>NC_060143.1:425212558-425520258 GCF_021461385.2 Schistocerca piceifrons | reverse complement strand
AGAAACTATTATGACCTACAAGTGAATGTGGTAGCAGCTAGGTATCAATTCCTCAGTTGCAAAAACAGTCAGATCAAACTTATCGCGAGTGGGTAACAGATTTGCAAAATGACAAGAAAACGCAAATTCAGATGTGATTGCGGTGCTTTGTAATCAGATATTAATGCTGCGTGATGCGATCGTGCGCAATGTGCCTGATGTCAAAATCAAAGAACAAATTTTGAAACAGTCCAATCCATCATTTCAGCAGGTAATGCAAATATTAGAACAGTACGATTCTGGTGCCTTGTCGGCTCATACATTTGAGCTTTGCCGGCCGGGGTGGTCGAGCGGTTCTAGGCGCTACAGTCTGGAACCGAGCGACCGCTACGGCGCAGGTTCGAATCCTGCCTCGGGCATGGATGTGTGTGATGTCCTTAGGTTAGTAAGGTTTAAGTAGTTCTAAGTTCTAGGGGACCGATGACCTCAGAAGTTAAGTGCCATAATGCTCAGAGCCATTTGAACCATTTGAGCAGCCAACTGTTGGTCGGGTTGAGTCCCTTAGTAGCGATCGCCTCATTCCGCACCGGCGGCGTACGCTAGCCATGCCAAGTAAACAACCTTCCACGCCGCGTAAGCAGTTCGCTACACAGGCGAACAGAATTAAGTCTTGTCCACGCTGTTATACACGGCAAAAACGCCAAGACTGGCCCTCCCGAGAAGCTCAGTGTTATGCTTGCGGTAGGAAAGGATATCCGCAAACCGTGTGTTTACAACGGAACGAACATAAGCATTCAGCCCACTCTTGTCCAAGACTGCAACTAGCAAGCGTGCAGTTTCGTCAGTGATACGTAAGTCAAACGAACTGTTTGTTCATTTACTTATTTATGGGCAACATGTGAAATTTCGGTTGGACACGGGTGCCTCTATCACATAGCTAAATCGTCACACATATGAGCTGTTAGGCTCCCCACGTCTGTATAAAACTAGCACGTAACTAACGGCTTATAATGGCGAGACATTACCTTTCTCGGAACATGTACTTTGCCTGCCATGTATCGCTTGCATACGCAAACAGTGACTTTTACAGTGCTGCAATCACACGAGTGTGAGAAAATATTTGGACTTGACTCTTTTGATTTGTTTGGCTTTAACATTCAGGACAATGTGTTGTCAGTGTCTGCATTCAATCCGAAAGACTGTGACGCTAGGTTGTTAAAGGAATTCCCGGAACTCTTTTCTGAAGGTTTAGGCAAAACTAACAATTTTGTTGCACATATTACCTCACTGAAAACAATGCTCATCCGAAATTTTGCCGGGCCAGAACTGTTCCCATTGCATTGCGGGACAAATTCGCTGCTGAACTTAAGGAATTGTAATGTAATGGAGTTACTGCGCCCATATCAGCAAGTCAGTGGGCAAGTCCACTGGTTTTGCTCCCCAAACCTTCACGTCGCATTCGCCTCTGTGTTGACTTTAAGTCTACTGTCAACCCACCAACAGTCTTTGATACTTACCCATTGCCACTCCCAGAGAATCTTATGGACAAATTGGGCTCTGTCGCTATTTTTCCAAATATGAGTTGCGCGACGCGTATCTTCAACTACCACTCGATGAAGAATATCAAAAAGTGTGTGTAGTCAATACTCATTTGGGTTTGTTTCAATATTTGCGTTTGCCTTTTGGCAGTGCTTCTGCACTCGCCATTTTTCAACGGTATTTGGAACAGCTGACTGCACAACTGCCAAATTTGGGCGATATTGTAGTAGCAGGTCGTACACCTGAAGAACATATTGCAAATTTACGGAAGACTGGACAAGTGCGATATTTTTAAACCGGAGTTGCAGTATCTTGGTCATGTCAAACAGTCAAGGTGTATATCCTCTTCAGTCGCATTTGTTAGCCGTAAGAGATTTGACAGTTCCTCGCAGTCACGGAATTGCAGTTAGTCTTAGGGAAAATGAACTATTATAATCGGTCCATACTGAATGCTGCGCAAATCGCAGCTCCATTGCATCGCTTGCTTCACAAGGATGTCCCTTTTGTTTGGACAAATGAGTGCCAAGCAGCCTTTCAAAAACTTGAAAATGAATTGCTCAGTGATCTATGATTAGCTCACTTTGATCCTGATAAACTGGTAGTATTGCAAGCTGACGCTTCCTTTTACGGAATCGGTGCAGTGCTTCACACAGAGGTGGTGATAAAGACAGATCTATTGCTTTCGCATCAGTGTCACCAAATTCCACCCCTATTTGTATGGCAGAAAAATTCTACTTAGTAAGGGATCACAAGCCTTTGCAGTCTTTGTTTAATCCGACGAAACAGGTTCCTGTACGAACTGCCATTGTGTATCGTCCGACAGCTCAACATGGTAATGCGTACGCACTTTCACGTCTTCCGATTGCCCCTGATAAAGAGTTTGACGCTTATGCTACATCTTGTTGCAACATTGATGCTCAGGATTCTGAATTGCTTCAGTCTTTTCCGCTGAACTATGAGAAAATTGCACAGGCCACGGTAGCTGATCCCGATTTGAACATTTTGCTCAACTACAATCGCACATCTTGCCCTCGTTCCTTGCTTAGCATCAGGAACTCTGCAGTGCGCCAATACTTTGCACGTCGCTGTACAGAAAGGTGTAGTTCTTGTACAAAATACAGTGGACAGTCCCGTGTGTTGATCCCTGAAGCATTGAAAAAAGAAGTGTTGCAGTTACTTCACCAAGGATACCGTGGGATTGTTCGCACGAAACAGTTAGCGCGTCGACACTGTCCTTGGCAGGGAATGGTCCTTCAAATGGAACAGATGACGTCACAGTATCACGGATGTGCGGAAAATCAGTCCACTCCGCCGCAAAAATTCTCTACTTGGCAATCGTCATGGCAACGACTGCTCATACACTTTGCGGGTCCTTTTTAGAACACTCGTTGGATAATTGTGGTTGACTCGTATAGCTAGTTTCCTTTTGCTGTGTCAATGAACTCGACAACGTCCCGTAGCACAAATCAGGCGCTGTCAGTGATTTTTTGCCTAGAAGGTTTACCTGAAGTAATAGTGTCAGGCAACGGCCCTCCGTTCACGTTACATGAATTTGAAACATTCTGTGTACGCAATGGCATACTGCATATAATTAGTGCACCGTTCTATCCACGGTCAAATGGCGAAGCGGAACGTTTTGTCAGAACATTCAAACAGCAGATGGCCAAGCTTCACTCTGCACACACCAGGGATCAAGCATTGCAACTGTTTCTCGCCTCGTATCTTTGGCACCCATGAGATGGACCATCGCATGCGCAATTGCTTCACGGCTGCCGCCAGCGCACACTGCACCATCTGCTTCACCCTCCTCAGCAATCGGCGCCGAAGGAAGGCCGCGAGTATCGCTTCGCCCCATATGATGACGTGTTTTTCAGGATTTTTAGCGGCAGCAGACGGCGGGTGCGAGGCTAGTTCGTCCGTCGACTTGGCGCTTGCTTGTATCTTATTTCAGGTCCAGATGGCTTGTAGTGCCACCATCAAAATCAACTTCGCCTATGTCACGTTCACGATGATCTTTCAGACTCTCTTCCTCCAGATTCACGCGTCGAGAGGTCAGCGCGGCCACAGCAGCCGCCAGAGGGTGTCATCACAACACCATGGGACGACCACATGGAGACGGAGCCTTCGCCTCCTCTCGTCCTACCGATGGAGCTGGACCCGCCCATACCGCAGCAGTCACCGCCATCATCTGGTTCATGGAAGCAGGAGGCGGACACGTACTCTTCTCACCGTTTAGCGAGGGGAGGTTCCCACCAGAGCACAGGCCGGTTGGCGGGGTACGGCCGGAAGCTGGTCGCCCCTTGCTGCCACAGCTTCCGGTCCATCTTAGCGTCCACTCTCCTGTATCCCTCGCCGTGGTCACACTCCATACACGGCGATGGTCCGTCGCTTTGGGGGTAGGAATGTTCTGGCGTGACCACAAGCGCCGGAACGAAGATATGGAACGGAAGAACAGAGAGGGCGGTGAGGAAACGGCGGCAAATGGCGCTTGGAACTGGACCGCGCCGCGCCGAGAGCGACACCTCGAAGACGCGAGTATAAGCATCGCTCCTGCTAGCCTCGGCCGCTCAGGTCGGCACCGGATCGCTGACGTTAGTTATCAGTGATGTGTGTCACTTGCCTGAAGTGTTCACATATCAAGGACTTTAGATTCTATTGCTTGTTACTCCTAGTTTGCGACTACTACTTGTAAATCTCCAAAGTTAAGTATTGTTAATTGATTTATAGAAATAAAACTACTAACGTTATTTGTTTGAATTTTTGTATAGCATTCCAAGAAAGCAGCATCCCTTAGGCACCCTATCACCGACGAGTGGGCAAAACCCCACACTCTGGCACCTCAGGGTACTTTTATAGCTGATTTGTCAGCTTTGATAGTAACGAATGGCACCGATTAATATTATTGAATAACTTTACGATCTTCAAGAGAATTCCATTCGTATCTACACTGAAGAGCCAAAGAAACGGGTAAACCTGCTTAATATAGTGTAGGGCCCCCGCAAGCACGCAGAAGTGGCGTGGACTGGGCTATTGTCTGAAGTAGTGCTGGACGGAACTGACCCCACGAATCCTGCAGAGCTGTCCATAAATTCGGAGGAGTACGAGGGGGTGGAGACCTCTTCTGAACAGCAAGTTGAAAGGCATCCGAGATATGCTCAATAATCATGATGTCTGGGGTGTTTGGTAGCCAGCGGAAGGGTTTAAACTCAGAACAGTGGTCCTGGAGCTTCTCTGAAACAATTCCGGACTTGTGGGGTGTCGCATTAGCCTACGGGAATTGTCCAAGTCCGTCGGTACGCACAATAGACATGAATGGATGCAGGTCATAAGACAGGACGCGTACGTACGTGTCACATGTCAGAGTCGTATCTAGTTGTATCATGGGTCCCATATCACTCAACTACACACGACCCACACCATTACAGAGCCTCCACCAGTTTGAACAGTCCCCTGCTGCTAAGCAGGGTCATGGATTCATGAGGTTACCTCCATACTCTTGTACGTACATCCGCTCAGTGTAATTTGAAACGAGACTCGTCCGACGAGGCACCATGTGTCCAGCCGTTTCGTTGATTGGTTTGCACCCTGACACTGGTTGATGGCCCAGCATTGAAATCTGCAACAACTTGCGGAAGGGTTGCTCTTCTGTCACACTGAACGATTCTCTTGTGTCGTCGTTGGTCCCATTCTTGCAGGCTCTTTCTCCAGCACAGCGATTTGGTTTTTTACCGGATTTCTGATATTCACGGTACACTCTTGATATGGTCGTACTGGAAAATCTTCACCTCACCGCCTCCTCGGAGATGCTGTGACCCATCGCTCGTTCGCCGACTATAACACCACGTTCAAAGTCACCTAAATCTTGATTACCCGCCATTGTAGTTGCAGTAACAGATCTAACAACTGTGCCAGACACTTGTTGTCTCACATAGGCGTTGCCGACCTCAGCGCCATATTTTGTCTGTTTACATATCCCTGTATATGAGCAGCTTCCTTGCCTTGCTTTTTTTTTCTTTAAATTGCTTTTAAAGGTAAATGTCTTATATTATATTCCTCTGGTCTTGATAACGGTAAGTGATCTGTTGCCCTTAGAGAGATTTTACTTAAATTGTGATTCATGTCAAGCAAGATGATTTGGTAACCATATTGTGGCAAGGTTGTTTTAATCTTTTATTGCCTGATAGGCATTGGTAAAATCTTGTTTTTTAAATTATATGTAAGCGTAAGAGTAGTTCTTAATTCAATGGAGCCCTTATTAAATATTGTTCCATTTCTTGGCTTTCAGGTCACATTACCCAAGAAAGTGTTCCCCTTCCTCTAAAGGATATAGTGGTTTGCTTCATGTTAAGACTTGCATTATAATTGATACTCATGTGTCAATTTGATTACTGTGGAGTGACGTTTCGTATGTATCATAATTAAGCTGTTTGAGGCGGCCACCTGTAGGTTTCACCACGTATTGTAAGCAGAATCATCAAATAAAACTGAATTACGAGATATTTGAGATATCGACTGCGCGAGAGGTTGTGGCACACTGGCGGCTGCCAAAGGTCATAACTGTCTATTAGAGGCTTGCATGTGTTACACTGTTGGCAAGATACACTGATGGCTAGACAGAAAATGCAATTGGAACTCTGCACAGTGTCGTTTGATCGGAGTCTCTCTCCCCCCCCTCCCCCCTTTCCATGAAATAGATACTTTCGCGTCTTGTGGAAGCTGTTTTGCAGTTATGTATGGGGTGGTTGACGACTGAAGATAGCAAGAGACCCAGCACTTCTTTATTCTCCTCCCATAATAATATCTGCTTATCTAGAGATCAGAGACGGATCAAGCAGTCCACAAGACGCTGCCTGGAGAAGGAAATATTCAAGAAAAAGGATACTCTGATCTTGAAATTACAACAAGAAGAAGCCTTACGAAACAAAAAGGGAAACGTATGGTGCTGATGAATTGTAATAGGTATGTGTCTTGTAGTAGCATTCATTTTCTAAATAAATCTTAAACTACCTTTATAATCCAGCCGATAGAGTGAAGTTTCGTACGTTTACATTTGTGAAAAAATATTCCTTTGACTTTATTATTAATAAAGATAATAACACCTCATCTGAAATGCCTTGACTGATAGTGAGAAACAAAAGTTAGGCCGGTGTATCGAGAATAAAATGATACGTCTTTCGTTTCTTGACTAGTGCAAACTTTAATATCAACATACGCATATTACGATTAATTCGGATATCACAAAATGCGTTCATGTTGTTTATAAATCTACAGCCCGTATGAGACTGTGGTATTTGAAAACATAATATGGCTTTAGTTACTAGGGATGTGCGCCAGCAAAGCAAGTTCTAATAAATACGTATCATTGTTTTTAGTAAACAATTTTGGTGTGAGAGCTAAACGCGAAAGGGGACCGACCATCCATTATCGGGTTTCACGTGGGGGTGGCTGTACTAATAGCGAGCTTTGCAACATGCCGTTGGCAGCATTTGCGTTTTATTCACTAATTGATGCCAAGAGTCGGAAATATTAGAGAGAAATGCGAGAGCTTAATGCAGGCCTATTTCATTCAGCTCTGCCAGAGGCGAAAGCGTTATTACTGCGACAGAAGCCAGCCCGTTTGGCAGCCGTGCTGCCCCTCTGGTGCCGCCATTTATTTAATACCCCCGTGACGGCAGGTGGGCTCTCGAATTATAATTAAGAGGCGTGAATTACGCGTCTTATGCTGGCTCGAAGGCTCGATGGTTAAGTGCTAGACTACGAATCCAAAGGTCGGAGGTTGGATTCTCGGTGAGTACTCGAATTTTTATCTGCCACTTACAACTTACATTAACTCCATCAATGGATTTGAGTATTGACGGAAGCACCTTCAACCTTGAGTTTCTAAAATTTCTTTATTTAGTACGACCGGTTTCGGTGCTGCACTACATCGTCATTAGGCCTTACGTCATCAATGTGACAACATTTGTCATACAAGAAACACAAAATAATGTCACAATAAATGCTGTCAAATACTCTTTTCTTGATACTCCTGATGATACCTCAAAATATTTAGCCCATGATCATTAGATGAAGAAAATCACATCTAAAACCTAGTTCGTTCTGTCCGGTTACAAAATACGGCTACAAAACAAGTCTATTTCTTAACAGGAGTAGCCAGTCATCTAATAAATCACCCTTCGAGAGTTTGTCCTAACAGTAATTGTGAGTTCAAATACCAAACCAGACAGTTCAAAAATGGCTCTGAGCACTATGGGACTTAACTTCTGAGGTCATCAGTTCCCTAGAACTTAGAACTACTTATACCTAACTAACCTAAGGACATCACACACATCCATGCCGGAGGCAGGATTCGAACCTGCGTCCGTAGTGAAACCAGACAGTTCCTCAATGAAAGTGATACATCGTATATATTGAGTACACAAACCATCCGAAATGAATATGCACATAGTTATCTCACCGTAAATATATGCGCTGCACTAATCATAATTTAGTAGAAAATGCGTTGACTATTCAGTTCCACTACCTGTGTCTATTATAAGTAAAATGTGATAAATAGTTCATAATAACAACAAACGTAGGCATATAGTCTCAGCAACAGTATAGTGTACGAACTCGTTAGGACTGCCCTCCTCTCGTAATAAACCGCCTATGTTCCTTGCTTACCACATTTGTGAAGCTATGCTCAAATTACCTGAGTGAACCCCATGAAATTTCTTGTAGTACTTTCGGTGAACTGCGTTTAACAGACAGATACGACAGTTTTACAGATTTATTATTCGTATAGATATTTGTGTAATGTTTGTCTTAATTGACCAATTAATCAGGAGCTGACTTCAGATTACTGTCTAGCCATGCTAATTAACGTTCCCAAAGGCTTAATCGAATTAGGCAGATTTTTGTTTGATATGACATCGAAATTTTTCGCGGCAGCATAGTTATGTTTCTGTGTTGGGACCGGATCACATCTGAGATAAAATTCTACCTCTCGAAGCTGATCTCCGTCTTTTTCGTCAGAAGATGTTTGCCTGTGGGAGCAAGGACTACCTCCTTAATAGTGGTGTTTATGCTTGTCACTGGTCGTCTGAAGTCGCTTGGAATTTGAGTCTTTATTGGCTGAATGACTTCACGTGAAGGGCGGCAGTCGCACGCACAAATGCGAGAAATCGTCAGTAAGACATTACTGCTCTCCTCCCCACTGGTTCTAGACTGACAAGGGGAAGGCCTCAGACACGGCCAACCGATTCGGCTCAGACTTGGCAGGTCGCTTGTGTACAACCTAAAACGAAGGAATCTAAGATATTTTTGGTCAACACCCCCGCAATTTTGAGAAAATCTCCCTTAACGGTTATGACGAGCAATCGACTCGAAATTGACGGGGTCGATAGATAACTGTAAATGTTTCATCATCAGGTATGGGGTCCAAAAACGCACACTTTTCCAGAAATCGAGGTAAGAAACCTTTACAACTGGCCCTTCTGTACCCACATGGTAACCGCCTTTACGCTGACAGCATCGATAGCGCAACGGACTCATAAACTGTAGACTGAAGACGGTACTGCCGAAAGTACTTGGTCCTTGTCAAATGAGTGCTGTCCCAGGGAGATCAATGTCGAATGCATTATGTGAATATAGAGACATAATATATTTGTCGTGCCTATGCAAATGCAATGTTGGTCTCATGTTTTTAGACTTCGATAAGGCTTTTGACCGCATCAACCACCACTTTCTACTAACTGTAATGCAACGGATGGGATTCAGTGCTCATTTTATTCAGATTGTGGTGTCACCGCCAGACACCACACTTGCTAGGTGGTAGCTTAAATCGGCCGCGGTCCATTTAGTACATGTCGGACCCGCGTGTCGCCACTGTGTGATCGCAGACCGAGCGCCACCACAAGGCAGGTCTCGAGATACGGAATAGCACTCGCCCCAGTTGTACGACGACTTTGCTAGCGACTACACTGACGAAGCCTTTCTCTCATTTGCCGAGAGACAGTTAGAATAGCCTTCAGCTAAGTCCATGGCTACGACCTAGCAAGGCGCCATTAACCGTATCTGAAGATAGTCTTATTTGTATTATCAAGAGCGATGTACCACAAGGATGGAATAAAGATAAGTATTCGAGGAGCTGCATACTTTTCTTATTAGAATTCACTACTTATCCTGTTCCAGAATTCACGCCCGTCTGCGTTAGATTTCGGCCTCCTCTATCTACAAGGTGTTGGCACATTTACCAACACATCACAGATCATACGCAAATGTATAGTCGGCACTTCCTCTCGAATCAAAATTAATGGTCAGCTAAGTTCACCAGCCCCGATCAAGCAATCAGTGAGACAAGGCTGCCCCCTTTCTATGGCACTATACGCAATCGCCGTAGAACCGTTACTGTTAAACCTGCATCACAGGTTACAAGGTCTACAGGTGTTGGGTACAAAAACCGTGTGTCACGCTTATGCTGATGATGTCAGTGTAGTAGTTAACACGTACTCAGAAATGGAAGTCGTTCAACAAATAATCCACGCTTACGCCACTTCTTCCGGAGCCAAACTCAATGAACAAAAATCGAAAATTTTACCTGTCGGACCCCATATGGAGACCATTCAAAGAACATGGCTACAAAGAACAGAGAAGACGAACCACTTAGGTATGATTCTAATGGTCAACCCAAGAGAGATGACAGTAGCCAACTGGGACCATAAACTACATATATTCAGGGCTACTCTCCGTGAACACAAAACTAGAACGCTCAATCGGATACAGAGAGCTCTATTGATTAACTATGCGCTAAGCAAAATATATCACATCGCAGCAGTGTTACCAGTACCCAAGGATACAGCGCAAAAGCTTTTAGCTGCAGCGTATTGGTTCATATGGAGCGGAAACATCTTTAAAGTCGCCATGCCAACCATAGTGTTAACCTGCGCCGCTGGTGGTTTGGGCGTCAAAGACATCAAGAACCAATGCACTGCCGTATATATGGACCGAATTCGCAAAATACTGCAGTCACCCCATCCGACAATTACGAAAACGTTATTCAACAGCTTAGCCCCAACGAGCAAAAAGGCCCCAGTCGATGTTGGTCGCATCAGCGCTCAACTTGATCACGTCCGGACTTATTACCTGGAAATGAGCTATATTCAAGATACTTCACAGCTGCTTAACACCAGAAGGACCTATTACCACCGAGCGAGGTGGCGCAGTGGTTAGCACACTGGACTCGCATTCGGGAGGACGACGGTTCAATCCCGCGTCCGGCCATCCTGATTTAGGTTTTCCGTGATTTCCCTAAATCGCTCCAGGCAAATGCCGGGATGGTTCTTCTGAAAGGGCACGGCCGACTTCCTTCCCTGTCCTTCCCTACTCCGATGAGACCGATGACCTCGCTGTTTGGTCTCTTCCCCCAAAACCAACCAACCAACCAACCTATTACCACCTCACGAGACACCATAGGCAAAACCCAATTGAAGCGAAATATCCAGCGGTCAACTGGAGTAACGTCTGGAAAAACATTAACAATCCCATCCTCCACTCCAAAGTAGTGTCCACGTGGTATGAAATTGTGAACGAGAAGGTCCCCACAGGTGAAAAGTTGCACAATATCAAAATGAAGCAGAATCCGTACTGCGATCATTGCCATACTGTAGATACCTTGGCACACATTCTCGTCTGCCGCGACCAATACCACATATGAAACTGGACTAGAAAAAAACTCGCAATAATTACTAGAACCACAGACTCTGCTATAACACTTAAAGATGTACTTCAACCAGACTGGCATTTCTTTCCTGCAACAAAGCACAATAGCTATGCTTGGATTATCGGCCAGTTTGCAAATTTTGCAGTTACGAATACACATGCGAGTATAGACGAGTAGATACAGTATATAATGGAAGAGCACCACAACCTTAAAACGAGTCGGAAATACAAAGCTTTGTTTCAAAATTTCTTACTTCACACTTTGCCATAATGAAGCGGCAATTTTTTTTTTTGGTTGGTGCACAACACTACAGCGAGTCGATACTAATTGTGCTTCATTATAATTAAGTTGGCATTTATCCATTTATTTATTTTTATAGTACAGCAGGTGAAAGTGCCTCAGGAAAACTCATTTTGGACAGATTGTCACGGCAAGAAGATTTATTCAGTTCCTTTATATATTATTTAGAAAAAAAATAATGAAAAAATAAATAAAAACGTAGGTTAAGTTAGGGTGAAAGTGGCGGTGGCAACAGAATTTTTTTTTAGGTTAGATAGGATTTTGGGGGTGATATGGATGATAGGCGCCAACGCCTGAAGTGGAAGAGGTCCAGGAAAATAAAAAAAGTGTAAAACCTATAAAAATATAAAAAACATGTCGCGAAAAAAAATGGTATATGGGTAAAAAAAAAAAGCTGACACGCAGCTACAACATCTCCAGAACTTGACAACTATTCCACCAGAACTTATGGATTCCACAGCACTGTGTGTGTAAAAAAAAAAAAAAAAAAAAAAAAAAAAAAAAAGGCCAAGGTAACTGGCTGGGAATCTGGGAATCGGAGAACCCGAGTTCGAATCTCGAAGAAACCTATCGTATGTTTTTCTTTTCGTTTGTATTTTTCCATATCTCAATTGATAGGGATAGGAGGGTTAATAAGGTAAGTAAATCAATAAGGAATGATAATAATAAGATAGGCAAATACATTTCTCAAACCTCAAGGCGCCATTATCATTTGCTATTTATCTTGTGATGCATGTACCGGCAGACCGATGTTTACCAATTATGGATTAAAGTTTTCCAGAAGCTACGTACTTTTCTTACTAGACTCAACTCCTGTAACTGTTCCAGACCTCACGCCAGCCTGCGTGAGCTTAAACGCGTGCCTTTCGGCTATCTCATAGTGGCTTGGCTGTCTTGCCAAGTCACAACAAAAATATTATTAATTATTCAGTTCATCTACAAGATAAAGTCTTTCCAGTCACGTTAACTATATTTAGATTTATTTTTTATAGAGAAATATCAAGACATTACGGTTGTTATGAATGCAGAAAGCAATGGAAACACTGCACTGAAGACACATAATGTGTATCCACAAGACATGTGGCCTGTAATAAAAAATGTGTCATGATGATCTCCCCATTGACAAAAAATTTCGCGTTGGTCTCCCAGTCTGACCTACTGGAGCTGACTGCCTAGGAGAACGTGACAATGGGTTTGAAAACGAATAACCAAGAGAAACATTCTAAGAGTAAGAGCGTAGAAGGTCAGAAATCTGAACGTGTTAGAGACGCTAAAATTCTGAAAATGGAAATGCAAAGGCTCAATATAGATATCTCAAGGATCAGTGAAGTAAATGGGAGAAAGATCAGGATTTCCTGTTAAGAATGTAGCGTAGTATCAACAGTGACAGACAACGGTGCAACGGGAGTGCGATGCGTTATGAATAGGAACGTAGGACACAGAGTGTTACTGTGAACATTCAGTGGCAGGCTTGTTCTCATCAGAATCGACAGTGAACAAACGGCAGCAACAATAGTGCAGGTCTACATCACAACCAGGATATGAAGTGGTAGAGAAACTAGGTGAGGGTACTCGGTATTTAAAAAGAGAGGATAATCTAATAATCATGGGCGACTGCACGTGATGGTGGAGAGGAGTAGGAGACTTACAGGAGAATATGGTCTTGGTAGTAAGAATGAGAGAGGAGAAAGACTGAGTTCTGCACTAAATTTCGGCAGGTAGCAGCGAATACGCTGTTCAAAAACACAAGAGGTGCAGGTACACGTGGAACATGGGGGGAGACACGGGAAGATTCCAGCTGGATTACATCGTGGTCATATGTTGGATTGTAAGGCTTACCCAGGCCTTGATTTGAGGTAGAAGTTTTTGAGAAAACACGTTTGGAGCACAGCATTATAAGGTAGTGAACCATGGAATACGGGAAAACAGAAAAAAATAAAGAATGGAAGAATCTGAGATGTGGTGCTGAAGGATGTTGAAAATTTTGATGGCTCGTAAGATACGGAATCGACGAAGAAATGAACATATGGAAAACACTGGAAAGAAGAAGAGACAGGATGATAAGACGTATTAAGACATACGAAATAGCTTCCGTGGTACCAGACAAGCGTTTCCCAACCATGGGGATTATCGCTTGAGGTATAAAATGAAATTTTATGAGGGATAAAAAGAAAAGGGCTCATTTGGGTTTCGGGTACGCAGCTAAATTACATTTGAAAGAGCGTTACTATTATCATTATTTCGTGAGAGAGTAACACTGATTCCACACCTAGCACTAAAGGGTAACACTATGTGGTGGAGGTCGCAACTTTGAAACGAATGTATGACCATCATTTTCACATAGTCCACCCACTACACACATACTTTATACTTCGTATTAAGCATCTATGCAGGAGCGCTTTAAGGTGCAAACGACGTAAGCCATCGCATGTGGCTCCAAGCTGTGCTGGGGCGCCCAAGTGCAAGTTTTTTATACAGTGCGTATCACATTTGGTTGCGAAAACTGACATTAATTTATACGAGGGAAAAGGGGCAGGTGCGGAGACGCCAAATGGTAAGTCCCTTGCATGGAAAAATGTTCTCGAAATGGCCCTGCATCTATAATAGTAAAACACACTGAACAGACAAATCATTATCACCACTGCCCAACGCGACGATGGATGCCGCCCGGTGACGTTGCGGGAACGTGACACAGACGGGTGATCATCCTAGCAAAGATATGGGTTTCAAACGCGGAAATCCATTGAGATAATCGACTTTGACAAAGGGCAGACTGTTATTATGTAGAACCTGTGAACGAATATCTTCAAAACAGCGAAGCTGATCGAATGATCACGTGCTACGAAAGAGGTAGAAAGACAGTGAAAGTACCACTAGGCACTAAATAGGTGGACTTACACGACTCTTCACAGAACGTGGGGTTCAGAGGGTATTCTGCTCTGTAAAGTAGGATAGAAGGTGATCGGTGGCATCTCTGCTGAAAGAGCACAACGCTGGGACACGCACAAGAGTTTCGGCGGATCACACCGTTCATCGTACACTGTTGAAATTGGGGCTCCGCAGCAGGCCACCCCTACGTGTTCACAAGTTGACCCAACGATATCGTCAGTTTCGATTGAAGTGGGACGGGACAATTGAGATTTTACCGTCTATCAATGGAAACCTGTCGTCTCTTCGGGTAAATTACATTTTTGCTACGCTAGGTTGATAGTCGTTACGCTAGATTGATAGTCGTCTCCACAGACGCCGTCATCGACATGAACTGCGGCTCGAAACGTAGAGCGCGCTACGGGCGCAGGCTGGTGAGAACAGTATTATGTCTTGGGAGAAATTCTCCTGCGCTTGCGTGGGACCTTTGGTAGTAATCGAAGGCAAGCTGGCAGCTGCGAACTACCTGCATCCCTTGATACCTGATATCTTCCCCGACGGCGATGCCATCTTTCAGCAGCATAATTGTCGACGTCTTGGAGGCAGAACCGTGCTTCATTGGTTTAAGGAGCGTTATAGTGAACTCACGCTGATGTCTCGGCGACCAAATTCGCCTGATGTAAAGGCTACGGAACCCATCTGGGTCGCTATCGGGTGCCGTCACCGCGTAAGCAAGTAAGCGGTCCGTTCTTTACACGAATTATATGACCTGTGCGGAGATATTTAATGCCACATTCCTCCCTCCACAAACATACTAGAGAAATGTCTGATCCCTGATACGAAGAGTCAGTGATGTATTTCGTTCCAAAGGTGGACAAACAAGCTATTAAGCAGGTGCTCATACTCATCAGTGTATATCATGTGCGATTAAATATTCCAAAGAAATGCCTTCTGCCTCTTCTAGATAGTTCCAAGAATAGACCAGAAACTGCTTCAGTAACCACTACGCAAACCAACTAATCGACATGAAAACACGACAGTTACTATCTAACGTAGGGGCTTTACAGTATTATTATTAGTGGGAGTGGTCAGACACAAAGTGTTGTCAGCCTGAAATCTTCGAATTTCTGTCATTTGAGAAGTAAGAAGTCCAGCAATCAACTGATCTACAAGCTGTAAGTATCGTCTACACATTTTGATTTGATTAATTTTAAATGCGATTACAATAAGGAGGACGGGGGTGGGGGTGGGGGGTGAATCACGTGCCGATGGGCTGAGGAGTGGTGGAGAGGAAGCTTGTTTTGTGACAAGTGTCTACCATCAATCTTGATAGTTAGCTCTCTGTTCTGAGGAGGAGTTGTAAGCAGAACTCGACACGCACTAGGAATTTCTTCATCAGTTTATAAAAAAAAAAAAAAAAAAAAAAAAAAAACTATTGTTCGAAATAAGCATTACCGGTTGTATCCTTTACTCAATAGTTCGTGGTTTACTAATACATCCGCAAAAAACTAGTTATTATTTACCTTTCGCCATTTTAAAAGTAACTGTGTAAAAAGAAAATTCTCCTTCATTCTAACATTTAGTTAGGCTCTAATGTTGATAATGGTGGGGAGGGAGGGGGAAGGTGAGAATGGGGAGGGGAGGGGGGGCAGGATGATGGGAGGAACGGGCTACTAGAAAATATCTGCTTTCAATCAGGAGAAATATGGTGTCAGATAGTTTGGGAAGCACTTTACTAGAGGGAGCCGTAGACGACTGAGGATGACAGATATTGTAATACATCGAACAAATAATTGAGGACCGACGTTACGTTCAGAGATGCAGCTGGATAGTTCATTGCAAATACTTGCATGTGTATAGGTGACTGTACCATAGGCTATTGCCTGCGATACTCTCGCAGGTGATTGGTGGGCAACAGCGAATCGGCAGATTGTACTCTTGGACTGTGTTTTGATGCAGCGGGACGTTGGCGCTGCACGGCAGTTCTATTGTGGCCGTTTGTTTACACTGGTGAAACTGGGTCCCATGGAGCTGCTGGCTGGCGAACAAAAGCGTCTCGGTGGAATGGGATCGCTGGCAGCCAGGCTGTCCGTAACTTCTAGTCTTGCTCCCTGTTCTTTCTGTTAGGGTGTTTAATATTTCGATAGCTTCTGCTATTTTTCGCTTCTGCTACACCGTAATGTGTGTAGGAAGTCGACGCACAGCAACAGATACCGGCATAGGGAGTCGCAGTAACATTCGGCTCAAAAGCTTGCAAGGGTCTCTGACAATCAGCTATCACAGAATTACGGACGCTGACATCCTTCGACTGAACGAAACCAGCGCCTGACTACATTCCGTGCAAATGGATGTAGCAACAAAGAAGTGGAACGAGCTAAGATATGCGGTGACGTAGAGCGTGCAAAGGAACAGAATAACGTCTTCAACTGGCCGGGGTAACCGAGCGGTTCTAGGCGCTACAGTCTGAAACCGCGCTGTTGCTACGGTCGCAGGTTCGAACCCTGCCTCGGGCATGTATGTGTGTGATGTCCTTAGGTTAGTTAGGTTTAAGTAGTTCTAAGTTCTAGGTTACTGATGATCTCAGAAGTTAAGTCTCATAGAGCTCAGAGCCATTTGAACCATTTGAATAACGTCTTCCTGTTACTCTCTGACCTTGCGCGAAATGCTTCCGTGACGCTGTAGTCAAGATGATGTGCCGTGGATGAACTAAACAAATATTCCAGAGCGGCTGCATGTCCTGAGATTTGTTGAGGACTACGAAGGATATTGTAGATGCACTCAGTACTACATGGGTCTGTGAACATCGATATGAATGCGGAGAAATTTATGTTGGTGAAACCGAGAGACTCATTCGGCAGGGAAGGAAGCTGCTCTGGAGGAGAGTACGGAAGTTGATGTTCCAGTCTATTGTACCACCGGTAACTATTTTAAAACCCATTAGTTTCTTCACATAAGTATTTTCAGTTTAATTTTCCTACTGGGATGGATATTAAAGCTACAGTAGTAGGCTTTCGCTATAACCTACATCTATTGGATCCTGGTCACTGCATTCAAGCCCTGGTCTCGGACTACTGCTTTACTCCTTCCTCCCAAATTTCCCTCATTACCAATGTGACTAGTCCTTGACGCCTCAGACTCTTGCGTCCTATCAACCGTCCCTTCTTTTAGTCAAGTTGTGCCAAAACTACTTTTCTTCCCCTGTTTAGATTCAATACCTCCTCAAAAATCATGTGGCCTACCCATGTAATCTTCAGCATTCATCTGGAGCACCACGTTTCAACATAGTATAGTTCCTACTTGACTGAATTATTTAAGGTCCAAGTTTCACTTCCGGACAAGGCTGCTCTCAAGACACATATCTTCAGCAAAGACTTCCTATAAGTTCAATTTATAATCCATAACAACTTCCTTTTTTCGGAGACGCTTTCCTCACTGTCGGCAGTCTCCATTTGATAACTTCTCCACTTCGACCATCGTCGGTTATTTTGCAGCTCGAGCAGTAATCCCTAATCAGATTCCCCTTGATTTAGTTCAACCATGTTCCACTACTCTTGTTTTAGTGTTGATGGTAACCATCTTATGAATCTGTATGGCGTCAGTTGAAAGGAGACATCTATGTCGATGATATGCATCTAAATCAAAGCAGGATTCGACAGACACCAATACATGTACTATGAACGGTACAGTCAATATTATAGATATGTTCTGGTGCGGCTCGATTAATAAACAGCCTATGCAGGCTACTAACGGCCAGCTTATATCCTTAGATATGAGAGCAAAAAATGAAATCACAGATACAATCACTCATACATGGACCGACAGAGCCACACCACCTGAAAAGAATAAGATAAGAACTCCGCAGGCGCAGCATCGTCGCTCGGCAGTGTGACTTGCCTTACTTTTATAAATTCGCCAGCAGACTCCTCACAGAAATCGGGCTGAGGCAGCAGAAGTTAATAATAGACACTAACATTTATCACCAAAGGTTTATTGACATTATTTCAGAAAAATCCTGATATGGGAGCGTAACTATGACCAAAGAAATTGGAAAATTCAAATAAACTTCCGTCTTATTAGTATAATTACTACTGCAGGTAGCATCTACTACACTTAATAAAGCTACATTTGGCTGGATTCCTGAATTGAAAATATTAAGAAACTAAAGAAATATTTCTCACTTGTTGGGTGAATGAAGACAATGATTTATTAACTCCCGATCGTGGGTTGAATATTGTGAAACGTCCCCTTAGAAAATTGTAAATTACTGTGCTGATAAAACTCTTACGTTATTTGATTTTCAAACAGATATATATACATATACATATATATATATATATATATATATATATATATATATATATATATATATATATATATATCAGTTCATGATATCCAGTATTACAGATTTACTCTTTCTGATGGACACACGTCCAGATCGTCCACTCTCAAAATTCTGCTATCTCTTTCCCCACATCCACCACTGCTGGCGGCTCACCTCCAACTGCACAACGCTACGCGCCAAGGTTACGCTACGCGCTGTTCACATCCAACTGCCCAACACTACAATAGCGAATATTCCAACAGTGCCAACCAGCCACAGACTGCACACAGCACAGCCAGTGATATTCATACAGAGCGCTACGTGACGTTGCCAATATAAAAACTTAAACAGCCTACTTACAATTGGACGCGAACGTAACCTGCGCTGAATACTGAGTTTAGTCTAATCGTCACTCTGATATATGGCTCGTCAGCAAACCTTATCAGTCACACTGTCACTAGAAACACACCTAGTCGTAATACAAAAAGAGCACTAACACCTTACCTCCGTTCGCTGAGGAGAATGCATTGAGAGGAACAACAAATGCTTGTGATAATCAGTTCAAAACTAATATAGCAGCCATCTTCGATACCAATACCATGCACTCCTCCTCTTCAACTGAGTAGCAACAGAATCATCAGACCACAGCTTGTTTGATACAAACAACTTCCCACCGGCCTCTTTCAGCTCAGCACTGCCTGCTCGCTCCAACTCACAATAACATGCAGTCTACGCTCAAAACTGTTCAGCGCCGACGAGCTCGTAATGCCACGCACTTCACTACACGGCAAGCCCACTTAGGACTGCGCACATTTAACAACAGGTTGACTGCCTCACTACAACTGCTCCCGTACAGTTGATTCTTTATAACTTCCACATTGCAACAGCCTCAGTGCAAATGGTCCGTTCATACACAACGCACTCACTTGGCACCACCATGCCTTAGGCGTTCATTGTCTCAGATACCCTCTTCAAAGACCGCCAGTGACGCCTCCATACTTCTCATGTAGCAGAGAGATGTCGAAATCGACCACTCAGAGGTCGAAAAATATGCGAAGAAACTATCCCGTAATCGATATGCAAAATTACGTAATTCAAATGAAGGATTTCTGAGTCGACAGACACCTTTCAACTTGTTTTCAATACAATATCCATTCCGTTCAACTGATATTCCCTGTTCTATCCCGTCTCTGACAGAACTTAAATGTGATCGCCAAACCTCAAAGTTTTTAATTCTTCTGTATTTTGAACTTACATACCTTACCAAATTTCTTCTTGATTTTCTTTACTGCTTGTCCAGTTACAGCTTGAGATGGAGTAAAACCTTACCATTAGTTTCATCATAAATCAGTAACTTATTAGCATTTTTCAGCTGCAGCTTATCACTTCTGCTACCGACACACTAGCATGAGCGAGAGACACGCGGTATGTACTGGAAGCTCATGCCCTTTGCTCTTTGCTTGAGTTCACTGTGAATTCTGCCAACTGAAGTAATAAGAGCGAAGACATTCAACTAGATTTAGCTCATGACCCACCACCTTCAACTGCAATACTAATGCTCCACACAAAATGTCAAATGCCACTCATTGTTTAAAGAAATATGCAAGTGTATGATACTTGAGCTTTAGGTGGGAGCTTCTTTTGTAAACAATGCCTTTCTCTCCACAATCATCATTACTAATGATGAGAGCGAGCTGCAAAACAAGAAATTCTCCAACAAAGGCTGTATACCAGACGGCACAGTCGTTACAGTCATTGGGATTCAGGTGTGCAGAGAAAGGGCAAACCATTAGGAGCTATTACGGCAGATGCGCTCGCAGCGGAACTGGAGATATGGAGATATGAATCCGCAGCTAACGATCGGATTGCCTACTGAGAGAGAGAGAGAGAGAGAGAGAGAGAGAGAGAGAGAGAGTAATATTCTGATGCCGACCAATGTACGGGTCACGTAGAGAAACGTGAACAAAGGTGTCCATTACAAGCTCTCTGCGGATAGGGGGCGTTAGTGTTGGCGGGAAGAACACGGGTGGATCTCGTTTCGTTTGTATACATTGTAGTTCGCTGACATCATTAAACTCTACCATTACCTCCTACCATATTCTGTTTAATACACGTATCGTTTTACTCCTATACTTGTGGAATTTCCCTGGAAACTGTTACTGATGCAGCAGAGTTTCTCCGACAATGTTGCACAGTTTCTAATCCCGCGTGAAGCTGATTCTGAAATGAACAAGACAGATGATATACATGAAATTTACCCTGTTCAAAAGACTACCGTTTATGCAGGATGTTACGATGTTGATAATTCTAACATGTAAACGTGCGTTAACGGACGTACAGACGCATTTACAGCCACATGAATTTTTGTACTTACAACTCAATGGATTCCATCGGTATAATTAGCAGACAAGGAGTAAACATTATTATAATTTACAGGCTTTTTCTGAAATGCAATTATATAAATGGATAATGATTGTCATGTCTGTCAGCAACCAACCTGTTTAGAAGGATTTTATTTTTTAATTTTGCCTAGACTTGTACAATAATTAAGCATTGTCATTTGGTAACTGCAAGTCGCATAAAAACACCACGACACTATTTCCATTCTCACTTCTCAAACAGAGTATATCTTTTTCATTAAACCTACAAAGTACACAGAAGGAAGATAATACTCTGTATTTTTTTTTAACATAAAAATGAAGGACGTAAACAGAAAAAGCACAAAATCATTTTTGTATTTGCCTCGTCAGTCTTCTAATTGGTTTCATGCGGCTCACCACGAATTACTCTTCTGCTCTAAACCCTTCATCTCGGAGAAGCACCTGCACCCATGTCCTCAATTATTTGTGGATATATTGAAATTTCTGTCTTCCCCTACAGTTTTTACAGTTTGCAGTTCCCTCTAGTATCAAGGTGCCTTGACAATTTCCTATCATCCTGCACCTTCTCTTTGATAGTGTTTTCCTTATGTCCATTTCTTCGACGCTCTTACGGAGAACCTCATTCCTTATCCCACCATGTACCTAATTTTTAACATTCTCTGTAACACGAAATCCCCCAGCGCTTAGATTCTCTTTTCTTCCGGTTTTCCCACTATCCATAGTTCACTATCACATAATGCCGTGCTCAAAACGTACATTCTCAGAAATTTCTTCCTCAAATTAAGGCCTTTGTTTGATACTAGTACTCTTCTTTTGGTCTGGATTGCCTTGTTTTCGATTGCTAGTCTGGATTTTATGTCCTACTTACTTCGTCCGACGCGGGTAAGTTTTCTCCCAAGATAGCAAAATTCCTTGACTTCCTTTAAGTAGTAATCATCAATTTTAATGTATTTTTCTCGCTGTTCTCATTTCTGTTTCATCTCATTACCTTTGGCTTTTTCCGATTTACTTCTAAACCGCATTCTGTACTCATCACCCTGAATTTTAATTCCATTCTTGTACCGTTCTTTGTTTCCGTTATTGCTTCTTTGATGTGTTGACCGAACAGTAGGACCAGCGATATACAGTATCCCGTCGAACACCCGTCTTAATTCGAGCACTTCGCTGTTGGTTTTCGAGTCTTATTGTTCCCTCTTGATTCTTGTACATATTTTATATCACCCGTCTTTCCCTGTAGCTCACTCTTACTTTTATCATAATACCGAACATCTTGCAGCATTTTACACTGTCGAACATTGTCTCTAGGTGGACGAATCCTGTGAGCTTGTCTTGATTTTCTTTAGCCTTGCGTGCGTTATCAAGCACAACGGGTGGGGTGCCTCTTTGGTGCCGTTACCTATCCTAAAGGCAAATTGTTTGTCATCCAACACATCCTCAGTTTCCTTTCCCATTCCCCTGTATATTATCCTTGTCAACAGCTTGTAGGTGTGAGCTGTTAAGATGACTGTGTGATACTTCTCACGCTTATCTGCCCTTGCTATCTTCGGAATTCCGTGGATGATATTTTCCGAAAGACTGTTGATATGTCGCCAGTCTCATACACTCTAAAAATCATCCTGAATAGTCGTTTGGTTTACACTTCACCCAATGGTTGTAGAAATTCCGATGGAATATTTACTATCCCTTCTTCTTTATTTGATCTCGAGTCTTCCAGATATTTTGTAAAGTTTGACTCTATTACTGGATCCTCTGTCTCTGCCATATCAAATCCAATTTCTTCTATCACGTCACCAGACGAGTCCTCCCTTCACAGAGGATGTGTTGGATGACAAACAATTTGCCTTTAGGATAGGTAACGGCACCAAAGAGGCACCCCACCCGTTGTGCTTGATAACGCACGCAAGGCTAAACGCACGCAAGGCTAAAGAAAATCAAGACAAGCTCACAGGATTCGTCCACCTAGAGACAATGTTCGACAGTGTAAAATGCTGCAAGATGTTCGGTATTATGATAAAAGTAAGAGTGAGCTACAGGGAAAGACGCCGCTATAACCGCAGAGCGCAGCAGCAGCCTGGCACTCTACAATGTTGTGCCACGTAATTGCAATCAGCTACCACATATATGAAACACCTAAGAGGAACCTTCTATTGATTTGCCCACCACACGACTCGCAAATAGTCCGCTCCATCCCCCAATAGGTATGTCTACCACCACAGAGGACGCTGACGCCAGGGACTACGAGTGGCGTTCAATACCTATGCAACATATTTATTTTCTGAAAACTGCATGGTTTTATTCATGATTCCTATACACCATATAATTCCCCACTCTTATGGCTACAAAACCCTATTTTTCAACACAATCTCCGTTCAATGCGACAGCCTTAACGTCACCTTACTGGGAGGACCTATATGCCCGCACGGTGCCGCTCTGTTAATCGACGTCGGAGCTAACGTTTTGTTTCATCAGTAACTACCGCACCATTGGCGTACTGCTCGCTGCGGAGAGCATCCTTTATTGGGCCAAGCAGATGGAAATCGGAGGGTATGAGATCCGGACAGGTTTGCGCCACATTGCTTTGGTGATGACAGAGGTTTCACTCAACGACTCAGCGTGCTCATTGTCAGGTTTCCGTAGGCATTCTGCAAGCGCCTATGAATATCTGCGATGCTCTGGTGATCCATCAAAACAAACTCACTGACATCTCTCTGCTTCGATTCCATTTCCGTCACAAACACCATTTTGAAGGCTACGTATATCGCCGTCACCTATGGGAACTTCATGAAACTGTGGGGCTGAAGCGGGAATATTCTACGACGTCCCACTACAAATTTCGCATTTTTTCAGCCAAAACTGACCGAGAAAAAAATGTCTTCCATTAATTATTAAATGCCCCTTGTATTCTTTTCATCTGAAAAACTGCACCTCACATCTTTCCGACATAAATTCAGACGCACAGGTTTACTTGGCCATTTGTCGCAGTTTTCTACATTTACAATCGTCACAGTTCCAGCGAGGTACCGTCGCGGGATTACAATCCAGTACCTGTCAAGAAGCTGTCACTAGGCAGTAAACGTCGAGAGTGGAACTTTTTAACTTTCACAGAGCATCAACTATCAGGCTGTCAATCGACAGTAGTTCATGATTAAACTCCTATTAGATCAAATAGTAATCATACACTGAGATATGAACTTTTATTTCAGTGCCACGACTCTTCATCAGATTACGTTGATGGTCTACTACGTACCTGATTTTAATAAATGATTCTTGCTTGTTTCATACTGCGTTGCCAACATTATTTCTGTTATAATATTGATAACCCTGTGACCAGTCTATTTGCGAGCGAACAATCACGCTACCTACAGTACGGAATTCTTTGGTATGGAATCGGCTTCCTGCTGCCTTTATGTTGGGTGACAAAGTTACTTGGTGAACACAAAAATATGGAGAAATCTTACGTGTCTTATACTACCGCATCTTCCCTAACACTGCCATGGACTCATTTAGAGTTACGTGCCCCTGCATTTTCCAGCATGAAATAACCTTAGGTCTCTTTGTTAGCAGTATGTTGTCAAAACAGAGTTGCATTTAAATTATTGTTTGGAGGAAGACGTTCGCTCCGATATTGCTTGTACTAATTGCACATCAGACACCTGTTTTTAGTTTACTCTTGACGCAACGGGTGGTACTTCAACATTCAACGTCAATTATTCTGGTAGTTCACTTGCGAAAATAAATGCGCGTATACTTAACAAAGAAACGGAGCATATCGAGGCGAACCTCGAGTCCAACAGTCAACTGTAGTGCTGACGCCGAAAGTCATTATCTGAACTTTTTCTATGTCTATCCTTTTGACGCAAGGATTGAAGAACTTAGACCGTTCACTTACGTTATAAAATGGAACACCTGCAACCGTCCTTCATTATACATGATGGTCCACTGATAGTGACTGGGCCAAATATCTCACGAAGTAAGCATCAAACGAAAAAACTACAAAGAACGAAATTCGTCTAGCTTGAAGGGGGAAACCAGATGGCGAGAGATGTTCTTGCTGAACCATTTAAGCAGTACAATAAATTTATTTGCCACATGTATAAGGGACCCATAGTAAACTATAATTTATCTCTGATGATAAGATCGCCTTCTTTCTGCTGTACCGGAATTTTATATAATAAATTATTGGTTTTATGGGATCTAATCTCTAGTCTGATTAACCCTGGGAAGGGCACCCACATTCCAAAAGCATCCGCGAGTGGGACTATATTGCAATACGTCCAATGAATCCCAGTAGAATCGTTCGTCACCGTTTCGTAGTACAGGATTGCAAACATTGTTGAAAACATCTAGTTATTTTATTTTACAACGATTGAACGATTGAGTAAGGTCCTTGCACATACGGTGTGTGGCACGCCCGCTTCAATAAGAATATTCACAAGTCATACATCGTATTACGTCAGGATTATCTCCGTAAAAATAAGAACCCACTGATATGGTGAAGGAGGAAACGCTCTGGAAAGTGGTAGTTGAACGCAATAGCAACATAGTGTGACCAAGAACACTGACGAAATTTCGGAGACTGTTCAGGTATATTTGCTGAGTACATTGAGGTGCAGCAACTCGACGTGGGAGGGAGCGAAAAAGTCGTTGCAAGTCCCCTGCAGAAATACTGAGCCCTACTGCCTCTATGGCCACTCATAATTGCAAAAGTGTCGCCGGTGCAGGACTTTTTGTACGAACTGACATCTCGATTATGACTCATAAATGTTCGATACGATTCATGTTGGGCGATCTGGGTGGCTAAATCATTCGCTCAAATTGTCCAGAATGATTTTCAAATCAATCGTGGACAGTTGTGGTCCAGTGAGATGGTGTATTGTCATTCATAAAAATTTGATGTTTTTTTGCAAATATGAGGCTTATGAATGGCTGAAAATGGCCTTCAGGTAGTCGAACTTAACCATTCCCAATCAATGGTCGGTTCAGGTGGACCAAAGAACACACTCCATAACATGTAATTACAGACCACAATATTATGTAGCCACCGGCTGCTTGTACAGTGTCCTGTTTATGGCTTCGTGTGGTCAACGTCACACCCGTACCGTACCGTCAACTATTACCAACTGAAGTCAGGACTCATCTGCCCAGGCCACGGTTTTCCAGTCGTCATGGTCACTAGCCCAGGAGAGGCGCTGTAGGGAATGTCATGCTTTTAGCAAAGACTCTCTTATCGGTCCTCTGCTGCCATAACCCACTAACGGTAAATTTCGCCGGACTGTCGTAACGGATAAGTTCGTCGCCCGCCCCGCAATGATTTCTACGGTTATTTCACGCAGTATTGCTACTCTGTTAGCACTGGCAACTCTACACAAGTTCTCGGTCGTGAAGTGAAGGCCGTCGGCCACAGCTTTGTCCCCGTTGAGAGGTAATGCCCGAAATTTGGTATTCTCGGCTCACTGTTGACACTGTGGAGATCGGAATATTGAACTCCGGAACGATTTCCGAAATGGAATGTCCCATGCGTCTAGCACCAATTACCATTCCGCGTTCAAAGTCTGTTAATTCCCGGAGTGCTTCCATAAACACGTCAGAAATTTCTTCACATGAATCACCTGAGAACAAAAGACAGCTCCGCCAATTCAGTGCTCTTTTTTACCTTGTGTACACGATACTACAGCCATTTGTATATGTATGTATCGCTATCCCAAGACCTTTGTCACCTCAGAGTATTTTTGTATGAGGTGGCTAGTTATAATTAATATTCAGTTCGTCACCCAGTTAATTTTATTTACAGAAAAATACCACCAGAACGCTGAAAAATTGTGGAGTACGACACAAAATAAAGAGTAATGCAACAGTCCTCAAACGGATGCAGAAGTTATATGAAACAACTAGTTTACTGTTACCAGTCACCATTTTATTTATTTCCATGACGCGTTTCGAAGGTTTAAACCTCCATCATCGGGTGGATTTACATTAGTTAGTATTACATTTCTGTGTGTGCTGCAGAAGTGGTGCAATCTGGTAGTTGTCGATTAGAGGACATCTCAGCATAGCGTTGTTGAGCCACTCTTCCACTGCATTCAGAGAACCCAGACACTAGTTCCATATTGGCCAACTCCTTATCAGTAAACCAATACGTACTGCTATGTATCACTCTTAACGTACAACTAATTCACACGAATGAAAACGAGACAGAACCGAGAAGGCCGGCCGTTGTGGCCGAGTTGTTCTAGGCGCTTCAGTCTGGGTGACCGCTACGGACGCAGGTTCGAATCCCGCCTCGGGCATGGATGTGTGTCATGTCCTTGGGTTAGTTAGGTTTAAGTAGTTCTAAGTCTAGGGGACTGATGACATCAGATGTTATGTCCGACAGCGCTCAGAGCCATTTGCCAGAATCGAGAAGAACTGTATCCATTCTTGAGGTCGAAATGTGAATTGGGTTTTAATGTTGTCAACGGCAAGTATCATGAGTGAATGGAATAGGTATTTTCACACATGTCCGCAACTCGTGGTTTAGTTGCTAGGCTTGCTGCCACTAGATTGCGGGGTCCTGGGTTCGATTCCCGGCTGGGATGGGGATTTTCTCGTACCGGGGACTGGATGTTTGTGTTGTCCTTATCATTTCATCATCATTCGTGAATAGGGCAAGACTGGACAGTGAGAGGATTGGGAATTTGTACGGGAGCAGATAATCGCACCGTTGAGCGCCCTACAAACCAAAATAATCATCATTCACACAACACACACTGTGCTTAAAGTCAACAGTTGCAGCGTTATGCAGATATTTACATCTGAATACAGGTACCAACATAAACGAGGGCAATAATTCAGACGAAAAGTAGTTGTTCTGTAACGAGCAAGCAGAGATCATGCGACGCGCAGTCTCGACGAAAAGCATCGGTTTGTTTTCCATTACAAACAGAATGATTTGTAAACAAATGCCCATTCGGGTCTAGTCCGATATTTGTTTCATCGATATGCATTAACAGCGACAGCACCGCTCTGAGTCGCACTGAGTGCTACCGTCATGGAGCAGCGCTACTCAGTCATTGCTGGAGTACTTGTTATTTTTCGTGTTTCATAGTCCCCGCTAATACACACCGATAAAACAACCGATGGAAAATCATCTAGCTCTTCTGCCATATCCGATATTAAATCTTCCAAAGGTGTTTTAAATTCTGCTTCTAATACTGGATCCCCTGTCTACTTTATATCGACTCTTGTTTCTTCTTTTATCAGGTCATCAGACAAGTCGTCCTCCTCTTAGAGGCCTTCAATGTACTCTAGCCACCTGTCCGCTCTCTCCTCTTCCTTTAATAACGGAATTATTTCATTCTTAATGTTACAACCCTTGCTGTTAATTTCAGCGAAGGTTGTTTTGATTTTTCTATATGCTGAGTCATCCTTCCGACAATCATTTCCTTTTAGATTTATTCGCATTTTTCATGCAGCCTTTTCGCCTTAGCTTCCGTGCACTTCCGATTCATTTCATTCCTAAATGACTTGTATTTCTGTAGTCCTGAATTTTCTTTCCTCGATCAACTGAAGTATTTCTTTTGTTGTATATGGTTCCTTCCAAGTTACCTTCTTTGTACCTATGTTTTTCTTTCCAACTGCTTTGATTGTCGTTGTCACTACTACATTGGGATCTGAGTCTATATTTGCACCTGGCTACGCCTTACACTCCACTATCTGATTTCGGAATCTCTGCCTGACCATTAAGTAACCTAACTGATATCTTCCCGCATCTCCCGGCCTTTTTCAAGTATACCTCCTCCTTCTGTGGTTCTTGAACGAGTATTCGCTATTATTAGCTGAAATTTATTCCAAAACGTAATTAGTGTTTCTCCTCTCTCATTGCTAACACCAAGCTCATATTATTCCGTAACTCTTTCTTCTGCCCCTGTTCCTACAACCGCATTCCTGTCCTCAACGACTACAGAATTTTATCTCCCTTTACACACTGAAATACCCATTCAACTTCCTCATATACTTTCATCTTCTGCCGCCTGTATGCATGAACTATTGTTGTCGGTATTAGTTTGCTGTCGATTCTGATACGAAAAACTCTATCACTGAACTGTTCACAGCGAGAGACTCTGTGCCCTAGCTTCCTGTTCTTAACGAATCTTACTCTCGTTATGCCATTTTCTGTTCCTGTTGATATTATCTTGTACTTATCTGATCAAAAATTCACATTTCATTTGAATGACGCTTCACTATACCCAGACTGAGCCTCTGCATTTCCCTTTTCAGATATTCTAACTTCCCTGCCTCGTTCAAACTACTGACAGTCCACGCCGCGACACGTAGAACGTTATCCTTACTCGAAGGGGGGGGGGGGGTATCCCGGAATCTTTTGCCAATCTTTTTCAATTACAGTCCACATGTCCTGTGGTTATAAGTTATGTGTCCGTAACGCAGTACTTTCCATTGCCTTCTGCATTCTGCCGCTGATCATTGCTGATTCGAGCGCATTTTTAGGGGCAGTATACCACCCCAGGGACAACAGAATGCGCTGAACCTCTGTCCGCTCCTTCGTCCTCTTTGGCAAGTCCGTTGGCAGAATGTGGCTGACTTCTTAGGCCGGGACTTCGGCTGCCATTATTGACGATTTTTATTCAAAATTTAAGTGGTGGTAGGGTTCGAACCCGGGACCGAGGACAGTTTGATTAGTAATCGAAGACGCTACCCCAAGAAGCCTACTAGTATTAAACATATGCTTTGATTTCAGGAAGAAACTTCTGAGAATGTAAGTTTGGTGCACAACATTGTATTGTCGAGAATCATGGACGGTGGGAAAAGCGCAAAAGTAGAGAAGTGAAGCGTCTGAGGAAATGCGCTACTGAAGAATGTTTAAAAATTGGGTAGAGTTACTGGGTAAGAATTAAGGGAGATGTGTGCACAAACTGGATGTGTGGAAACCATTGACAAGAAGAAGGGACAGGATAATAGGACATATTTTAAGGATCAAGGAATAAATTTCATGCTACTTGAGGGAGCTGTAGAAAATAAAAACTGTAGGGGGAGACAGACATCGGAATACATCCAGCAAATAACTGAAGACAAATGGTTCAAATGGCTCTGAGCACTATGCGACTTAACTTCTGAGGTTATCAGTCGCCTAGAACTTAGAACTAATTAAACCTAACTAACCTAAGGACATCACACACATCCATGACTGAGGCAGGATTCGAACCTGCGACCGTAGCGGTCGCTCGGCTCCAGACTGTAGCGCCTAGAACCGCACCGCCACTCCGGCCGGCTAACTGAAGACGTTGGGTGTAAGTGGTACTGCGAGATGAAAAGCTGGCATAGGCCAGGTCGCGTAAAGGGTGTCGGAAGACTGATGACAGCAAAAAATAAAAGAGAAAGAAGTTGTGAGACTCCAGACGATGCTGTCGCGGTTGACGAGCAACGTAATCAGACTAGCAGCCAAGCCGACTTTGGTTACTGTGATGTATAACAAGTTCAGAGGTCTGAAATGTGCTTACTGGGAGGTAACAAAGGAAAGAAGGGAAAATGGGACTTACCGTCCCGCAAATGGGATCATTACAGAACGACAGTTATGACTATAATATCAGCTAAGTTTTTTTTAACGATTTACTGAAATAAAATACTCTTTGTTTCATAGAAGATGTGTCATTTTCTAAATAGATACCGTCAGTGGTTTCCAAACTTTCTATAAACCATGCAGATATATCCTACGTAATCTCCTAAATTAATTTTTCTTAATTGCTCATCCTTCGATAGATTTCAGTGTGAAAGGCCATCACTGATTAATTTCTAACCAGGCATTTGTGTCTTTTAACGTTTCTCTAGCGCAAAATATTCGTCACGGAAATATCACGACTTTCCGCTCGCTAGAACTGCAGGAGCTGGAGGGGCTTTTGTCGCGACTTTAGAGCGACGACGAACAATTCTATTGTACAGAAACAGGGTCTCCGAAATGAATTCTGGTGTCAAATATTCAGCGCCTTCCGCAACCTTTGTATAACGGAAATGTCGGAAGTTCAGCACCCCGTCGCTCTCAGAACTGTTCACAAGACACGCCAAATCAATAGCTTTTCTATTGTCTTGTTGATAAAATGGTACAAGGTGCTATAACACCGAACCGCGGAATATTGTCACTGTTGTTGAATGTACGCTTCTTGACGTAACTTCACTATTTACAACAGTCTGACAACACTGTGGTAACTTTTCAATTCCGCATTTGTAGAAATCACGTGGTTTTGAGGCGAAGAAGTCGTCGAGCCATATAGGGAGCGCATTTTCATCCGAAAAAGAAGTTCTTTGAAGGTTGTTGGATGTTGTTGTTGTTTTGGTCTTCAGTCCAGAGACTAGTTTGATGCAGCTTTCCATGCTACTCTATCCTGTGCTAGCTTCTTCATCTCCCAGTACCTACTGCAATCTACATCCTTCTGAATCTGTTTAGTATATTCATCTCTTGGTCTCCCTCTACGATTTTTACCCTCCACACTGCCCTCCAATACTAAATCGGTGATCTCTTGATGCCTCAGAATATGTCCTATCAACCGATCCCTTCTTCTAGTCAAGTTGTGCCACAAATGTCTCTTCTCCCCAATTCTGTTCAGTACCTCCTCATTAGTTATGTGAGCTACCCATCTAATCTTCAGCATTCTCCTGTAGCACCACATTTCGAAAGCTACTATTCTCTTCTTTTCTAAACTATTTATCGTCCAGGTTTCACTTCCATTCATGGCTACACTCCATACAAATGCCGGCCGGAGTGGACGAGCGGTTCTAGGCTCTACAGTCTGGAACCGCGCGACCGCTACAGTCGCAGGTTCGAATCCTGCCTCGGGCATGGATGTGTGTGATGTCCTTAGGTTAGTTAGGTTTAACTAGTTCTAAGTTCTAGGGGACTGATGACCACAGCAGTTAAGTCCCGTAGTGCTCAGAGCGATTTGAACCATTTTTTTGAATTCCATACAGATACTTTCAGAAACGGCTTCCTGACACTTAAATCTATACTCGATGTTAACAAATTTCTCTTCTTCAGAAACGCTTTCCGTGCCATTGCCAGTATACATTTTATATCCTCTCTACTTCGACAGTCATAAGTTATTTTTCTCCCCAAATAGCAAAATTCATTTACTACTTTAAGCGTCTCATTTTCTAATCTAATTCCCTCAGCATCACCCGATTTAATTCGACTACATTCCATTTTCCTTGTTTTGTTTTTGTTAATGTTCATCTTGTATCCTCTTTTGAAGACACTGTCCATTCCGTTCAGCTGCTCTCCCAGGTCCTTTGCTGTCTCTGACAGAATTGCAATGTCAGAGGCCAACCTCTAAGTTTTTATTTCTTCTTCATGGATTTTAATTCCTATTCCGAATTTTTCTTTTGTTTCCTTTACTGCTTGCTCAATACACAGGTTGAATAACATCGGGGATAGACTATAACCCTGTCTCACTTCCTTCCCAACCACTGCTTCCTTTCCATAGAAAACGGCAAAGATGAAAATCTGAGGGCGCAAGACCAGGTGAATAAAGTGGGTGCAGAATGACTTCTCAACGCAATACCTGTACAGTGTTTTTGTCAGTCTAGCAGAGTGCGACAGAGTGTTATCGTCTTCCTTGTCGTCGTTCTTGGATTGCGTCTGCAAGACGTTGTTGACCATAAATGTCAGCAGTGGTGGTTACACCACGGGGAAGCAATTGTTTGTACTCCGCTATTTCACCAGATGCGTAACATCATCTCTTGTGGAGCTCGCAGATATTTGTACGGGGGAGTTGCAGCTTTGTTTGGGCTCAACCATTCCTTTCTTTTCCTTATGTTGGAGAGACACCATTTCTCGTCACCAGTAAAGTTACAGGATACGAATGGTCGGTGGTTTTCATGAGCCGTGGCCAAGCGGTTCTGGCGCTTCAGTCTGGAACCGCGCTGCTGCTACGGTCGCAGGTTCGAATCCTACCTCGGGCGTGGATGTGTGTGATGTCCTTAGGTTAGTTAGGTTTAAGTAGTTCTAAGTCTAGGGGACTGATGACCATAGGTGTTAAGTCCCATAGTGCTCAGAGCCATTTGAACCATTGAACCAATTCATTGGGATCTACCCTGATAGCCAGATGAAACAAACTTATCTCGAAAGTCAGCGCGAAGTTATGAAATAAAATCCAAATTGCTGCTACAGTAGTTTTGTGAATTTATCGTGATTGATCATTTCGGCTAGATTTATATCTTCAGAGCATCTGCGAAAGTTAATAACATTTTTATTTTATTTTATTTTGATGTTGATCATCATATTTTCAGACACACAGATTTTGTACTGACATCCATCTGTAATCGGTGGTCGTCGTCATTCTATATTTTATTTCAGTGTGGTGTAGATTTAGGACTCCTCTATGCCTTAAGCTGTTTTCTGGGTTTCTGCTGTTGTTAATCAGCCTTTCTCGTAATTTTTACAATATTACGTTCTATCGTCAGATTTGACAGAATGACAGTTGGCCAAAAACGCTCTATGGTTACAGTTACTACTGTGTTATCTTCTTGGGCTGTATATATGATCTTTGTAATCGCTGTGTTTATCTGTTGCTTGTGTCTGTCTGTTAGGTTAGGAATTCTATAAAATTTTGTATGAAACGTTTATGTTTTAAATGCGTCTTTTAATTTTAAATGAACACGATACTAACTGGAACCGTATAGCATCTTTGGGGAACAGTCAATCTGTCAAATCTGACGATACTGAGTGAAATAAAAAATTAAAAGAAAGGGCAATTAAAACAGCAAGGCAATCAACAGAAAAGCTTGTAGCATAAAAGTCCTAACTCAACACCACAGTGTAATAGAATACAGAACGACAGCGACCACTGGTGATATACGGACGTAAGCACACAATTTGTGCACCTGAAAATACTATCACCAAAATTATAATAAAATAAAATAAAAATACTGTTTTAAAATGGAAATCTATCCGAAATGGACCAATAACAATAAAAAACATTAAACTACTACAGTAGCAATTTAAATTTTGTTACATAATGTCTCTAAGAGATATCTACAATGCTGCGTGGTCATTGGATCGTAAATCAGCGTGAAGTGTTTTGTACTGACAAATACCTCTCAGTGCGGTAACGCACAAGTCCACTAGTTCTTATTTTCCTTTGTTGGGCGGTAGGAATAATGATTTTTTTGTTGTTGTTTATCGTAGGCTGCTAATGAGCAGGTGCTCAGTGGAGGTTAGGCGGGCTTATACGGAGATTGTGTCCACTGATGTTTAGGAGATCTCCTCACAGGACATGAGATGGTAAATGCCTTCTCGTATAGTATTACGTGACTTATTAGCCAGACCAGATCAAAAACTCTCGACGGCTAATACACGAATCGGGACTCTTTCTTCAGTCCTACCACTTTCCTCCCGAGAAATATGGTACAATAATTGACTAGTCTGACTGCTGCTTGTCTCCAGCCAACTGTGCGGGATAATGCAGAATGCTGTTGGGTATGCATTACTTGTCTCGGATGCAGGCGCAAATATGAAGGGCGTTCGACGTTCTTGGTGCACAACAAGGCGATCCTTCCTTAGTGGTGGCCAACCGGAAAAATGATGACGAGTATGCCACCCCTCAAGTTCCCATGCAGTCCAATATCGGGCAAAAGTAACTTCGTTGGAATTGGGAGCTTCTTCATGCTGTTGTAAAAACATTTCAGCATATTATTAAAGCGATAATTGAAGAACAAGAATCTCTAGATTGTCTAGACCAGGGCTTCCCAACGTGTGGTCCGCGGATCCCTTAGGGATCCGCCGGCTCTTTCTAGGGGGTCCGCGGTCGCCCTTCACCAAATCGTGTAAAATAATGAGTAAAATTATTGCACAAAAATGTGAAAATCAAATTCATCACTATTTTTTTTCGTACTTCAGGTCGTATTCCCAAGCAGCCTTTGCGGTTCCTAAGTGAGAACGCATACATAGTTTAGTGCCGGAGAATAAGGCTCCTCTGATCGACTGTTTTGCAACAATACGGGGGTCGTTTGTGCGCCGGCTCAAGGCGGTAGATGCGCTGAAACCTATTACGCATGCGCGGAGCGAGCTTTGCCAACCAATCACAGTGTTCGCTGGCCCCAGGCATCATTAAATGTTAAACTTGCTGTGTCAGTGCACTACCTATTTCATAAGTCGATTTTTGATCTTCAAGTTGTTTTCATTCATCTCTAAACCAAAGACTACTGATGCTTCAGGGTGGGGGGGGGGGGGGGGGGGGAGGGGGGTCATTGGGAACATGGAACTTGCATTAAGAAGCTTTCAGTTCCATGGGTTTCGCTCTGAAATTTAAAGTTACTGTGCTCTTGACTGACTAGGGGTCCGCCAAGGATTTTCGACTGAAGAAGGGGTCCACCAGCTGAAAAGGTTGGGAAGCCCTGGTTGTGCCATTCGTGTGGGTTTGTTCGAGAGAGGGTGATCCATAGACCTGAACGCATCCACGTGAAACAAAAACAGGTGTAGAAACAAAAATGTAAGGTCAAGTAGTATGAGATGGAGAGGGGGAAACCCTTAGAGGTTACGTTACCACCATGAAGGCCATCTTGGAAGCCGGAATCTTGGAGGCAATCGTATTTTCGTGATGGAAATATGGTCCTGTGACATATCATACAGACAGAGAATTACACGAAATGATCAATGGTTCTTTCATTTGACGATAGTTTTGTTCATTCTCTCATTTTGTACAGCGAAAAGGCAAATATTGGTGGTCACTGATAAATGCCGGCAACAAGATCTGCTCGACGTATTGTCCAGCGCATTGTAATTTAGTTGTTATACACTTCCACACTACTCATCTACTTTAACCAGCATACGTAACAGAATGCTAGCACAAGGATCAACAAGTCGCTCCATAAGTTTTGCAAGGTTTTTGATGATTCCAGGGCTCTCGGGCGTCCAGCCGGATGCGATCGTTTGTGCCAACGATATATCGTGGGACTTCAGCGATTGTATCGGGCTGGACACCCGAGAGCCCTGGAAACAACACATACGCAGGGTTTTTGATCTTCACCGCATATGTGATTGCCTTAAGATGTCCCCACAGATAGAATTCTAACGGATTAAAAATCGGGGATCTCCACTGGACCATATTGAGCTCCGGATAAACTTGATATCCAGGTGATCTGAGGTGTCAGAGGATACGATCACTTACACAGGTATGCCTGGACAGGTGGCTTGTTATGAAGTGGGCAGCATTACACTAAAAGAAATTCTTCAGGCAGCAATGACGGCAGCACATCTTTGTCTGGCAACTGTAGATAATGGGCTGCTGTTAATGTGGATGATGAGCCGATTAACGTCGATGAATCCATCCAGAGAGTGAAGGCGTATAACCAGCATGTATGATTCTGCATATTTACTCTTCTTTTACGCAGAAATTAGTTCCATCCTTAAGCAGTTCATCATACAGGAAAAAAAGGTTTTCAAACAGTTTGCGTGTCAACTACTCTTGCAGACTGAATCTAAAGACCTGTATCGTCCTCGATTATATGTGGCATTTGCCTTTCGTAACCCATTCATGTGTGGTCACAATTCTCATTGATGTATGCCTGTCCACAGTTTAAAATTAATTTAAAACAGTCTTGATCGCAATCTTGTTGAAATATATTTTTATTGGATTGAGTGACCGGTTTCGACTCTATGAAAGAGTCACATTCAGACTCTGTAAAGATAGAATGAGATTCTCACTCTGCAGCGGAGTGTGCGCTGATATGAAACTTCCTGGCAGATTAAAACTGTGTGCCGGACCGAGACTCGAACTCGGAACCTTTGCCTTCCGCGGGCAAGTGCTCTACCAACAGAGCTACCCAAGCACGACTCACGCCCCGTCCTCACAGCTTTACTTCCGCCAGTACCGCGTCCTAGCCCGGTGAGGCGGGCATCGCACGATCAGAGGTTATTGTGTACTGCGGAAGATATCTCAAGGGTTGACAATTCGACCTCGGAAACAGTGTTTGCGTAGATACGTCGGCGGTTGCCACGGCAACTATCGATGCACTTTAGTAACATCGTTACGCTGTTATTACAGACATGTTGGTATGATTCCTCCATAACACAGTTGTTTTCCATGGCGCTGACATCAGAAGGTAGCAAAATTAACCGCATTTCTATGGCATCACATAACCGTAACATACGACGTATCTTCCCTAGTACAATCTTTGACAGCACCACTAACGTCTACAGTGGAACAGGATACCATTTCCATGCTAACCCTCGATTATCCACGTAAACGCTGGGGGCAACGACAATCTTTGGTGCAGATTTTCTAGTTCTGAGTTTAGAGGGCAGCATGCTCTAAGTCTTATTTCATACCAATGAACCATTTTAATTGTATAATTTATATTCACTGACGAATAATGATCAATAATTGACATTACGGTGTCTTCCAACCGCAACTATTCCTTCGTAGTTACATATTAAGTTATCTAAACATGAACGTGTTTTCTGATTGGCTACTTACGATGTCATACTCAGAACGGTGGGTGTGACCAGCCCTATTAATACCCGTTTCCTCCATGCACAGTCAGCAGTTACAGGAGCGTCGAGGGTCGACGGAACTCGTCTGGCAGTGTCCATCCACCGCTCCGGGCATTATTTATTACTATTTACCTTATTTTTATATATCTTTTCATATGCTAATTATAACGTCTATTCTATTTCGGCATATATCTTTACAGAGTCTGAAGATGACTCTTTCATAGAGTCGAAACCGGTCACTCACTCCAATAAAAATATATTTTAACAAGTTTGCGATCAAGACTGTTTTAAATTTTAATTTTAACCCCTTTCAAGATCGCTGAATATGTTTTCAAAAAATTCAAAAATCTTATGTCCATAGTTTAATGCGACACGCAACGAGTCCTGCCCTCTAAACTCTCACTGAACGATGCCTGAACAGGGGTTCCTGCATCCATGGCCGTTCTTGATCGACAAGTATTGTCTCCACTACAGAGCCGTTGCATGTAACTTCGCGGGAAGTTTCACCGTCGATCTGTGAGTAATATGTGGTCTGATCCGTCTGGGCGTTGTCGGTTGAAACGCTGTGCAACCAAGCTGCTTGCCTCTCCTGACACCAGGAGAATGTCAATGCATTCGACTTGTGCTGAATGAAGGCCATCAGCTTTCACGTCACCTACAATGAAGGACATCTGTCATAACGCGAGAATGAACAAAACTATGCCCAACGAAAGGCAAAAGTGTTTGTCTAGTGCAATTCTCTAGCTGTTTGATTGTGTCACACGACACCCTTTACTTTTGAGAATTATACGTGGCATCCAACATGATGGATTTCAAAATGGCCGCCATATTGGTAACGTAGCGTCACACATTTGCGTTCTCCCCTCCCTCCCACCTCTCCCCATTACTTGACAGTAAATATGTCTTTATCAACCTGTTTTAAAAGAGTGTTTCCATATCTATTAACCAACCTGCACCGTTTATCGCTCTACAGTACTGTGTGTGCTGTTGTGGAACTGCGTGACATATTTCCTACGTCTAATCACCAAGTTGTCAACGGACTATTGTATAGTAATCCTCCTCCTCCTAGCAGTAAGTGGAAACAGAATTCAAGCCCGAATAATTTCCTGCTATTATTTTACCGACTGCGGCATCCAGCGGAGCTCTGCATTCTGCGAATAATTTCCGCTCGGGCAATGCTTCGCGCCCGGCAGCACTCGACAGGACCCTGATGCTGGTGGAATGTGAACACTTGCTCCTCTCCGCGCCACTGTGGAACGAGCAGGAATGCGAGTGCTGGAGATGAATGAACTGCTGTTATACGCGATGTTTCATAATTATGTGTATGCTAACCCGCCATGAGCATATTCCCTGGTATAAATTAAAAGGGAAACGCACACATAATATAGGGTATAAAGTAGTTTTTGATGGAGCTATGCGCCCCGAAATGTGGTGGCATTAAATGTGGTATTCAACTATAAACAGGAAACCGCTTGCGATAAATCAGCGAAAATTCGCATACACGCAAACAATTGGAGGATATCTTACCAAACAGTACGTCGATACGGAGATTACACTCTTTCGGTCTTTTAACAGGGGTTCCCACCTTTAAAGCACGAACTGATTTGTAATCTGGTATCTCAAGCAAGATTACGCGAAATGTCAAGTATCAGCTTGTAAAAAGCAGTAAACAGGCGCCTTTGGGCTAAAAACTAATTCTTACCGTTAACGCAGTAATTACACCAAAATTAACCGTGCATGTGACACCCAAAGGAGAATTTGGTTTCAAAGATGACCATAAGAGCGAAATGACTGAAATTAATCAGGCAGTGTGATGCATGAAAGCCTAATGTATGTTTGGAACCCTTCTATGGCTTTGGATATCGATCACTTCGTTTGTCTATTGTAATAACTATGTATAAATCGATGTATGTCTAAACGGTACACCGAGGTGACAAAATCATGGGATGCCTCCCAATTTCGAGGCGGACGTCCTTTTGTCTGGCGTAGAGCAGCATCTCAACGTGGTATGTACTCAACAAGCCGTTGGAGGTCCCTGGAGAAATGTTGAGCCATCCTACCCCTATACCTGTCCATAGCGATAAACTACTGCTGAAAGATTTTGCGCACGTAATGACTTCTCGATTATGTCCCATAAATGTTCGAATTGTCAAGGACATTCTTTAAACCAGTCGCGAACAGTTGTGGACCGGTGACATGGCATACTGTCATCAATGAAAATGCAATTGTTGTTTGGAAACATGAAGTCCATAAATAGCTGCAAATTGTCTCGGATTAACTGTTCATGATCATTTCTAGTCAATGGTCGGTTCAGCTGGACCAGAGGACCCAATCCATTCCATGTGAACACAGCCCACACCATTACGGAGCCACCAATAACTTGCACAGTACCTTCTTGACAACTTGGATCCATGGCATCGTGTGGTCTGCGACACATTCGAACCGTACCATCGGCTCTTACCAACTGAAATCGGACTCATCTGAACAGGCTACGGTTTTCCAGTTGTCTAGAGTCCAAACGATATGGTCACGAGCCCAGGAGAGGCGCTGCAGGCTATGTCGTGCTGTTAACAAAAGCACCCGCGTCGGTCGTCTGCTGCCGTAACCCATTAACGCCAAACTTAGCAGCCCTGTGCTAACGGCTACGTTCATCCTACATCCCGCATTGATTTCTGCGGTTATTTTACGCAGTGTTGTTTGCCTGTTAGCACTGACAACTCTACCCAAACTTCACTGCTCTCGGTCGTTAAGCGAAGGCCGTCAGCCACTGCGTTGTCCACTGTGAGACCTAATGCCTGAAAATTGGTATTCTCGGCTTGGTATTGACATTGCGAATCTCGGAATATCCATTTCCCCAACGATTTCCGAAATGGAATGTCCCATTCGTCTAACTCCAAGTACCATTCTGCGATCAAAGTCTGTTCCCGTCGTGCGGCCACAACCATGTCGAACTCCTTTTCACGTGAATCGTCTGAGTGCAAATGACAGCTCTACCAGTGAACTGTCCTTCTACATCTCGTGTACGCGGTACTACCACAATCTGGATATGTGCGACTCACTGTCCAGTGACTTCTGTCACCAACGAGTATACTTCGTGAAATACTACTTTTATTCGATATAGGTTCTAGCGAAACCGGCGATGATTTACAATTGCTAAATACGAGGGCGTGCTGAAAAGCAATGCCTTCAAATTTATTACGTGAAAACTCTTAAAACTTTTTAAATAAAACAAACTTAGCACCTTTATTCTTCACGTCTACATATTTATTTCTCAACATAGTCACCCAGGGGACGAAAATATTTCTCTTAACGAGAGACCAGTATGATGACAACGTCACTGTAGAATGTTATACTTTGTTGACGGAGATACAACCGCACCTCTACTTGCATCGTCCTTGAAGGTGCTCTTTAACTTTTGGAAAAAGAATGTAGCCTATGTTTACCCGAACGTTCATTAGAGTGTCATCTAAGAATATACAGTAAATCAGACGCGAACTTCATGAAACTTTTGGCAACAACTGTACCCCTTTCTATATTAAATGAGTATTTATATAACGTGTTAAAAAGTGTACGGGGGTCACTCCAAAAGAAATGCACACTATTTTTGTAAAAATACAGTTTTCATTCTGCATGTGTGAAAGTTTTACAGTGTGTAGATGCATCCTTCCCGCTTGTTTTCAAACTTAGTTCAACCTGTTCCCACGAGTGGCGCCGTCACAGCATGTCTTCAAGATGGCTGCTACACTTGACGATCGTCAGGAGCAACGTGCTGTCATAGAATTCCTGTGCTGTGAAAACGAGACAGTGGGAAACATCCACAAGAGGTTGAAAAAGGTGTATGTAGATGCTGCTGTCGATCGCAGTACAGTTAGTCGGTGGACAAGCAGGTTATTTGATGAAAACGGACATAGCAATATTGAGGACTGTCCTCGCAGCTGCAGGCCTCGTACTGCACACACTCCAGACAATGTGCAGAGAGTTAACGAATTGGTGACTGCTGACAGACGCATCACAGTGAACGAACTGTCACGCTACATTGGCATAGGGGAAGGAAGTGTTTGCAGAATACTGAAACTGTTGACGTTAAAAAAGGCTTGTGCCAGGTGGCTTCCCAGGATGTTGACAATGGCTCACAAAGAAACAAGAAAAACGGTATGCAGCGAACTTTTGGAACAGTATGAGAATGGCAGAGATGAATTTCTTGGAAGAACTGTGACGGGTGATGAAACATGGCGCCATCATTTTTCACCAGAAACAAAGAGCCGATCAGTGGAGTGGCATCATGCAAATTCACCCAAGAAAAACAAATTCAAAACCACACCTTCTGCTGGAAAAGTTATGGCTACGGTGTTTTTCGATTCCGAAGGACTCTTGCTTGTGGACATCATGACAAGTGGAACCACCATAAATTCTGATGCATATGGGATGACACTGAAGAAACTTCAAGCTCGACTGAGTCATATTCGACCACATCGGCAAAAGCAGGATGTTTTGCTGTTGCACGAAAATGCACGACCACATGTCAGTCAAAAAACCTTGGAAGCGATCACAAAACTTGGATGGACAACACTGAAACGCCCGTCTTACAGTGCTGACCTGGCTCCATGTGATTATCTTCTCTTTGGGAAACTGACTCTCTTCGTGGAACAAGGTTTGAAGATGGCGACTCCCTTGTGTTCGCTGCCAGACAGTGGCTCCAACAGGCTGGTGAAGAATTTTACCGTGCGGGTATACAGGCGCTGGTTCCAAGATGGCATAAGGCAGTTGAGAGGAATGGAAATTATGTGGAGAAACGAAAATATTATTCCTAAAGGATGTATCTACACACTGTAAAACTTTCAAACATGTAGAATAAAAGATGGATTAAAAAAAGTAGTGTGCATTTCTTTTGGAGTGACCCACGTAGAACGAGGTGGTAGTACTCATCCAACTAAGAAAAATATTAGCTGAAACGGTGCACTGGCGCTCAGTCAAATGTGTCGTCAGGTTATTATGATGTCTTACTCCCAGAACTTTACGTATCATTAGGTGGTCTGCAGTCGTTGATTAGGGTCGGGGCCGGCCGGAGTCGCCGAGCGGTTAAAGGCGCTACAGTCTGGAACCGCACGACCGCTACGGTCGCAGGTTCGAATCCTGCCTCGGGCAGGGATGTGTGTGATGTCCTTAGGTTAGTTAGGTTTAAGTAGTTCTAAGTTCTAGGGGACTTATGACCACAGCAGTTGAGTACCATAGTGCTCAGAACCATTAGGGTCGGGTAGGCTACGGTAGTTTTCGTCGTGTTTGTGTGCCTTATTACACAGTGCCGGTACTGTCAACCCTGGGTACGTACCATGGTGTTTTACCTTTTTCAAAACGAGGAGCCGCGCGGGATTAGCAGAGCGGTCTAGGGCGCTGCAGTCATGGACTGTGCGGCTGGTCCCGGCGTAGATTCGAGTCCTCCCTCGGGCGTGGGTGTGTGTATGTTTGTCCTTAGGACAATTTAGGTTAAGTAGTGTGTAAGCTTAGGCACTGATGACCTTAGCAGTTAAGTCCCATAAGATTTCACACACATTTGAACATTTTTGAACAAAACGAGGAGTCAGTTACGTGTTTACTTTTATTGCGCTGTTTGTATGTACAAATGGTGTAATATATTTACATTTTCTCTCTTCCACCATCTGTTAAGAATGGAAGCCCACTACTCGACAAGTGAAATGGCTGATATGATATTCCGCTTTGGTTTAGCAGATGGACGTAGCCAGTGAACCTATGCCCTCAACGTTGGAAAATATCCACAGGCAAAGTTCCATCTGTTAAGCTGATCGGCAGACTTTTCCAGAGTCTGGGGTACACAGGAACCCACGCACCTCGGGAGACTGACAGCGGAAGGCCCCGCACAATCCGAACGCCTGACATGGAAGTGACGTGCGGTGGAAGAAATGCCTGGGACCAGTGTGTGACGATTAGCAGCAGCAGAAGGCGTGTCTCTTTCTCTTATCTGAAGGGGGGGGGGGGTACTTCATGAACAATTGCTGCCCACATCACCTACCCATATCGTGTAAGACTACAGTATCACCATGGCAGACGGCGGTTCTGTCACTTACAGAAGTGTGCCGCTTATCCACTGTTCACAAGCAAGATTTCATTTAGCGATGAGGCAGGGTTCCCAAGAGATGGTGTTCTGAATCTCCATAACCAGCATGTATGGGGAGACGTGTCAACCCCAATTGTCAACCAACGTATAGGCAGGCGTACTTGGCGATATATCTCTCGTCCATCTCCCCCTTCTCCCTCTCTCGATGACCTTGTTTATTGTTGCAACCAACGAAACCTTGATAGGGAGCTGAAGTCGCGTAAAAGGGATGGGTAAATCGCTTGGGATCATTGCAATATGGGGCCCAAGCGACCTGTCCTGCTACCGGATCTTTATGGGTAGTAGCTTCAATGACAGCTTTTCGCATAGTTTTAATCTCCGAATGAGCAAGATTACAAAGTTTTGGATGATTCGGACTCCGTAGTAGTATTACTCAGAAGCCGATAAGCCAAAAGTACAACTCATCGGTTTTCTGTTAAAATCGACTGCGTGGAAGAAAACAAAATGCATATATTTACGTCCAGATTATTTTACAAAATTATATATGATGAGAAATTATGAATAACACAAATAAATCGTCCAATGATTTAAATAACTTGCTATCGTAGTTAAAACTGACTGCGAGCGAGAAAACGAACCCGCAAGTCTCAAAAAGCGCTGTGTCTGAAGGACGAAAGACTGGGTCTCACGCCCCACCGACAAAGTCATTAGAGAGAGAGAGAGCACAAGCTTGGATTGTGCCAAGGATGGGAAAGAAAATTGGCCGTGCCTTTGAAAGCAACCAGTCCGACATCTGTATGGAGCAATTTCGGAAAATAACAGAAAACCTAAATCTGGATGGCCGGACGCGAGTTTGAACCGTCGTCCTCCCTGCGAGTCCAGTAAGCTAAGCACTGCGCTATCTCGCTCCGTAAGGCGATGTGTTGGAGCCAACTCAACGCATAAAGAGTGTAACATGTGTTAGTGTAGGTGTTCTTATATGTGGTTCCTTAACACAGACACATATCAGCGTTCTGGTTGTTTATTCTTTGTGTCGATCAATCTCCCCACTAACATGTAACATAATTCACTGCCTGATGTTCTCCGCACGGTCGTAACTGCACCATTAAATGGTCTATGCCTGTTAGTATAAACCAACTGTTTTGCGTCCATGTATCCACTCTTCAGCACCTGACCTGCTGCTCAGCCAAAAATAAGCATGAATGGTTTGCTTCTGCTACCAATCAATGGGGGTACTATCTAACATGAAAACATATGACTTGTAATGGCTACAATTATTGGTCTGCAAATGACGTAATTATGAAGTCACCAGTAGAACTATCTGCGCTTATATCCCTAACCCACTACACAATCAAATATTGTTGCTGTTGTGGTCTTCAGTCAAGAGACTGGTTTGATGCAGCTCTCCATGCTACTCTATCCTGTGCAAGCTTCTTCATCTCCCAGTACCTACTGCAACCTACATTCTTCTAAATCTGTTTATTGTATTCATCTCTTGGGCTCCCTCTACGATTTTTACCCTCTATGCTGCCCTCCAATACTAAATTGATGATCCCTTGATGCCTCAGCACGTGTATTACCAACCGTTCCCTTCTTCTAGTCAAGTTGTGCCACAAATTCCTCTTCTCTCCAATTCTATTCAGTACCTCATTAGTTACGCGATCTACACATCTAATCTTCAGCATTATTCTGCAGCACCACATTTCTAAAGCTTCTCTTGTCTAAACTAGTTATCGTCTATGTTTCACTTCCATACAGTGCTACACTCCCTACAAATACTTTCAGAAAAGACGTCCTGACCCTTAAATCTATACTAGATGTTAACAAATTTCTCTTCTTCAGAAATGCTTTCCTTGCCATAACCAGTCTACGTTTTATATCCTCCCTACTTCGACAGTCATCAGTTATTTTACTTGCTAGATAGCAAAACTCATTTACTACCGTAAGTGTCTCATTTCCTAATCTAATTCACTCAGAATCACCTGATTTAATTTTACTACATTGCTTTTGTTGATGTTCATCTTATACACTCCTTTCCAGAACTGTCCATTCCGTTCAGCTCCTTTTCCAGGTCCTTTGCTGTCTCTGACAGAACTACAATGTCGTCAGCGAACCTCAAAGTTTTTATTTCTTCTCCGTAGATTTTAATTCCTACTCCAAATTTTCTTTCGTTTCCTTTACTGCTTGCTCAATACACAGACTGAAGAACATCTGAGACAGGCTACTATCCTGTCTTACAGTCTTCTCAACCATTGCTTCCCTTTCGTGCCCTTCGACCCTTACGACTCCGATCTGATTTCTGTAAAAATTGCAAATAGCCTTTCGCTCCCTGTATTTGACCCGTCCTTTTCAAAATTTGAAAGAGTATTCCATTCAACATTGTCAAAAGCCTTCTCTAAGTTTACAAACGCTAGAAACGTAGGTTTTTCTTTCCTTAATCTGTCTTCTAAGGTAAGTTGTAGGGTCAGTATTGCCTCGCTTGTTCCATCATTTCTACGGAAGCGAAACTGATCTTCCCCGGGGTCGACTTCTACCAGTTTTTTCAGTCGTCTGTAAAGAATTCGTGTTAGTATTTTGCAACTGTGACTTATTAAACTGATAGTTCGGTAATTTTCACAACTATCAGCTTCTACTTTCTTTGGGATTGGAATTACGGCTGGCTCTGAGCACTATGGGACTTAACATCTGATGTCGTCAGTCCTCTACAAGTTAGAACTACTTAATCCTAACTAACCTAAGGACATAACACACATCCATGCCCGAGGCAGGATTCGAACCTGCGACAGTAGCGGTCGCGCGGTTCCAGACTGAAGCGCCTAGAACCGCTCGGCCATCCCGGCCGGCGGGATTGGAATTATTATATTCTTCTTGAAATCTGAGGGTATTTTGCCTGTCTCATATATCTTGCTCACCAGATGGTAGAGTTTTGTCAGGGCTGGCTCTCCCAAAGCGATCAGTAGTTCTAATAGAATGTTGTCTACTCCCGGAACCTTTTTTCGACTTAGGTCATTCAGTGCTCTGTCAATTTCTTCACGCAGTATCGAATCTCCCATTTTTCAGCATTCCCTTCTTTGCTTAGAACTGGTTTTCCATCTGCCCTCTTGATATTCATACAGGTCTCTTTAAGTTTTCTGTAGGCAGTAACTTTCTTATTCCTTGTGATACATGCTTCTATATCCTCACATTTGTCCTCTAGTCATCTCTGCTTAGCCAAATCCAAATATGTTTTTCAGTAATGTGCAAGATTATTCGTAAGTACATCAGGGGTTTCAGAAGACGGCTGCGAGAAAGCTACAATACATACAGAAAATAGGACAACGCCTGTGACGTAATAAAGAGTCAAAACGTGCGTACAATTTATCGACGTCGCTGACACGAATTGCCTGGGAAGGCCCGACAGCTTCTCCTTTTGGCAATTTTTTCGCTGGATTAGCTATCTGCAGTAACGAACTAATTTGATACGTCAATTCAGACTGGATGATTTGTGGACATTTTCTGACACGCCTACTCTTCCTATGCAACTAAGCCACGGCGTGTATTACTAATAGACTTTAGGAGAAATGCTCTGTCCACTGACAAGTGCCATTTTCTGTTTTTTTTTTGTAGTCTCTTAAAACCCAGAACTACTCATAACCACGTAAAAAAGGTTCACTATAGCATACATCGATTTTTCTATCCACCTTTTTTTTGTTTGAGGCATCAGTATTCTGACTGGTTTGCTGAGGCCCGCCGCGAATTTCTCTCCTGTGCCAACATCTCAGAGTAGCACCTGCACTCTATTCCTCAATTATTTGCTGGATGTATTCCGCCATGTCCTACAGTTTTGAAATTATTCCGTGATGTCTTAACAGGGCCTAACGTCATGTCCCTTCTTCTTGTCAGTGTTTTCCATTTGTTCCTCTCTTCACCTTTCTGCGGAGAATCTCCTCATTCTTTACCTTACAGCTACAGAATTTTCGGCATTCTATAGCACCAAATCTCAAACGCTTCCATTCTCTTCAACTCCGGCGTTCTCACAGTCTATGATTTGCTACCATACAGCGCTGTGGTCCAGATTTACGTTCTCAGAAATTTTTTTACTCAAATTAAGGCTTACGTTTGACACCAGTAGACTTCAGTTGGTCAGGCATACCCTCTTTGGCTGTACAAGTCTGCTTTTTTATGTCGTCCGTGCTTCGTCAGTCATAGGTTATTTTTCTTCCAAGTTAGCAGAAATCCTTAACTTGGTCTACTTTGTGACCACTAGTTATGGTGCTAAGCTTCTCGCTGTTCTTATTTCTGCTATATCTCATTACATTTGTTTATTTCCGGTTCGCTCTCAATCCATATTCTCTGCTCATTAGACTGTTCATACAGATCCTATAATTCTTCTTCTTTCAGAGAGGATAGCAATATCATTAACAAATCTTATCATTGATAACTATCTTATCATTGATAATCTTTCACGCTGAATTTTAATCCCACCCTCCAACCTTTTTTTTTTTTTTTGTTATTCTTTCTTCGTTGAACGGATCGAATAGTAGAGGTGAAAGACTGCATCCCTGTTTTAAACCCTGTTTAATCCGAGCACTTCGTTCTTGGTTTTCCAATCTTATTGTTGTCTCTTGATTTTCGTATACTGCATATCATCCGGCTTTCCCTGTGGCTTACTCCTATTTTTTGAGAATTCCAAACAACTTGCACTCTCAGTGTCGAACGCTTTTTCTAGATCGACAAATCCTATTAGCATATCTTGATTTTGCTTCAGTCTCGCGTCTGTTATCAAGTGCAACGCCAGAACTGCCTCTCTGTTAGCTTTACATTTCCTAAAGCCAAACCGATAGTCATCTAACAGATCCTCAGTTTTCCATTCTTCTGTAGATTATTCTTGTGAGGAAGTTGGATGCATGAGACGTTAAGCTGATTGTGTGATAACTCTCGCACTTGTCGGATCTTGTTACCTTCGGAATTGTGTGGCTGATGTGTTTTCTTAAGTCTCATACATTTTACACACCAACGTGAATAGCCGTTTTTTGCCACTTTCCGCAATGATTTTAAAAATTCCGATGAGATGTTATCTGCCCCTTCTGCTTCATTTGATCTGAATTCTTCCAGAGCTCTTTCAAATTTTAATACTGGATAATGTGTTCCTTTTAGACTCCAGTTTCTTCTTCTATCAAGCCATCAGACAGTTCTCCCTGTGGTAGAGGGCATCAATGTACAGTTTCCTCCTATCGGTTCTTTCTTCACCGTTTAAAAGCGTAATTCGTATCGCACTTTTAATGTTACCTCCTTCACTTTCAATTTTACCGTGCGTTGTTTTGACTCTTCTGTGTCCTGAGTCTGTCCTCCTGGCGGTCATTCGTTTTTCAATTTCTTCACGTTTCACGTTTTTCCTGACGCAATTTGGCCTTGTCTGCCCCGCACTTCCTATTTATTTCATTCCGATGTGATTTTTATTGCTGCTTTCCTTTCTTTCTGTGAACATTTTCGTCGATCATCTGAAGTATTTCTGTGTTGCTTTCCTTGTACCTGTGTCTGACTGTCGAGTCCTCTTCAACTGAACTGCCTACTCCTATTTTCTTTATCGCGGTAACCACATCCTCAGCGAACTTCAAACGCGTCTCATCGTCCCTCAGTACTTCAGTATTCCACTTTCTTTCACACTGATTCGTCCGGACGATTCTCTTAAACATCGTCATTATTATGAGTTGCTTGAGGCAACTAAACTGTGATGTTAGTCTATATCTGCTCCTGGATACGCCTAACACTCCAATATCTGATTTCCAGATCTTTTCCTGGCCATGATATGATCCAGCTGGAATCTTCTCGTGTGCCCGCGCCATTTCCAAGTACACCATCTTTACCATCTTCTTGATCAGAGTATTCGCTGAAACTTATTGCAGAACTCAGTCTTCCTGATTTGTCATTCCCACTGCGTAGCCTCCCCCATCCCCCCATGAGACATATATACTGCTGATTAGCCGATGTTCAAATGATCATCAGCTGTCATAGAGGGTCAACAAGAAGTTGATGGCAAATAAAATAGACCTCTACAAGTAACAGCTGTCATTCTGTGATATACTGGGAGATGGGTATTAGGAAGTTAAAATGTTATAGTCAAAGCTTTTAGAACGGTTGATATCGAATGTTGTGTCTGAAACTGGTAGTAAAGATTGCAGCGTGAACTGTTGGATAGCTCCATGTGGCATAGGTCTGAGGCCGTGGCTTCCAAGGAGTACAACTCTTTATGGGCTTCCAGAAGCCTCAGTAATTTGAACCTAAGGGAGTTATATCAACATCCACATGGTTTTGATATTACGCTGCTTACAACGCAGGGGAATAAACGAACTGGCTGAACCCTGACTCTCGAATTCCTGTTTGCGTACTTCTGTAGTAGACTTTGATGCGTCTATAATCGACGTTTAATGTTAACGTATTTTTGGTGTTCAATATAGTTTATTGTTTTTATCATTGACATATCTGTCCACTGTAGAAACAACTTCATATGTTTACAATATGTTTCTACGATACGGTAACATAAATTACACCACCTGGAGAGAGTTTCACACACGATTAAGCGCAATAAGGGAGCAAATATGGATCACTCCTTTCAGTTGCCAACACGTTCTATGTTTGCTAACGGCGGTTCCTTGATTAAGTGTGGTATTTCCAAGTTTATTTTTGGTATGTGAAGTGCATTTTGGCAGCTTTCGCGTCGTATGTGGTACATGTAACTGCCAAGGACACGTATTTTGAGACATAATTGAAGGAGACAAAAAATATCGCCAGGACTGTCTTCCACTCGAAAATATAACTGTCACGGCGTAAAATAAGCGCCGGCACGCCGCTCGGGAACGAGGGAGCAGAGAGGGCTGTGAAGAAGACGTCAGCCAATTTCACGCTGACCGACACCTCTCCAGGACGACAGCAGCGACCTCTATGCAAAGAAAACATAAGCGCCGGTCCGACTGCTCGCGGCCCAGTTGTACAATAGCTTCAAGGCTAGTCATTTTGCTTGTCCCATGTTGCACTGTCTATACTGAAGATCTTATTTTGTCGCCCTCTGCTTGCGACACATCCACGTACTTCTCAGAGTTAGATATTGTCATGTACTTTTCGCAATGAAATCATCGTATGGCATTGTTGGCCGGGAGGCCCCATGCGGGGAAGTTCGGCCGCCGTATTGCAAATCCTTTTTAGTTGACACCACTTCGGCGACATGCGAGTCAATGATGATGAAGAACACACAACACCCAGTCATCACGAGGCAGAGAAAATCCCTGACCCCGCCGGGAATCGAACCCGGGACCTCGTGCGCGGGAAGCGAGAACGCTACCGCAAGATCACGAGCTGCGGACTACTTTTCGCAATAAAACTCATTAATACGATTAGAAAGCAGGTTTCCTAAACACCCCATATTCGAGGACTAGGCACGATTCAATAGCAACCATATTAGTAACAAATTCGCAGCATCCCCTTGTACTTCAACCACGAACCGCCTCTAATTTATTTGTGCGTTGTCATCTCTTACATCGTGGCAGACTAGGTTTGGTACACATTGCGTTCTATCGCAGATATAATAGTTTTCCTGTTTCGTTCTGTGGCCAGCGTTCAAATACTTACCACGCAACTTCCTCTGGTATTATGACACGGACGCCGAGGAAGGAACTCCTACACTTTTCAATAAATAAAATGCGGAATGGAGGCAAGACTGACAGCCGTAAAATTTCAGCAGAGAACGGACACAACCTCTATTTCCGCCTTGAGTCTAGAGATCGCTAGAATTACTCAGCGACCCCTGTCGTGCTTCGGATTGCGACAGCAGGGGCAAGGGTCCCATAGGTGAGACTACACTGCGACCAGCTACTGTAAGCCGCCAGAAAACGTGCAGACCCCTCCTAACAACATCATCTACTAATGTGCTAAGAGACAGATACTTGTCATCGACCACACACTAAAGTGCAGACATGCACGCATGTCTGAAGGAACGGACACTGCTACGACCTACACCTGTATGAAATAGAAGAAATGTATTCACTATTGCGAATGAGAATTTATTGGTGACGAAATTTGTGTCAGCCCGGGACTCGAACCCTAATTTCCCGCTTTACGCAAGAGGTCGCTTTAACAACTTAGACTATACGAGCACGCCCCCTACCCCGACTAACAGAAATCCCCATACGACACCGAAAATCACGTCCTGCAGTTTCACAGCTGCTGTGATTCCTACACGGGGAGAGACTTATTTATTTTTGTCACGACCTGTCCAGGTATGTAATACTATTTTGCAGTTTCTGTGTTTTACGATGTACTCTGCACACCTAGATAGTCTCTGCCTATGTGGGAACACAGCAACTGTGCGAGTGCAGGACGTGGACACGCAGCTACATTTGGGAGTTTGGGTCGGTCCTGGAAGCGTGGTGTATATTCTGGCGACGGAATTTTCATTTACGATCGACCATTATCCTGGATGCACAGCCCACTGCGCCTTCCAAACGGCCTGCGGATAGTGTCACGTAACAACAAACTCACTCGATAATCTCTTTGAAGTCACGTTCACTTAGATCACAGAATATATCTTTACAACACGCTACACAAGGCAGGTCTGAATGCACAAACAAACGAGGTCCGCTTTGCGCCACATATTGACCTGGAATAAACATGGAATTTACATAAACGAGTACGCTGACGTGTTGCTAATTCTCGGCGAATACCGACACGATGCCAATGAAGCTTCCATGGCTGATGCCGTGAGATATCCTTGTGGAGGAGTTCCATCAGATATTACGTACGTACCTGCTAAACAACGACTTTCAGAAACGGGTAGTTTGAGATGGCAAACTGTAATACTTGAAGACCACAAACAAGTGAGGAGGATATTGAAGTTTTCGCTTTACCTGCAATACGCCACGATTCTCATTTCAGCTTCCGAGAAGTTTCTGCAGTCACTGTTATCAGCCTTACACACTGTTGAGACACTTTAATGTGACCACCTATCAAAGGATGTGGAGTCATGTAAACTCCGGTGCCGTGGGCAGCTGCTTTAGGTTACTCGGATGAGGATCCATGGCGCGTACAGCACGGTGGAGATGGTGCCACACTTTCTCGATTGGGTTTAATTCCGGGTTTTTTGTTGGCAAGGGGAGCATGGTAAACTCATCCTGGTACTCTTCAAGCCACGCACGTAAACTGCGACCTGTGTAATACATTACATTTGTCTGCTGGTACACTGTGTGATCAAAAGTAGCCGGAAACATGGCTGAAAATGACTTACAAGTTCGTGGCGCCCCCCATCGGTAATGCTGGAATTCAATATGGTGTTGGCCCACCCTTAGTCTTGAAGACAGCATACGTTCAAACAGGCGCTGGAAGGTTTCTTGGCGAATGGCAGCCCATTCTTCTCGGAGTGCTGCTCTGAGGAGAGATATCGATGTCGGTCGGTAAGGGCTGGCACAATGTCGGCGCTCCAAAATATCCCAAAGATGTTCTATAGGATTCAGGTCAGGACTCTGTGCAGGCCACTCCATTACAGGGATGTTATTGTCGTGTAACAATTCCGCCACAGGCCATTCATTATGAACAGGTGTTCGATCGTGTCGAAAGATGGAATCGCCATCCCCGAATTGCTTTCCGACGGTGGGAAGCAAGAAGGTTCTTGAAACATCAATGTACTCCTGTGCCTTGATAATGCCACGCAAAACAACGGGTGCAAGCCACCTCCATGAAAAAAACGACCACACCGTAACATCACCGCCTCCGAATTTTACTGTTGGCGCTACACACGCTGGCAGATGTTCACCGGGTATTCGCAATTCCCACACCCTGTCTCCGGATCGCCACGTTGTGTACCGTGATTCGTCACGCCACACAACGTTTTTCCACTGTTCAATCGTCCAATGTTTATGCTCCTTACATCAAGCGAGGCGTCGTTTGGCATTTACCTATGCGACATGTTGCTCGTGACCAGCTGCTCGACCATGAAATACAAGTTTCCTCACCTCCCTCCTGATGCAGTTTGGAGTCCCTGTGCGATGGATATATGTCTGCCCATTACACATTACGACCTTCTTCAACTGTCGGCGGCCTCCGTCAGTCAACAGACAAAGTCGACCTGTACGTGTTCCTTCACGTTTCCGCTTCACTATCACATCGGAAACAGTGGAACTAGGGATAGTCAGGTGTGTGGAAATCTCGCGTACAGATGTATGACAAAATGACACCCAATCATTTGACCACGTTCGAAGTCCGTGAGTTCCGCGGAGCTGTCTCACGATGTCTAAAGACTACTGAGGTCGCTGATATGGAGTACCTGGCAGTGGGTGGCAGCAAAATGCAAGTAATATGAAAAACTTATGTTTTTGGGCGTGTCCGGAAAGTTTTGATCACATAGTGTAGCTATAATCGTTCCGAGGGAAAAATACTGCATGTAGAAGTGAATATGGTGTCCAGGGATGGATGCATACTTGAGTTGAATTGCTGTGCCTTCCGGAATGACTATATTACCTAGGGAATGGCACGAAAATGTTCCCAAGACCATATCGCTCCCTGAGTTGTTGAAGGACATTTAATTTTAGATGTTTCACGCTGTACACAGCAACGGCCACATGTCAGGTGGAGCATAAAAAAGATTCACCTGACAAGCCCACCTGTTGCTAACAGTGGTCGTCCAGTTGCGATACTGGCGTGCAAATTTCAGCCTTCGTCGTCGATGGACAGCAGTCAGCTTGCGTACTTTTAAACCAGGTGACTCCTGTGAAGGCTCTTACGCAGCAACGTCTGCTGAATGGTCGTTGAGGAGACACTGTTAGTAGCTCTTGGTTCATTTGTGACATCAGGTTTTCAACAGTTTCATGCCTTTTCGCCCGTACATATGTCTGTAGCCATTGTTCATCCCGTCATCTATGGCCCGTGGTGCATTACAGTTGCCTCGATGTTGGTTTTGGATAGCGCCATTTTACCGTGGTTACGTTAATGTGACTGGAGCGTGCATGTGTGTGGCGAATATTACACGACTGCTAGTTTCTGTCGTACGAGCTGTGACTGCCTTCGAATGGGAAGTGAATAAATTCATTTTGGACGCCCTGTTCTCTGACGATCCATGTTTACGGAGTATGGTGCCAAGAACCGTCGTAATATACGTTACTGGCCCACAGAAAATTCTAAGTGGCTACGTCATGTTGATCGGCAAGGGAGGTGGTCAGTTAATTACGACGTGCTATCCTTGGAAACAAAATCATTTGTCCACTCTATTTCGTAAGCACTCCTCCTGTGAGATCTATCGTGCTTTTATCGTCGACTTTTTAGGTGATTATCTTGGAAATGTCAATCTAGAGAAGCTGTATATTATTGCAGCATGTCACTCATCCAGTCCATTTCGTACGTAATGTCCAAAAACGGAACAATGGATTTTCTGGAAAGTGGTTAGGAGACAGTAACCGTCAGGAATATCAATAGAATTTTTTTCTTTTTTCTTTTTTTTGGGGGAGTGTGAGGGGGGAAGGTATACCTAAGAAATCGTGTTTATGTCGACGAACTCACAACCCCAGGTGCCTCCAAACATCAAGGAACTGTTTACTCAGTGACACCAAAAACTTTGTGTCTCGTTCGCAGGCGCTTCGGATGGTACGTTGAGTTGTGTATTCAGTAAAGTGGCCTTTCGTTTTAAGTGCTCTCTTAAACGAACATTCCACCACCAGAACAGCAACAGTTTAGAATAACATTTCTATTTAAATGACTGTTATTATTTTGCAAGGTTAAGAGCAAACTCCTAATCCGATTCATATGAGCACTGCGAGAGGGCTGTACAAGCAATGATCACACGCACGGCACAGCGGACACACCAGGAACCGCGGTGTTGGCCGTCGAATGGCGCTAGCTGCGCAGCATTTGTGCACCGCCGCCGTCAGTGTCAGCCAGTTTGCCGTGGCATACGGAGCTCCATCGCAGTCTTTAACACTGGTAGCATGCCGCGACAGCGTGGACGTGAACCGTATGTGCAGTTGACGGACTTTGAGCGAGGGCGTATAGTGGACATGCGGGAGGCCGGGTGGACGTACCGCCGAATTGCTCAACACGTGGGGCGTGAGGTCTCCACAGTACATCGATGTTGTCGCCAGTGGTCGGCGGAAGGTGCACGTGCCCGTCGACCTGGGACCGGACCGCAGCGACGCACGGATGCACTCCAACACCGTAGGATCCTACGCATTGCCGTAGGGGACCGCACCGCCACTTCCCAGCAAATTAGGGACACTGTTGCTTCTGGGGTATCGGCGAGGACCATTCGCAACCGTCTCCATGAAGCTGGGCTACGGTCCCGCACACCGTTAGGCCGTCTTCCGCTCACGCCCCAACATCGTGCAGCCCGCCTCCAGTGGTGTCGCGACAGGCGTGAATGGAGGGACGAATGGAGACGTGTCGTCTTCAGCGATGAGAGACGCTTCTGCCTTGGTGCCAATGATGATCGTATGCGTGTTTGGCGCCGTGCAGGTGAGCGCCACAATCAGGACTGCATACGACCGAGGCACACAGGGCCAACACCCGGCATCATGGTGTGGGGAGCGATCTCCTACTCTGGCCGTACACCACTGGTGATCGTCGAGGGGACACTGAATAGTGCACGGTACATCCAAACCGTCATCGAACCCATCGTTCTACCATTCTTAGACCGGCAAGGGAACTTGCTGTTCCAACAGGACAATGCACGTCCGCATGTATCCCGTGCCACCCAACGTGCTCTAGAAGGTGTAAGTCAACTACCCTGGCCAGCAAGATCTCCGGATCTGTCCCCCATTGAGCATGTTTGGAACTGGATGAAGCGTCGTCTCACGCGGTCTGCACGTCCAGCACGAACGCTGGTCCAACTGAGGCGCCAGGTGGAAATGGCATGGCAAGCCGTTCCACAGGACTACATCCAGCATCTCTACGATCGTCTCCATGGGAGAATAGCAGCCTGCATTGCTGCGAAAGGTGGATATACACTGTACATTGTGCATGCTCTGTTTCCTGTGTCTATGTGCCTGTGGTTCTGTCAGTGTGATCATGTGATGTATCTGACCCCAGGAATGTGTCAATAAAGTTTCCCCTTCCTGGGACAATGAATTCACGGTGTTCTTATTTCAATTTCCAGGAGTGTATATACAGAGTAGGAATCTCTAATGTGTGCGTAATTTTGCCACTTTAACGATAGTTTTCCTGCTGCCTTTGGGAGGTCATATTGCCTATTTTCCGAGTTAGTGAAATTAATTTTTTTCTAAACCCCAGCTATTAAAGTATATTTTTTCCACTCTTATCTTCTTAGCGCAAACATGATTTGAGGCACATCTCATCCAGGCATAAAACTGACACAACTCGAAATGTAGTTTATATTACTGAAAAAAAGTGTGAAGTGCCCCAACGAGCACGAAAATAATGAAATTTACTGCCAACAATACTTACCTGAAATTTAAAGCATGATTGTACTACTTCAGTGTAAGTGAAACGTCCTCTTAGAAAAGTTAATGTAACCCTCTTACATTATTTGCTTCTCAAACAGCTGAGCAGAACTGAACGTACTCACACATTTCGCTCTTTACTTATTCTGATTAACACTAAACTGACACACAATATTTTTAGCGCAACGCAATCTGACTTTCAAAAATCCCTACAAAAGAATGGCCCTGACTAACATTAACCTATATCTTTCACAAATCACTTACCTCACAAAAATCTTCGTTAATCGAACTACTGCAATACAGCGAGCGCCACTACTGCCAGCTAAATAAAAGATTCAAACTACTGAAGGCACTAACTACTGATAGGCATAGTAAGCAAATGAAAGATTTTGATAGAGAACAAACAATGTATTTACCTTAACAGTGTTCAAAAGTCATAATATATATATTAGTCCATGACATCAATTCTTACAAATATACTGTTTCTGATACATACACGTCTAGATCATCCGCTCTCAAAAATCCGCCATCTCACTTCCCCACATCCACCACCGCTGGCGGCTCACCTCCAACTGCGCAACGCTACGCGCTATTAACATCCAGCTGCCCAACACTACAATGGCCAACAACAATGCAAACCAGCCACAGACTGCACACAGCACAGCCAGTGATTTTCATACAGAGCGCTACGTGGCGTTACCAATATAAAAACCTAAACAGCCTACTTACATAAGTTTTATGGAATTAAATCTGTAAGGGGAGATTTCTTATGTACTGCATTGTGGGATTGTGTCACTGTTCTTGCCGCGGTACGATGCCGCGGTACGATAAGTGTCGTGTTAAGTTGGTCTCGTATTATTTCTGCAAGAATTGTCCAAAAAGTGTTTTTGATTTTCTAGTCTAGTCCCAAAAATTATGATCTGAACGTTTTTACCGTCGTGATCACTGACCTGACGTAACATTAACTTAAAAAATGGTGTCTTGCTACATAAATCTCGCAGAAAACATTAAGAATTGTCGCCACACTGGAGATGAAAAAAATGATGAACAACTGAGCACGTACAGCAACGTAACGTCTCTAGCGTGTGGCGACATAATTGTATGAAGACTACGGTTACCATGTGAGAATAAGTAGTTATCAAGAGACGGGATTTAAAGGGACAGGATTTTATGTGACACACGTCCGTTGATAAGCAGTAGTTTATCAGTGACAGTTCAAGCCAAGATAACGATCTTATCTCAAGTTCACTGATAAAGAATTTCAGTGGCAGGTTACACACTTGGGTGACTTATACAGTATTTAAGATCGCCGCGCACTCTTCTCTCCCTGGAGAACTACCTGCAATTGATCAAGACCCTCCAGAGGAACCACTATCCCTGCTTTCTCCCTCTCCTGCAATGGACCGATGAGGATCAGGCACCCCCTTCCCATCTTCACCTTTTATGATTGGGGCACTTGAGTGGGCAAGTAGTTTAAGTTACGTCACTTGAGGGCTATTTGTTAATAACAAAGTTTATATTTTCTGATTTTCGTCATTTACGGCACACGCACAGACCAAACCCAGACTGATATGTAAGGATCCTCGATTTTACATATTTACCAGAATTTTAAGTATTATTCCCGTTTTTCTACAATTTTTCAGTATTTTCGAAAATTTTACACATTTTTACACATTTCTCAATTCTTGGTATTTTTCCAAAAGTTCACGTATATTATCCAATTACACTACTGACCATTAAAATTGCTACACCAAGAAGAAATACAGATGATAAACGGGTATTCATTGGACAAATATATTATACTAAGACTGACATGTGATTACATTTTCACGCAACTTAGGTGCGTAGATCCTGAGAAATCAGTACCCTGAACATAGCACATATCCTGTGACCATGTCCATTTTCCTTGTCAATGTTTTCCACATGTAGCTCATCTCTAACCTTGTAAGTCCACCAACTTTTCAACGCTACACCTCAAACTCCGTGGATCTGTTGACATTTAAATATATAAATGCTGAATACCTTTTTTTACCCACGGAACATAACTTTCAACCTACTGCCCGTATCTGGTATCAGTGCAAGCTGAGCAGCCTATCTTAAAACGTGGCTTTATTTCTCAGGTATGTTTCTTTCCCTTGGCATTAAAAGGGGAAGAGGAAGGTATCAGATACTTCCCATGCAAGCTTTACGATTTCCTGTGTGTCTTCAATTCTTCATCTCCCACTTTAGCAGCTATTTTAACAACACGAGCGTTGGACCGAATGTACTGCCTTATAAGTATGATATAACTAATGATAAATACAACAATAATATGTATTTTGTGCAGTGAGAATAGGTAATGAAAAACTAAACTACACCACGGCCATTAAAATTGCTACATCAAGAAGAAATGCAGATGTTAAACGGGTATTCATTGGACAAATATCTTATGCTAGAACTGACATATGATTACCTTTTCACGCAATTTGGGTGCACAGATCCTGAGAAATAAGTACCCAGAACAACCACCTCTGGCAGTAATAACGGCCTTGATACGCCTGGGCATTGAGTCAAACAGAGCTTGAATGGCGTGTACAAGTACAGCTGCCCATGCAGCTTCAATACGATACCACAGTTCATCAAGAGTACTGACTGGCGTATTGTGACGAGAAAGTTGCTCGACCACCATTGACCAGACGTTTTCAATTGGTGAGAGATCTGGCGAATGTGCTGGCCAGGGCAACAGTCGAACATTTTCTGTATCCAGAAAGGCCCGTACAGGACCTGCAACAAGCGGTCGTGCATTATCCTGCTGAAATGTAGGGTTTCGCAGAGATCGACTGAAGGGTAGAGCCACGGGTCGTAACACATCTGAAATGTAACGTCCACTGTCCACAGTAACGTCAATGGAAACAAGAGGTGACCGAGACGTGTAACCAATGGCACCCCATACCATCACGCCGGGTGATACGCCAGTATGGCGATGACGAATATACGCTTCCAATGTGCGTTCACCGCGGTGTTGCCAAACACAGATTCAAAGATCATGATGCTGTAAACAGAACCTGGATTCATCCGACAAAATGACGTTTTGCCATTCGTGCCCCCAGGTTCGTCGTTGAGTACACCATCGCAGACGCTCCTGTTTGTGATGCAGCGTCAAGGGTAACCGCAGCCATGGTTGCCGAGCTGATAGTCCATGCTGCTGCAAACGTCGTCGAACTGTTCGTGCAGATGGTTGTTCTCTTGCAAACGTCCCCATCTGTTGACTCAGAGATCGAGACGTGGCTTCACGATCCGTTACAGCCATGCGGATAAGATGCCTGTCATCTCGACTGCTAGTGATACGGTACGTTGGGATCCAGCACGGCTTTCGGTATTACCCTCCTGAACCCACAGATTCAATATTCTGCTAACAGTAATTGGATCTCGACCAACGCGAGCAGCAATGGCGCGATACGATAAACCGCAATCGCGACAGGCTACAATCCGACCTTTATCAAAGTCGGAAACGTGATGGTACGCATTTCTCCTCCTTGTACGAGGCATCACAACAACGTTTCACCAGGCAACGCCAGTCAACTGCTGTTTGTGTATGAGAAATTGGTTGGAAACTTTCCTGATGTCAGCATGTTGTAGCTGTCGCCACCGGCGCCAACCTCGTGTGAATGCTCTGAAAAGCTAATCATTTGCATATCACAGCGTCTTCTTCCTGTCGGTTAAATTTTGCGTCTGTAGCACGTCATCTTCGCGGTGTAGCAATTTTAATGGCCAGTAGTGTATGTGAGATCTGCCATACTGCTCTCCGTGTCACGTCGTATTGCAACAGCGCGTCAGCGTCCCGTCACGTAGCGTCAACTTCATGATGATGCTCTCAGCAAATCACACTGCAGCAGCATATGCTGAAAATTTAGATCTTTTGTCACTGATAAGCAACAACTTCATCATTGTGTGTGTGTGTGTGTGTGTGTGTGTGTGTGTGTGTGTGTGTGTATGTTTTAGAAACGTATGTGTTACCTTATTCGAATAAAAAATGATGCCATCGTAAATTAATGACGTCACAGCAAAATCTACTTGTATAAACACTGTAGTTCTACCGATTTATGGCCGAAGTTACCGTACGTATAAGTAGTAACACACCGTTATAAATAAACCATTGCCAAGCCATCACTACATTACTAGACTGTGTGATGTCATAATTTATGTTTTGAAACGAGCGCATTGTTTGAAATAAAAGTGAGATCAGGGTATATTTATGGCGTCATGGAAAAATTCTGAGGTTTTACCGATTTCCAACCAAAGATCGCTAAGTGTGTATTATAATTAGCACAGCGCTACAAATTACGGGTCAAGGGAGCGTGACTTCTGTGGAAATACGTTAAGTAGAGTAAGATCATTACCCTATATAATGGCATGATAGCGTAAATCTAGATTGTACACGATGGTATACTCCTTGATGCAATAATTAACAACAGCGGTATGACGAGTGGGGCCTGAAGATGGCATCAATGTAATGCCGAAACTGTTAGCATATAGAAGTTCAAAAAATAAAATAAATTTCTAAAATACTTACGGCTGTTGGTAAATTATTGCATCAAGAATCTCATCACCGAGCGAGGTGGCGCAGTGGTTAGCACACTGGACTGGCATTCGGGAGGACGACGGTTTAATCCCGCGTCCGGCCATCCTGATTTAGGTTTTCCGTGATTTTCCTAAATCGCTTCAAGCAAACGCCTGGGTGGTTCCTCTGAAAGGGCACGGCCGAATTTCTTCCCCGTCCTTCCCTAATCCGATGAGACTGATGACCTCGCTGTTTGGTCTCTTCCCCCAAACCAACCAACCAAACAACCAAGATGTTCATGCCAGCCGTCGTCCCACGATCCATAATGGATCAACGAAGACGATAGTATACAGTCGAATAGCTGTTAATTCCTTTGCAAAAAAATGAAAAACAAAAACTGCTTGACTGTGGCTCAGCACCATTGAAAACTTTTTAGTGAAAAAACTCTATTACAGCAGAAATTTTGAAATGATCTCTATCAAAAACAAAAATTGTGATAAAGTCTGGAAACAGAAAAAGTCCCAGGAGAGTGGAAGCTGACCTTGATACATCAATTACACAGGAAACAAGATGTTAACAGCAACAGGGGAATTTCTTAGCAACAATTTGCATATAACATATTACAATAAACAAAGTAGAAACAACATTGGAGAGTAATTTAGACCAATATCACGATGGGTCTAGAAAGGGCAGATCATCTTCTGAACAAATATTTAATCTGAAGTCAATTTTTTCCACACATTACTGAATTGAAAATATTTTTGTCGATTTCCAAAATGCCATTGATTCCGTTGACAGAAAAAAATAGAGTTGGTGAGTTGAAGGAGGATGAAGCTCCTTTCAAGTACCTAGAATATTTCGCTTGACTTGGCCGTAGAGTTAGAGGGATCTACGAGCAGCAGTTCTCATAACGGAACGGTAGACCAGCGGTACACAGCATATACCACAGTTACTGACGGCATGCGTGCTTGGTCCAACGATACCGGTCAAGAACGGAAGGCTTATATTCACACAAGCATATGAGATAGTTGCTGTGTCTTCCGAACAAGACACAGCCAGTGCAAAAGCAGCACAGGCGCAAAATGTGAACTGGTGCCAGTGCCATAGACTCTCCACTTGCGCGAGTTCCACCAGCGCCACGGGCGGCGCTGAGGATGAAGATATCGACATCACCTCGACTAATTGCGGACCGAGTACAATCCGCCAATGACTGGTCGACAAAGGTCAGAAGCCTATTCGGAAGATAGAAGAGCAGCTTTCGCCCACTTGGTTAAGATCATCGTCCAGAACTAACTTAGACAGGGAATGTCGTTTAGTGAACTCTTAGAAGTGAACAGACACTTATTGTAAATGTCATTTGCTATGTACTGTGAAGTTTACCTACGTTTATTTGCACTTAGCCATTGAGGGCCTTTTTTGTGTTATATTACAAGCAGTGTTACAGACGTCATTATTCAACTAGTCACAAAGATACGTAAACCATTTTAACTCATTTGTGAGATTTTGTTACCAATTTTTTTAGAATGTTGTAGAATCTTCGTTCTCCAATCTTGTTACCTTACCCTGGGGAATAGCTGTGTAACAACTGCAGGGATCAGTTGTCTTAGCGGTATACTGCCTCAGAAGCCGTTTCACGAACTTACAAACTGAGTCGACCGCAAAAACAGTGGCAACTCGGTCCCTACAGCAATAGCGGCGAGGCCTTTACAGAACCGGCCATGTGGGTTTACAAAAATAGGTAACATTAATATTAATACAACTGAATCCGACGTCAAGGGAAATGTCCACGGGATTATTTACCTGCAGCTGATGTGGACGTAGCTACGCTTCAAGAGGCGATCACAAATAAAATCACCGACGTCTTTGGATACGTTGTTATCATGAATATGTGACAGGAATGCGGGACAGCAAATAATGTATAAGTTGGACATACCATGCAAAGCACAATCTATATGCAAAACTGGCAGAGGGATTGCGGGAAAAAGGCAGGCTCCACGAGCAGACGTAGCTGCTTCATTTCGGGAGGAAATAGTGAATCTACTAACGGACGTTCGAGTTAATGTTATTTTAGATCTTAATCAATGTCCCAATTTTAATTTATGTGAAGACTTGAGTGTGTTAAAGACCGCTTTAGAACTAATGGACACATGGATCCGCCTTCGCTCGAGGTCTAGATCCTATACGTATGTCAGCAGCATCTTCACAAGTACTCCAGACAGTATCCACGCTACCAAAGATTTTCTGCATAATGTGGTCGACTGCGAAATATGGCCAATTGATTTTTTGGACCGCTGGGTCTATCACATCACGGTTCACGTCAAACAGCAATGCTTCCTAGACCGAAGGGCCTGGAGACTGAACCTTTAGCTCTGGATAACAAGGGATTGCACCAAGCAGACACAGAGACGATGACTCGATGCCTCCGGACCAGCCAAGATACACACAGTGTCTTCTCTGGTGGATTCAAACAGCAAAACTCCAAATTAGAAAATGAATTATTCAATTTGACTGAAAAAAAGCATACTGGCGCAAACAGACACTGGAATATTATTTCTTGTGCCTACGAAACTTGTAGAATGAACCAACGAATTTGGCGGCAAATAGTCTCCTAATGAAACTCACCAGAGCTGTGGAAGTGCAATCTTTGGAAGGCAGAAAAGTGCGAGCGATATGAATCAAGAAAATATTTCGGTGTACCATATGATAAGGCAGGCCAAAAGAGACAAACACAAAATCCTTCAACACCTTGTCGACGAATAAGGAAATACCTACGACAAACAAAGTGCAGTTAAGCAGTATACCGATCAACCAGTCTGTTCGATAATGCTGCCTTTCATCTATGACTTTTGTAGAACATAGCTATGGAACCGCTAATTTTGTATCTGCACTTAAATCTAAAAGGATTTCAATACCCAACCGGTCTGCCACGCATACGCGGATGATATAAGTGTTTTTGTTAACACGAACCAAGAGATCAATTCGAGGGATTATTATAGCTTACGGCAACGCCTGCGGTGCTATGTTAAATAAATTCAAATTCAAGATTTTTCCCATAGGATCCACCAGCGATCATGTGGAGACATTCTGTTCACAGTGAACTGACAATGTGAACTGATTAGGAATGATCTTGACACCGAATCCGCATGACATGCATATGTTAAACTGGTAGCACAAACTGAAAGCTTTGAGAGCCACGATGAAAGAGAACACAAAACCGTCACTAAATCGTTTCCAAAGACAACCTTCAACATCGTAGCGCGTCAGCAATCGTTAGTTAATATATTAAAAAACTAGAAACCCACCTCGATTGCGTAAAAAGCACCTAGTGTTAACCTAGGTTTCGGCGTATATAACTACACCTTCTTCAGAACAATAAAACCCATAAGTGCCTAAGAAGACCTTTGTCAATGATTAAAAGAACACCACAGCCATACATTTATAAACTAATAAAAGGGAAGAACACAAACAGTAAATGTGCACAAAGTCTGAACCACTACTTAACTTAATGGTGCAACCCCCACCTCACCATCGAACACCCCCCCACCCCACCCCCATCACACACACATACACACACACACACACACACACACACACACACACACACACACACACACACAGACAGACTTAAATAATTTCAGGCAGAGAAATAACAATTTTCAAATCGTTTTTTGGCTTACACAATTTATCTACTTTCAGGTGTAAGTGGTTGCAGATGACAAACTCTGGAACAAAACAGTCAATGTAGAAACACAAATCATCAGAAAAACCACACCATATGGTAAAAAGGTGTGAATTTATAATTTTATGTGTTTTTTCAAATGCCTGTAATTACGATTTAGAAACTAATAGTTACATTTATACAAACAGTGAAGAACATTCTTTATCTTTAACAGCCATAAAATAAAAGCCCACAGAAGATGCTGCAACTGCAGTGAAACATGTTTGGGTTAAAAAACAAAATTATGTTTTGGTAAAGGCGGACCCAATCCAAAAACATAAAAAATGAATTAATTAATTCCTCATTCAGTGAAGCCTGACATTGTCAGGGAGAAAGACGGAGGTCTTAATGTGGTTTATTAAATTTAAAAAAAAATATTTAGAAGTGAAATCTTTTGATGCCTAGAACGCAGTTTTTTTTTATCACAATTAAAGTTCGATAACTAGTTCCGTTTGCTATATGCAACGAACTTCATATCGTTCAAAACGTGAAAAGGCGGTGAATAAGCATTGGAAAACATCGTTAGCTGTAGTCGTGCTACAACATGCTTTCGTAAGCACCGTAACGATTACAGTACGTAATTGAAAATGTCACCGCGAGCAAGCCAGGCTGTAGAAAAACGTAGTCATCTTTAAGAAATTGTACAAACTGAAGGATAATATGAGTACAATGCACGCCCACTAGTCTGACAAGACACGTCAAGAATGTGCCATGAACGTTTGGCAATCTATCGATAACAAAAGCACACAGATGAACAGCGGATAGACAAACATGTGGCTCTCGTTCTGGCAGGCACCTGTGATTCGACTATAGAGACGCAAGAAGTGTTTGATGAGGCTGTGTGTCGCTGTGATACGTGGCCCAGTGCGCCAGTGGACGGCAGCAGCGGGCACAGGCAATGAGGTTCGGATTACTAATACGGCCAGCACAACAGCCGCGCATGCGCACTCGCCGGAGAAAATAAAACAGTTGCGAGCGAGCAGTGTATCCATTACGGCCGTCCACTCGATGTTGGTAGCAGCTGTTGTGTGACGTTTCCATGCACCATGTTACTAGAAAGGTGTAGACGGCCTACCGCTTTCTGAGCTAAAGCCAGCTGCATGTGTTTGTCGGTGAGCACTAACTGCAGCACATTTGAAACCGAAGGTTTTATCTGTGACGTCGCTACAAACACGTCACTGACACATTCCAGGCGAAGATTGTCGCATCCCTTTAGAAATGGGGCTGTGTCGACCATGGCGCCATTGTAGTAAACTCTAGTACTCATGGTTGACACAGAACTCACATGTTATAAGAGAAAAGTGGACAGCTGGTTGCCTTACAAAGCCCACATTTCCATTGTGCGAACTAATAACCTGGCAATCTGAGCGATCCAGAGTAATAGAGACAGAGTCAGCCACCAGCAGGTAGTTAAATATTGGCAGCCCGGGGTAAACGAAACACTAGCCACATTTCTATAACTGCTTTATTTAGTTTATTTGAATTCAAGCTTATATTTTCAGAGTGTGTGCTCAGAGTGTGAGTTATCATATTCACCACACGTCAGAGGTATGTCTGTCAACTCCTCGCTGCTCACTCCATAATACGAGGTGAAACACTCTTTGCTCTGCAAACAACTACAAGAGTGCTTACGGGCTAAATATATTTATTAAAGTGAATACTGCTGCACCAGTGGTTGACCGCGATGCATACTCATAGGCTAAAGAAACAAAACAATTCACAGTAGGCAAACGCACAATCACCTAGAAAATACAGGTAACAAAGAAAGAATTAAAACAGGATTTCACTGTCATATGTGCCAGCGTATATAAAAATTGTTAGAAAATCTAATGCTCGTTGTGATTTCCAAGTTAACAATTCACAAACGTTTTGGGGAGTCACATGACAATGGTGCATATGATTAATTTGATGGCTCTGGGGTATATAGTACTGACTGAAATAACCTGTGATGTGAACTATATAGGCCAAACCGGAGCTCCTTTAACATGAGGTGCAAGGAGCATTTGCAACGACTTAAGTAGACTGCCTTGGAGCTACGTTTAGGAGAACCGGTCTTATTTAGTGAGCACTGAGGACAGTATCTGAATCCTCCACAGAGCACCAAAAGATCATTGTATAAATTTACAAGAGCAAGAAACAAGTGCCTGGAAAAGGGCTCATTGGATAGAGCGATTTTGTGGCCACACCTGCTTTGCTTTATTTGCTGCATTAATCATTTAATACCTCTATAATGGTCGTTACATCGTATAGCGTCCATTAGACATAAGATTTATTTTCTTGTAATGCTATTATTACCTTCATTTTTGATTGTCTTTCCTCCTGCACAGTAAGATCATTAGAAAGAATGCTGCTGTGAGATTCCGTCTTTCCATTGCAATCTTCATTGTCCTAATCAGACCCTTTTAGATTTTGCTCAACTAGATTTTTTAAGTACACTACTGGCCATTAAAACTGCTACACCAAGAAGAAATGCAGATGATAAAGGGGGATTCATTGGACAAATATATTATACTAGAACTGACATGTGATTACATTTGCGCGCAATTTTAGTGCATAGATCCTGAGAAATCAGTACCCAGAACAACCACCTCTGGCCGTAATAACGGACTTGATACGCCTGGCCATTGAGTCAAACAGAGCTTGCTTGGATGGCGTGTACAGGTACAGCTGCAACACGATACCTCAGTTCATTATGAGTAGTGACTGGCGTATTGTGACGAGCCAGTTGCTAGGCCACCATTGACAAACTTTTTCAATTGGTGAGAGATCTGGGGAATATGCTGGCCAGGGCAACAGTCGAACATTTTCTGTATCCAGAAAGGCCCGTACAGGACCTGCAACATGCGGTCGTGCATTATCCTGCTGAAATGTAGGGTTTCGCAGGGATCGAATGAAGGGTAGAACCACGGGTCGTAACACATCTGAAATGTAACGTCCACTGTTCAAAGTGCCGTCAATGCGATCAAGAGGTGACCGAGACGTGTAACCAATAGCACCCCATACCATCACGCCGGGTGATACGCCAGTATGGCAATGACGAATACGCGCTTCGAATGTGCGTTCTCCGCGATGTCGCCAAACACGGATGCGACCATCATGATGCTTTAAACAGAACCTGGATTCATCCGAAAAAATGACGTTTTGCCATTCGTGCACCCAGGTTTGTCGTTGAGTACACCATCGCAGGCGCTCCTGTCTGTGATGCAGCGTCAAGGGTAACCGCAGCCATGGTCTCCGAGCTGATAGTCCATGCTGCTCCAAACGTTGTCGAACTGTTCGTGCAAATGGTTGTTGTCTTGCAAACGTTCCCATCTGTTGACTCAAGGATCGAGACGTGGCTGCACGATCTGTTACAGCCATGCGGATAAGATGCCTGTCATCTCGACTGCTGGTGATACGAGGCCATTGGGATACAGCACGACGTTCCGTATTACCCTCCTGAACTCACCGATTCCATATTCTGCTAACAGTCATTGGATCTCGACAAACGCGAGCAGCAATGTCGCGATAGGATAAACCGCAATCGCGATAGGCTACAATCCGACCTTTATCAAAGTCGGAAACGTGATGGTACGCATTTCTCCTCCTTATACGAAGCACCACAACAACGTTTCACCAGGCAACGCCGGTTAACTACTGTTTGTGTGTGAGAAATCGGTTGGAAACTTTCCTCATGTCAGCACGTTGTAGGTGTCGCCACCGGCGCCAACCTTGTGTGAATGATCTGAAAAGCTAATCATTCGCATATCACAGCATCTTCTTCCTGTAGGTTAAATTTCGCGTCTGTAGCACGTCATCTTCGTGGTGTAGCAATTTTAATGGCCAGTAGCGTATTTCTAATTGACAAGGGGAGCGGTTATGTTGGTATTGCGTTCAACTATTACTTCCTAGAGCGTTTCATTCTTCACCATATTAATGGTTTCTTTAAATACAAATATTAAAAACAATAAATTATATTTGATACAGCAAAAATTATTTATAATGGCTTTACCTGGTTACCTGTCTGTATAGGATAACTCTTTCACCATGTCTCTGTCCAGCTCCTCCACCCTTCAGTGTTCACCTCTTTAACCCCACGTCTCTGTCTATCTCCTCCTTTCTTTGTCTTCGTCTCCTCCTCCCATCGCTCTGCTCATTTCGCTCATTTCATCCTCCCACTCTACTTATTCAACTTCTGCTTCACCCTTTCTCTCTCCATGTTATCACTCTCACCCCGGGTGGAGACTGGTGGTTCTTATACTCACAGAAAAAAATGTTCAAATGTGTGTGAATTCCTAAGGGATCAAACTGCTGAGGCCATCGGTCCCTAGACTTACACACTACCTAAATTAACTTAAACTAACTTATGTTAACGACAACACACACACCCATCCCCGAAGGAGGACTCAGACTTCCCGCGGGAGGAGAAGCGCAATCCGTGACATGGCGCCTCAAACCGCGCGACCACACAGCGCGCCCACCCACAACATTTCTTTCCAAATTGCAGTTAATATGTGTACCAGATTTGGTTGATATTGTTCCAGAGCTATAGGACGAGCTTTTTACCCGAGGCTTTGCCCACGTACGCATATGTCAAATATATCCACATATATTTTTGCTATTTCATATGTATTTCCACACATATTTCATCAGCATCTCTAGCGAATTTCGCTTTGAAGATTCAATTTCGCTCAGATCAGTGTTTATGACGTCATATCTCCTGAACTGTGTGTTGAACAATGCTATAATTTTTCTGAACATTCAGTGGTATTTGTGAATATGTTTTCAAAATGTGTGGCGAATGCAGTTAGCAGCAAATAAGTAAAATTAATACGTTGCACTACATACGGTAGTTTTACTGATGATCAGTGGAAATGTAGTAAGTGATAAACTTTTTTCCTTTCATCATGTTGTGAAGGTCGTCAGCGAGAAAAAGTTTTATTAAGGTTTGAATTTACATCTCAAGTTTGTTGCAAGTCTCTAAGAGCTTTCATTCTCAAATAGTGGATGACTGGTGCTACCTCTCTGACAGATAGATGGTTCTTACCCCGAGTGTTGATTTCCGGACAGTAACTGATACATATACCAAGTGTTGCTAAAATCGGTCCAGTGGTTTAGGAGGAAGTGTGGAGCAAACATATATGCTTACATACATTTTGTAATATATATGGATATATGTGGCTGTCTGATATTAACTGACCGGCACAAGGATTCTTTCCTTGACACTACATTTCGTGTTGTATGCTGACCCCTCTGGTGATTGTGGGCCTCCGGTTGGTACTTGCATACGCTACATTCCGACGGCTATGCCAACAGAGGTCGCTGATAACTTACTCCTGTCTGTTGTTTCGTTTGGCTTTTTAATTACTTATTCTTATCGTTTTTAAGTACTTTTATTAGCTCCTTAAATTTGAAACCTGGCTGCACTACTGTGATTTAACGTTACCACCTTAGTTTTTCAGCATAACACATAGCCACTTGCACTATTCCTTTTTAATACTTAAAAAACATTTCATTCACCTATTTTGACGTACTTTATTTTTTAAATGTACTAAGTTGCCATACGGTTTGGTTCCAGAATAGTTTTTTGGCTAATTATGCGTCTCTTTTACATAAAAGTACATACATATTTGTCAACTATGCAGTAGACAACGGCGACACCTGAGGTGTTTACGCCACAAACAATACTTTTGTGTCAGAAGTGCACTCCAGTTTCCTATGAACAGCAGCGCTGTTCACACTCAACTTGCCAACACTGTGGCTATGTTTGCAATATGTTGCACTGCCTGCCAAAAAACTGAAGCGCCCAAAAGACATGGTCGGATGTGGGTCGGATGTGGATGTGACTTTGTTCACGTACAAACTACAGGTTGTTACGTAAATAATTATAGAGCTGCAGTTCTCTGTGACAGGTTGAACGATCATCACAGTGCATTAGTGTTGTTGGTGTTTAGTGTTCTTACCAGGCCTGATCAGTGTCAGATGTTGTATGATTATTGAAGGACATGAGGATGCTGCATACTCATCAATACAGCGTTTTCAGCATCTTATCGAGTTTGAAAGGGGCCTCATCGTTGGTCTCCATTTGGCCGGCTGGTGGAATCGTACAATGTCCACATTTTAGGGCCATTCAGATGTGACAGTAGCCTAATGTTGGACTGCATGGCAACGTGAGGACAGGCAGACCCGTCGGTAAGATTCCAGTCGAGTGCGTCTGACCACCACAAGGCAGAAACGCTGCACTGAGCGCCACGCACATGTAACCCCTTCACATCTGCGGCAGCCATCCGAGAAGGAGCAATGTACCCTCCTGCAACATCATTTTTTATGCCAAACCATTTGTGGGACACTAGCAGCAGCCAGACTAAGTTATTACCATCCCATGTGTAGGCCTGTCGTTGACACCACGACGCAAACAGGTGCGTTTTTCCTGTGACGGGGAAGCATGGACTGCTGATGAAAGGCGTCGCATTGTTTTCAGTGATGAGTCGGAGTTCTGCACTACCCTGACCATCGTCGCTGAGTATGGCGGCGTTCTTGGGAGAAGTCCGTTTCTTCCAATGTTTTGGAGGGGCACAGAGATGTTATTCCAGGTGTCATGGCGTTGGAGCCATCAGATACGACTTCATGTCAAGGGTGGCGTGACGTGGGAACACAGTACGTCACGGACATCTTACGTGAATGTGTGTTACCGCCCATGCGAAAGCATCGTGATACCATTTTTCAAGAGGACAGTGCTCGTTTACACATGACATATGTCTCAATGAACTGTCTTCGTGATTTAGAGGTACTTCCGTAGCCAGTAAGGGTCACAGATCTGTCCCTGATCATATGGGACCATTTCGGACATGATCTCTGTCCCAATGTCAGGATCAAGGATATCGGTTATAACAGTTGTGGGCCAGCTTGCCTCAGGAGACGATGCAACGGCTTTACGGCGCCATGCCCAACTGAATCAGTGTATGGATCGAGGCCAGAGAGGGTACGATTTAGTAATGAGTAGCTGTTATCCATATAGCTGTGCTTACGTATCAGTAGTTTTGTTATGATGAATGACGATGAGTAAGTAAGCTTCTGTACGTGCAGTAACATCAGCTGATCTAACGTGTTTGTCTGTTTGGGTAAGCGTAGCTCGTGATGTCTACTCACCCTCCTCCCAAGCTGTCCTAATGGACAATGCGTCAACATGCGCAACGTTGCTGTCAAGCAGTGCATACAGAAGGGTATGGGCAGGAGCATACGTCTATGCATCGTGCTATTGAAGCACCTATCGAATACACAACATGTACATTGAGTAACAAATAATGTGCAAATATGGATGAAAGACACTGAAGATTGTATAAGCATTGTATCCCTACTTTGAGTCGAATCATGTAGCACGTATGAACCAACAAAACTTTTACACAAATAAAATAAAGTTGAAAAGTGAAAGAGTAAAAAGCTTTTTCAGAGAGTAAATGTTTTTTTTCAAATTTGAGTAATATTCATAAAATCAATAAGTATCTTGAACTACACACTTTCTAAAGTAGCATATGTTCTCCCTGAGTGTTCAAACTATCTCGATAACAAATTTCATCGACATAGATTTGTTCTTCTTCTTCTTCTTCTCCACTTCTCGTATTAGGCACATTTCCTGTTATGGTACTCCATCTCTTGTATTGCCTTCCTACATTTCTTCTTCCTGTCCGTTTCTCCATCCATGTGGTCCACATGTTCCTTCCATTTTCTCTTATTTTCGTTTATTTTTTCGGTTAGGATATATATTCCTAAATCATACCTTATACGTTCAAATCTTTTCCGATCTTGCCTTGTACATCCTTCTGCTTTTCTTAGAAATCTCATCTCTTGAGCCTCTATTGTACTTCCTTGATGGCTTATTGTTGCCCATGCTTCACTTCCATAAGTGAGGTTTCATTCTACTATTGTTTTCCGAAACACCAGCTGGGTTTCTTTCCTAGCTTTATTCTGCAAACATTTTTATTGTAGTTTCACATTCGGAATTTTTGGCCCAAGTCATGTTATAACGTGAGATGGTTAACCTCATTCAGCGATGATATTCCATAGTACTTCTCTGTTCACATCATCGAATGCCTTCTCAGAGTTCACAAAAGCGAGATGAGTTTCCTTACTGAACTCTCGTCTCTTTTGTATAACTTGTTGCAGAGTTGAAAAATTGTCAATACTTGATCGCCATTTTCTAAAACCTGATGTTCTTCAGATGCTAGCATCCTGAACGCAAGACTTAAAGAATACCATGGGAAACATGGTATTTTTAAGTCTTGCATTCAGCATACTGGCATTTAAGTTATCGGATGAATCCAGGAGGTTTGTTCCTCGATAATTAAAACATTTATTTTTATCGCCATTTTTTAAGAGAGATATTACTATGGCTCTGCAACATTGATTAAATATTTGAAGAATTCTCAGATGTAGTAACAACCCTCCATATTTCCACAGTTCCATATTAATATCATCTAAACCAGTGACTCTCCTATTGTTTGTACCTTTTAGAACTTCTGTCAGTTCTCTCATATCAATACCATCCTGGCCTTCGTGTCATTCAGTTCAGGTAACGTATGGTTTGAAGTATCATCATACACAATTTTTATAATGACTTAGCCATTCGTTCTCTCCTATGTTCTTAACATGCGTACGATCATTTTCTCGTCTGTTGAGTGATTTCTTTACTTTGTAAGCGATAGTTTGTCTACCATTTAAATCATGCTCTACATTGCTAATAAATCGTTTCCATGATTCTGCGTGCACTTTCCTGGTTATGTATTTCGCCTGACTTCTCTTTATATTCGTTAACTTTTCATTAATGGGATTGTTCATATAGGTCTTGAAAGCTTATTTTTTTTAACTGCTGTTTCCATCTCTGGCTTCCAAATCTTAACTCCTCTACGCTTCCTGTATTTCCTTTTCTTGCAGAGAATCTGATTAGCTATATTCGATACGGTTGTTGTTATGGTTTTCCATTCTTCTTCCACGTCTCCTGCCTTTTCTAAACCTGCTAATGTTTTTTTCATCCGCTTCATGTTGCTATCTTCTAAAAGGTAAACTTTAGTAACTTGTTCTTCCTTTTGATCCTCAAATGGTTTCTTTGGTTTTCACTATTTTACATATATTTTAAATACTGACACTAGTGAGAAGTGATCTAATCTAGTATCCACTCCTTCATAAACGTTGGTATCTCTAACCTGTCCAGGAAATCCTTTATTTATTATTATATAATCTATAACAGAGCTATGTCATCTTGCTGAGCAGGTAAATTTGTATATTTCTTTCTTCCTAAATAAACTATTGGTAATTTTTAAATGATTGAAGGTACCAAAATCTCTGAGTGTTTTTTAGTTTTCATTACAAACGTTCTCTCCAAATGCGCCTACTATTTTTGATTTTGGAATTCGTGTATTCCCAATTGAAGCGTTGAGATCTTCCACAAGTAAAATTGGGCTTTTATTGGAACTGTTTAAGATCATGTGTAATTGTTTGTAAAAGGCCTTGGACTCGATAACTTCTCCTTCTTCTAGGATGTCACTTACTATTATTCTTAGGATTCCTTAATTTCTACTAGTACAATGCATTCATTTACATATTCATAGCCGAATATTTTATCTTCACGTTTTCTATGAATGTAGATGACAGTTACCTTTACTTACTCTTTGTTCCTTCCTTACTCCATTATAGATCATAGTATAGTCGTCTATACATGTTTTGTTCCTTGTTTCTGTATTTGCTTTAAAATCTATTTCCTTTTTTTCAGACGTTTAGCTAATCCAACTTCCTCAAGAGAAATGCCCGTAACGTTTCAGGTGGCAACTTTCCATGTTACATTAAACCACTTTCTCTTGTTCCTATTTCTTGCCCATGTCGTATACCGGTAAGCCGTTCTGTTTCCGAGACTCGACTGAGTGCTTGTAAGTACGCATATTAAGCCCCTGAATGGGGTACTGGCCCATTCCAGATAAGACTGGTGGTGGGAGTACCATCCTTAAGCTTTACCAGCCATAGCTCGTATCTCACTTAAGGGAGTATGGTACAATATTTGTTCTGTACTCGAAGTTACGGTTATGCCGCCAATACTGGGTTGTCAAGGGATAATCTGCTTGGCAAGGAACACCACTGGCACCTACAAATATTTCACCTGTACCTCTAGCGAATTTCGCCCTGTGATTTTGTTGTGACGCAGCTCAGTGTTTATGATGTCATATCTTCTGAAATATGTGTCGTACAATGGTAAAAAATTGTAGGTACATTCAGCAGCTTATGATCTGTCTTGCGAACGTAGTTAGTAGCAAAAATGTAAAAAATTTAAATGTAATACATGATGTGGCAGTTTTTCACACGTCTCAATGTTTATGACACCATATAGCCAGAACTGTCTCGCACACTGGCATAATTTTGCAGGTACATACAGTGGTACATCTGAACACTGTCCGCAAAACGTCGCTAATACAGTTAGTAGTAAACGTAATAGCTGATACGACAGTTTCACTGCATGAACAGCGGAAATTTAGTTAGCGTTAAACTTCCTTCCTTTCATTATTTTGTGGGCGTTACAAGCGACAAAGAGTTCCGTAAAGGTTTGAAATTATGTGTAAAGTTTTTTGCACATCACTAAATGTTCTCTGTCTGAAATACTGGATGATTAACGTATGGATATTCACGTATCGTGGCCTATACTTCATTTTCATTCACACCCCTTTGACTGGTAGGCTGTTTTTACCCCCACAGCGATTCCTTCCAGACAGCAAGTGATTGTGTGCGAGGTGTGGTTGAAATTGCTCGAGTGGTTTCGGAGGGGATGTGGAACATACATATATTTTTGTAATATGTATGGATATCTTCTTTCCCGTGAATCAATTTTGACGAAAATAAGCCTGTACCGTGCCCCAAGCTAAGCTCGAGTTACCTGTGAAAATCCCACGGAAAGTCACCCATTGGTTTTGGAAATTAGCCTGTTCAAGCACACAAACAGACATACGCATCCGTTTTAGACAACACTTTAAGTCATGACATCTTTTTTTCCATTATCAAATTGTGATGAAATAAAGCCTATACGGTGTCTCGAGCTATGCTCAAGTTACCTGTGAAAATCCGATGAAAATTCGTCCAGTAGTTTCCGTGAAGGGTGTTCAAGCATACAGACCGACACGACAGTTTTAATGTCTTATTATTAGTAGAGAAGATAGTGGGTTAATACTTCCAAGTTCTTTGTGAATTTGACTCTACTATATCTTTGGGTGATGTCAATTTGGCTCAATCATATTAGGGCAACATAAGGTTTCATCTATTTTAATCCTGTGTGTCAGTAATTTTATTGTGTTCATTGACTGGTATTAAAGCAAGAAATTCTCACGAATGGGCCGTATTGATACTAGCTCTTCTCATATCGGACAATAATAGACACTGCTTATAGTGAACAAGGAGGCTGCTCCTCAAGATAATTCCTGTTAAATATTTTACGTTAATTACGCTTTGAATTAGTGACTTCCTTCGCGCATTTTAATCGAGAATCACTTGCGTGAGGAACTGGCTAGACTAGAAAAGATGGCATGCTACTCCATTTTTGTTTTAAAAAGGGAAAAACGAGTCACATGTACCGAATTATAGAAAAATATCGCTGATGTCCTGTTGCAGAATGAAAGGCTTTATCTTAATGCCTTCTTTTTATGAACACCTACCTGTCTCAAAGGATCAGCACGGATTCAGAAAAATCACATGTGTGCAACGCAGATAGCTTTATCCATATACGTCTTTTAAATAATAAATGGAGGAGACAAGATAGGTTTCCTCTTTCTACGTACTTCTTACGCAGCTTTACAGTGCGTCGCGGAGGATACTTCGTACCAATATTATAGATTATCTGTACTGCTCCATTTGTGTATCGAGAGAGGAAAAAATGGCTAGTGTCTCTGTACGCGACTTAATCTCTCTTACCTAATTTTCATGATCTCTACACGGGATATAGGACAGTGGCAGCATAATGATCTCATAGCCTTCTTCGAACACAGTTTCTCTAAATTTACTCTAAAGGTATTCGACAGAACTTGTAACTTTTCTATGTTTCATCTTGTGAACTAAAATGGGAGTAAACTGAACTGCTATTCTCTATAACTAGTGTAACTGTGTTGTTGTCCTGAGCGGTACAAGTGCTGTTATTGCCAAAACGCTATGTGATAAAATGGGTCACCAGAACTGAAACTGCATAACTGTTTTTTCAGTCAACTTTACCAAAGTGATCAGAAAGCGTAAGTGTATATTAAATAAGGTGTTCTCTGAAATTCTGTTGCACAGTACAGTGAAGTGCTACAATGCGTGACGACGCAGTACATGACTTATCATTTTAACACTCAAAGTTAACAGAGTAAAAATGCTACATAAATTTATCAAGAGACTTTTGAAAGAATAAATAATGAAAATTATTTGTTCTGAAGTGCCCTGTAATTTTAAGAGCGAAAACTGTCTAAATAAATCGCAAATGCTGAGAAATACGCTTGCAAACATAACACTGCACTGTGAAAATAAAACTGCCTGAGTACGACATGTAATCTGAACTGAACTTTACCTAAATTTGAAGATGATGATTATTTGAAAGACAACATCTAACTCAGAATGATCTTTTTATGTTTTAATGGTACTCTTATTGGCTCCAGTAAATTTAAGTTGCTTACCTGTGGCAATGGAAACTTCACATGCTCGATGTGATGAACATAAAATACGCAGTGCAGCACCGAGCGAACCAAATAAAAGCCTAGCGCAAGTGCAGTGCAAGGACGTGCAACTACTCTAAGAACGTGTCTCAGTTTCAGCCACTCTGTTTCACAGAGTGCAGAGAAAACGTGTCCGCCCCCGGTAGCTGAGTGGTTAGCGAGACAGGATATCAATCCTAAGGGCCCGGGTTCGATTCCTGGGTAGGTCGGAGATTTTCTCCGCTCAGGGAGCTTCATTCCCATCGACGCGCAAGTCGCCGAAGTGGCGTCAAATCGAAAGACTTGCACCCTGCGAACGGTCTACCCGACGGGAGGCCCTAGTCACACGACATTTACATAGAAAACGCGAAGATAAAATATTGGGCTGTGAATATGTAAATGAATGCACGCACATTGAACGTTGTACCACCATACGGCGAGACCTTCAGAGGTGGTGGTCCAGATTTCTGTACACCCTGGTACCTCTAATACCCAGTACCACGTCCTCTTGCATTGATGCATGCCTGTATTCGTCGTGACATACTATCCACAAGTTCATCAAAACAGCTGTTACAGAGTGTCCCACTCGTGAACGGCGATTCGACGTAGATCCCTCAGAGTGGTTGGTGCGTCACTTCGTCCATGAAGAGCCCTTTTCAATCTACCCAGGCATGTTCGATAGGGTTCATGCCTGGAGGAGATGCTGGCCACTGTAGTCGAGCGATATCGTTATCCTGAAGGAAGTCATTCACAAGATGTGAACGACGGAGGCGCGAATTGTCTTCCATGAGGACGAATGCCTCGCTAATATGTTGCCGATATGGTTGCACTATCGGTCGGAGGATGGCATTCACGTATCGTACTACCGTTACGGCGCCTTCCATGACCACCAGTGGCTTACATCGTTCTCACATAATGCCACCCCAAAACAGCAGGAAACCTCCACCTTGCTGCACTCGCTGGACAGTATGCCTAAGGCGTTCAGCCTGACCGGGTTGCCTTCAAGCACGTCTCCGACAATTGTCTGGTTGAAGGCATATGCGACCCTCATCGGTGAAGAGAACGTGATGCCAATCCTGAGCGATCCATTCGGCATGTTGTTGGGCCCATCTGTACCGCGCTGCATGGTGTCGTGGTTGCAAAGATGGACCTCGCCATGGACGTCGGGATTGAAGTTGCGCATCATGCAGCCTATTGCGTACAGTTTGAGTTGTAACACGACGTCTTGTGGCTGCACGAAAAGCATTATTCAACATGGTGGCGTTGATGTCAGGGTTCCTCCGAGCCATAATCCGTAGGTAGCCGTCATCCACTGTAGTAGTAACCCTTGGGCGGCCTGAACGAGGCATGTCATCGACAGTTCCTGTGTCTGTATCTTCTCCATGTCCGAACAACATCGCTTTGGTTTACTCCGAGACGCCTGGACACTTACCTTGTTGAGAGCCCTTCTTGGCACAAAGTAACAATGCGGAAGGGATCAACCCGTGGTATTGACCGCCTAGGCATGGTTGAAGTACAGACAACACGAGCCGCGTACTTAATAGGCGGTGCTCATGCATTGTTGTTTACATCTTTGGGCGGGTTTAGTGACATCACTGAACAATCAAAGGGACTGCGTCTGTGATACAATACCTACAGTCAACGTCTATCTTCAGGAGTTCTGGGAACCGCGGTGATGCAAAATTATTTTTGATATATATGCAGATTATTATAATCGAGTGGTACCCAGAATTCCACTGTACGAATTGCCTTCTCATTGGCGGCAACCAGATCGTCCATCGAGACAGGTTCTGCCTGTGCCTTGCCGTTGAGAAGGTGCTGTTCAGGTAACTCGTACTCTGATATGCATCCCCATTTCTTCATGTTTACCTTACACTTAGGTACTCCAGTTCTCAGTCTATTGAGGATCTTCCATGTCTCTTATGTGAGGTGATGGCTAGCAGCAAGTTGTCCTTTGGGTTCATACCAATATGCCTCTGATGACGAACTACGCCATAGTCGTATCCTATGCGTTTCAGGTGGTGTCAGAATTGGTTGTGTTGTCTGCAGGATGCTTTTTCTCGTTTTGAGTCTTGATGACTGACTGATGTTCATGTCCAAACAGGTGTTTTCTGTCTCCTGCTTCTTTCTCTCCATTTCAGCTGCAGTTCTCCTTCGCTACGCCCAAGAGATAGTAGATTTTGCTAAAAGGTGTTGCTCGCATACAGCTGGTTACAATGCATCCTGTTTCATTTAGGGCAATATTTACGTGTTTGGTATGGATGCAGTTCTGCCATCACAGATGCTGCATATTCTGCAATTGAGAATCACAAAGAAAGGGCAGATGTGTGAAGGACATCCGGATGTGCTCCCCAGTTGTTGCCTGTCAGTTGTTCAATTAATCTTCGCCAAAACATGATTCACAATTCATCCTTCTCTGTATCTTCATCTCTGTTCTCCGCAAGTCACTTCCATCCGCTCAGTAGTATTGCCATTACGCGAATTTTCACTAGCTTACCTTGGAATGCTTGCTGCCACGACAATGATACTGACAACCAAAGATCACAGTCCACGTATTCATAATCTCTGTGGCGTAACATCTCGACTACGAAAAAGTACTGTTTGAAAAGTGTTTAGCGCACAAATGTGAAATACGACACATCCAATGAAAACATAAATAGCGTATCCCTTTCCATGAATACCACGAATACACTAGAAACCTTACGAAGTACATCATATTTCTGTCAAGTATTCCTGCCTAACTTTCAGAGCGTGTATGTTACAATTTCGTATAGATTATATCGATCTGTTACGGTCCTAACAACGCGTCTCTGACTTCGTACGTCATGCCTGCTTGGCAAGGACACCACACTTAGGAAAAAAGCTCTAGAACTGGTCACATTAGCGTCCTGCATTGGATTGTCTTTAGCGGTTGGGGTGCTTCAGGTTTTAGTGAGCAGCATCGACCTTATTGTCAGCTTGAGCGACACTAGGATTTCCGTAATACTGTATGATTTATTGTGTAATTTTATTTATATGATGTGTGTACAGAAATGACGTTGCTTTTCTGTCTGTTTCATGTTGTTCGGAAGAGACCCTGGCTGATGATTCATCGGTGTTCCACCGGCGCACTCACAAGAATGCCGACATTCCACGATGGTGACAATATTGCGCTCATCATTTCAGCATCATCTCTGTATATTATTAAAAATGATATTTGAAATGAATAAACGAAAATGTATCAGCTCTACAGAAGGTGTCGAGCCTGTATGACCACGGTATGTCACATCAGTGTGTCGCAAATAAGAAGAGTATTGTTTGTTTAAATGTGTGTGAAATCTTATGGGACTTAATTGCTAAGGTCATCCATCAGTCTCTAAGCTTACACACTACTTAACCTAAATTATCCTAAGGACAACACACACACTGATGCCCGAGGGAGGATTCGAACCTCCGCCGGGACCAGCCGTAGAGTATTGTTTAAATGTGTGGTAACTACGAGGCTTGCCCAGAAAGTAATGTACCGCATTTTTGTTTTTCAACAATTCTTTACTGAACGTAATGAGAATTACACACTCGAAGGACTGGTGTTTTGTCTACATACGCTATTTTTCCACGTAATCTCCATCTAGTTCTATGTCCGTCCTCCAGTGCGAAACAAGGGCGTGTATGCCCTGTCGGTATCAGTCCTTGTCCTAGTGACTGAGCCAGTGCGTCACTGTGATTCGCCTCCTCATCGTCATCAAAATATCTTTCACGAATGACATCATTTAATGGCCCAAACAAGTGAAAGTCCGAGGGTGCTAGGTCAGGGCTATAGGATGGATGGGGTAACACTGTCTAACCCTGTTTCTGTGATGTGTTCCGCAGTCCTCAGACATGTGTGCGCCCTAGCTTTATCGTGTTGCAGCAAAACATATCCTGGGTTGCTGTGGCGCGAAAGTCACCGGAAGGGCGTCTTCAGTTTTGTTAATGTGTTGACATATGCTTTCGAATAAATGGTACCGCCTCTTGGCGTCATATTAATGAGAATCACCTATATAGTCCCAGAACACGGTGATCACGACCTTACTGGCGGAAGCAGTTGCTTTGAATGTTTTCCTCCGTGGGGATTGGGAATAGCGTAATTCCATCGACTGCCGTTTTGTTTGGGGCTCAAAATTGTGAACCTAGGTTTCATCATGTGTCACAATCCAGGACACAATCACAATCCCATCAGCTTCAAAACGTTGCAAAACATCAAGACAAATGTTCTTTCTGTGTGATCTGTGATCCACCTTTAGACACCGCGGGACCCATCTTGCACACACTTTTGAATATCCAAGAGTGCGGGTAATTGCATCCACACTTCCTTTGCTGATTGACAGATGCAGCGCCAGCCGGCCGGGGTGGCCGAGCGGTTCTAGGCGCTACAGTCTGGAACCGCGCGACCGCTACGGTCGAAGGTTCGAATCGTGCCTCGGGCATGGCTGTGTGTGATGTCCTTAGGTTTAAGTAGTTCTAAGCTCCAGGGGACTGATGACCTTAGAAGTTAAGTCCCATAGTGCTCAGAGCCATTTGAACCATTTGATGCAGCGCCAACTGCCAAGTCGTAAAGCGTCTGTCCTGGCGAATGACGACATCAAGTCGCTGCAGCATGTCGGGTGTGACAGCCGTGGATGGTCTCCCTGACCGCTGAAAATCCTGGAGCTCCGCCGAAGCAATTAGTGTTTGATTTTCCTCCTGACATAAATTTGTCGAAAATTTAACGATATAAATTGATGTAACTTTGCAACGTGTAGGCTTTATAACACTCTACAAAATTATTATAAGTGTCATTTCTTCATCCGTAACTTCGACAGATCTGTCGTACTAAACAGTTACCAGTCTGCCCCTATAAAACACTTCTTAAGCAGTTTAGATTTATAATTCTAAGGAAGCAATATGAAATTCTCAGCAAAGTCTCCTTTGAAAGCCTGGCCCATTTAGAAACCAATTTGTTTCCATTCTTTCAGAAAATAGTTTATTTCCATCAAACGTTACAAAATACTGTGTCCTGGAGGCGATAAGTTCCTAATTAGCTGAATTTTTCTGAACCAAACCAAATGTGTATGCTATATCAGGATCAGAATGACGCTTTGCAAGAGCAGTTAGTTTGAATCCCAACTGGTGCACTTTCGCAATTATGCTATGTTGACTGGAGCATTAAGCTTGTGGATCGTTATTGTAGCTTTTTAGAGTATACACTGCAATAAACACATACAATATACTCTAGTTGCGGCTATATAGTCTTCGGATTAAACGTATAGCTTCAGACATGGAAATCCTACAACGCAATGACCACCACCTCTTCAACCGAACAAAAGCTCTGACATCTGAAAACTGGAAGCTTCGATATTAGTTCTGCAAATAAAGTGTGCGTCATTGCAACTAGGTTTCATCCAAACATAACTGTCTGACAAAAGCGTGCAGTAGATTGCGCCTAAACAATACTCGTTTTTGTCTTGAAATGTTCTACATCATCCCATTTGCTTGAAAATGCCTTCCAAAATTTATAGACGGATTATATGGAGCCCTATGGATAAAAATATTTGAGTCCTGTATTTTTGTAGTCTGAAACTCCAGTTTCACAAAGGTCATTGTCCACTTATTGTAATGTGCTTCCTACGGGTGTCTATATTTTATTTATCTGTCTGATTTGGTCGAAAATGACAGGTTTTGTGCATAATATATAAGGCAGCTATGCTCAGTAGTATTCTAAATTTTTCCTACTGTGTGTTACGAATTTTACTACTACAGTGAATTTTCTTGTATTCGGTGTCAATTGGATATATGCCATTGTACCTTCCGTGGCGTAACTGTCTCCCTTCCAAACATACCATCTTCCTATAGTTCCCTCACATACTGGAATACAGTTTTTTCATGAGAGCTGATACCTACGTCATTTTACAGGTGCTTAAACGCTGTTCCAACTAAAGCAGAAGGGAAAAGCGTCGTAGTGTTGTATTAAGATACTGGTCACTACAACGTAACTTGCCTCTTACAAGAATGATGGCGCAGAAGCACTGAAATGGGCGTGTTTTAAAGTTTAAAATAATAAAACTCTCTTTTGGCCAAAGTAGCGACCTTAAGGTATTTTTTCACTAGTTACAAGTTCCCGAATGTGCTCCAAAACCATTTAGTCAGCTGAAATAAGTCAGATTTTTTTTCTATGGGCCATAATACGATTGATCACCTATCAGAAAATGGAAATACGAGCGTATCTGCCTCCCTCGTCTGTAATGATCTGCTACTGGAAAACTGCGATGTCAAGAAAATAGGGACAGATCTGTAACCGAGATCTGTTTTTCAGTGAAAACGGAATTTCCCAACTTCAGCTGACGTGGATAGTAATGGAAATCGGCCGTTTCAAGCGCAATGTTCTCTTCAGCCTAGAGAATAGAAAGAAGTCATAGGCTCTACAGGCAGCTTCCATCGGGACGATTGGGCCCTGGTTTCGACCTAATAAGCGAATAGCCATGTTTTGTCACCTATTACAAACTTCTTTAGAGGGTTGGATTCGTTCAGCAATTCCTGAGCGATGTCTATGCGACGTTGTGTTTGGTTAAAATCCAATTTCGGAACAAACTTTGTTGCTACATATTTAATGCCAAAAACATCCGAAAAAAGATGATTGGCATGATCCAAAGCATATTCAGACATTATTAGCAACCTCTCTGACGGTGATTCGGCGATTTTCCAAAACCATTTTTCTTACTTCTTCCACATTGTTGTTAGTAATTGATGTGCTACGGCGTCTAGGGTCGTCATCGTCTTCAACGTCTTCTCCACCCTCTTTGAAACTTTTATACCACTCGTAAACTCTTGTCTTTCTCATAGTACACCCGTCAACAGTCAGTAAACATTTAGAAGGCGGCGCTGCACTTTATTCCATTTTTCAAACAAAATTAAATGCAAATTCGTTGATCCATCTTTTTCGAAAGTAGCAATTCACCGAGCGATCGAAAGCACGTACAATATTTTCGACTGTCAAAAACAAACTAAATATTCAGAATAGTTGAAAATACAAACATACATCAGGAACATGTGTTCCAACAAGATAATAAAACTTTTTGAAAGTCGGATGTAAAAGTTTGGCGAAATTAAAAAAAGTCTCGTTACTTTTTTATCACAACTCGTTCGAAATCAACATGTATGGAAAGAAGCAGAAAATAAATAAATAAATAAAATAAAATTCTGAACAAGAGTGCTATTTCCAAGAAGAAAAAGGAAGTGCCAAGTGCAGTCAGAGACATATATTTCTGAATTCATAGCTGGTAAGAAACACGGAATTATTCATGAGGCTCTAGTCGGTCATTCATCACCGCAGCTTGGCTGTTCTTGCCGGAGAGTACAAGCAGAAACACACTCAGATGGTCATTTGCAGCATTGCGTCTTGGCAGAAGAAATGGGAGGTGCTTCGTCAGAACAGGTAGGACGTCTCATTAGCGAAAAACAAAAAGGGAAGTCAGGCGGCTGGAGACACAGCTTCGCTCCATTTTTAGTAGCATTTGGGAAATGAACTCATTAAAGAAATATGAGATACGGCGAGAAGGAAGGCAGAGCGAGAAGGGCTGAAACGTTTTTCTTTTAACAAGTCGAAGTATTTCACTTGTTTTGACGTTTAAAAGTCAGTAGTTTGGCGACAGTGGGAAAATTCTTCATATAGCATTGTGAAACGTCCACATCCCCGTCTCCACCGTAAAAGCTAACAGGTCCTCAGTCACCTATTCCATTCTTCTGTATATTACTCTCGTCAGGTCCCCTCAGAGAGGAAGAATTCGCAATGCACTTCTAATGTTAGCAATCTTAAATTCACCGAATGGCTTTTTGACAATTCTATACGCTGAGTCAGCTTCCGACCATCGTTTGCTTTCCGGTGTCTTCACATTATGTCCTCATTTCGCTATAGCTATCCTGCATTTTCTGTTTATTTAATTCCTAAGCGAGATATATTGCTGAATTCATGTCTTTCCCTGAAAATTTTTGTACTTCCTCCTTATGTCTTTCCCTGAAAATTTTTGTACTTCCTCCTTTCGTACATTATTTACAGCATATTATTTGTATCCGAGGTTCCTCCAGAGTTCACTTCCTTGTACCTTCCCGACTGCCCAAAACTGTGATTACCCTGTTTAGAGATGTCCATTTCTCTTAAGTAAATTGAAGGTGAAGGGGGTAGAAAGGAAAGGGGAGGGAAGGAACTAACGATATCAGCTGCAAAGGGCTTTCATGTGGAATCAGCGGCGACCGGTGAAAATGTGTGACAGACTGGGACCCGGACCCACGATCTCCTGCTTATAGACAGATGCGTTAACTATTGCACCGTCTGAACTCACAAGGGGAAGGCCTCAGTCATGGCCATACGATTCGGCTCAAATTTGGCAGGTCGCTTGTATACAACCTAAAACGAAGGAATCTAAAATATTTTGGGTCAACACCCCCGCGTTTTTGAAAAAATCACCCCTAAAGGTTATGACGAGCAATCGACTCAAAATTGGCGGGAGCGATAGACGATTGTAAATAGAGCATTTTTCATCATCAGGTATGGGGTCCGAAAACGCATACTTTTCCAGAAATCGAAGTAAGAAACTTTTACAACTGCCACTTCTGTACCCACATGGTAAACAGTTTTCGGCGACAGCACCGATAGCGCAATGGCCAAGGTAACTAGCAGGGAATCGGAGAACCCGGGTTCGAATCTCGAAGAAACCTAGCGGATGTTTTTCTTTTGGTTTGTATTCTTCCATATCTCAATTGATAGGGATAGGAGGGTTAACAAGGTAAGTAAATCAAAAAGGAATGATAATAATAAGGTAGGCAAATAAATTTCTCAAACCTCTTGCGATAGTAAACAACTAAAATGTTACTCCAGGTCACTTTACAAAGGCTCTTCCAGTCACTGTTACGTGTCCTCACTCTTCTTCGAAGAACTAGATGGATGGTACCTCTCATATAAACATTCGAAACAAATATACTCACGGCACCAAGAATATCTAATGAATGCAATGTTTCGACAGCTACAGTGTTCCTTCCGAAGAGTCGGCGGAAAACAAACATGGTTTACATTTAAAAATATGTCTTTTTCGGGAATTAATTTTGATGCGTACCACGCATATGATCTCATAGCGTGAAAAATCGGTGCTGAAAGTTGGTTATGATTTATGCTGTGAATAATTATTGCATCCGTGCGGTTGTGCAATTCCCGCTGGGTTTCGAGAAGCACATTGCAATTCTGAAGCCTGGAAATAAAGTTTTTAACTTGGCTATAGAAATAAATATCACACGGCAGGCACACAGGTGTGCAGTTTGGTGGTATTACTTTTACTGTGCACGTCGGCTGACCCTCGCCATCTATAAACATTGTGTCATATAATGTAGTATCAATTTGTCCACTCCAGGAATCTAATATTAGACAAAACTTGTTATCAGAAACGTATGGTTTTAAAGCATTCTCAAGAAATGTTCTGTAAATCGTATTCGTCAGTTTCTCGGATTTGGAGCACATAATGTAAACATCTTTCAACGAGTCAGTTAAACGATTGACCTCTTCCATAAACCGAGGACCAAATGTAACATTCGTTTCTTGTAAACACAGGAAAACCTTAGGCAACACTTTTCCAGAGGCTGCGATGGCATTTTGCGCCGTGTACGAACGTGTTAGTTTGTTTTTACTACCAAGTGCGACAAGGGTTCGTTTTTATCCCTTATGCGATAACGTGCGTCGAATGTTCATCGGATACTCGCATCCTGTTTGATCGGTGTTGATCACGTAATCACAATTAAAACCGGTGATAAGTGACGCCGTTTGCGTGCTAAAAAGAGCCGCCACTTTCTGTATATCTTCTGTATTTTGTACCTCCTTATGAGAGGGATTTAGTGACGTGCCGTTGACGAATTTTATACTCTGATTTGAAATTTCTTGCCCAAGATAATGATGGAGCATCGTAAAATCATTGTTGGCCGTATACTGAAGCGCTGCACCTGCAGCCCAATCCTGAAGTATTCTCGTTGTTACATTCTCGTTACGACAACGAGATTCGACAAATCCGTCGCATGTCCACTTATTTATCGCCTGGTATTTGTCGTATCTTGTCCCTCCTTTAACGATATTACTTTCCTACAGTTTCAAGTCCTTCTTCCTTTTCAGGGCTGTTGTTGCTCCATTCTTTTGCAGTGTTTGTAAGTTCCAATTTGCATGAGTCCTGGCTGGCGCTGCCGCCTTTACTTTTACTTCAAGGGGTATAGCGCAGTAGTTCAATCGTTTAGTAACCGGTTCGTAATACTCATCGGGAACGGATGAAGCACATATTCCCAGTGAAGTAGAGATTTCCAAAGTGTTATGACCATTTTGCGATTCACTAGTCGGGATGTCTTCCACTGAATCACCTTCTGCTTCGTCTTCGTGGTATAGTACTTCAGTATCAACAAAAGCCTATCAATCTGGAACGCCGAGAAACAGAACTGCCTGCTTCCGGTAGCGCATTGATAACGCATCTGTCTTGCAACACTTTTATAAACCAAAACACAGCGTCGGTAACTTCCCGCTTGCCATCGCCTGTGACATGCTCTCAACTATACAGGGTGAGTCACCTAAAATTACCGCTGGATACATTTCGTAAACCACATCAAATACTGACGAATCGATTCCACAGACCGAACGTGAGGAGAGGGGCTAGTGTAATTGGTTAATACAAACCATAAAAAAATGCGCAGAAGTATGTTTTTTAACACAAACCTACGTTTTTTTTAAATGGAACCCCGTTAGTTTTGTTAGCACATCTGAACATATAAACAAATACGTAATCTGTGCCGTTTGTTGCATTGTAAAATGTTAATTACATCCGGAGATATTGTAACCTAAGTTGACGTTTGAGTACCACTCCTCCGCTGTTCGATCGTGTGTATCGGAGAGCACCGAATTACGTAGGGATCCAAAGGGAACGGTGATGGACCTTAGGTACAGAAGAGACTGGAACAGCACATTACGTCCACATGCTAACACCTTTTTATTGGTCTTTTTCACTGACGCACATGTACATTACCATGAGGGGTGAGGTACACGTACACACGTGGTTTCCGTTTTCAATTACGGAGTGGAATAGAGTGTGTCCCGACATGTCAGGCCAATAGATGTTCAGTGTGGTGGCCATCATTTGCTGCACACAATTGCAATCTCTGGCGTAATGAATGTCTTACACGCCGCAGTACATCTGGTGTAATGTCTCCGCAGGCTGCCACAGTACGTTGTTTCATATCCTCTGGGGTTGTAGGCACATCACGGTACACATTCTCCTTTAACGTACCCCACAGAAAGAAGTCCAGAGGTGTAAGATCAGGAGAACGGGCTGGCCAATCTATGCGTCCTCCACGTCCTATGAAACGCCCGTCGAACATCCTGTCAAGGGTCAGCCTAGTGTTAATTGTGGAATGTGCAGGTGCACCATCATGCTGATACCACATACGTCGACGCGTTTCCAGTGGGACATTTTCGAGCAACGTTGGCAGATCATTCTGTAGAAACGCGATGTATGTTGCAGCTGTTTGGGCCCCTGCAATGAAGTGATGACCAATTAGGCGGTCGCCAATGATTCCGCACCATATATTTACAGTCCACGGTCGCTGTCGCTCTACCTGTCTGAGCCAGCGAGGATTGTCCACGGACCAGTAATGCATGTTCCATAGATTCACTGCCCCGTGGTTTGTGAAACCCGCTTCGTCGGTAAACAGGAACTGCAACGCATTCTCTGTTAATGCCCATTGACAGAATTGCACTCGATGATTAAAGTCATCACCATGTAATTGCTGATGTAGCGACACATGAAACGGGTGAAAGCAGTGACGATGCAGTATGCGCATGACACTACTTTGACTCAGTCCACCGGCTCTCGCAATGTCCCGTGTACTCATGTGTGGGTTCATGGCAACAGCAGCTAACACACCAGCTGCACCCGCTTCTCCTGTGACGGGCCTGTTACGGACCTGTTTGCGTGCTACGACCATACCTGTTGCATACAGTTGGCGGTAGATGTTTTGCAATGTGTGGCACGTTGGATGCTCTCTGTCCGGGTACCGTTCTGCATACACCCTGCAGGCTTCAGCTGCATTTCGTCGACACTCGCCATAGATGAGTATCATCTCCGCCTTTTCAGAGTTCGAATACACCATGGTCACAATTGCTACAACACTACACTATCACAGACGTCTGGTAACACGGTGTACTACAGTTGATCTGCGTGCGAAGGTGTTCGCCGGCCGGTGTGGCCGTGCGGTTAAAGGTGCTTCAGTCTGGAACCGCGTGACCGCTACGGTCGCAGGTTCGAATCCTGCCTCGGGCATGGATGTGTGTGATGTCCTTAGGTTAGTTAGGTTTAATTAGTTCTAAGTTCTAGGCGACTGATGACCTCAGAAGTTAAGTCGCATAGTGCTCATAGCCATTTTGCGTGCGGAGACGAATGCAGAATAACAATAGCAGCAAGCGCTACATGCGGACACTGCGACAGCTAGACCAAACCACAACAGTGCACTACAGCCACACTCGTAAACACGGTCGTCATCGTAAACATGTCCCTGCAGATGCTGCTCGCCGACCGTGGCCCGTGTTTGTTACAACACGCAACTGAACGTCGGAGGTTTCAAGCGTCAACTTTAGGTTACAATATCTCCGGATGTAATTAACAGTTTACAATGCAACAAACGGCACAGATTACGTATTTGTTTATATGTTCAGATGGTCTAACAAAACTGTTGTGTGGTTCCATTTAAAAAAACGTAGGTTTGTGTTAAAAAACATACTTCCGTGCATTTTTTTATGGTTTGTATTAAAAAATTTCCCCCCCCCCATGAACCATGGACCTTGCCGTTGGTGGGGAGGCTTGCGTGCCTCAGCGATACAGATGGCCGTACCGTAGGTGCAACCACAACGGAGGGGTATCTGTTGAGAGGCCAGACAAACATGTGGTTCCTGAAGAGGGGCAGCAGCATTTTCAGTAGTTGCAGGGGCCACAGTCTGCATGATTGACTGATCTGGCCATGTAACATTAACCAAAACGGCCTTGCTGTGCTGGTACTGCGAACGGCTGAAAGCAAGGGGAAACTACAGCCGTAAATTTTTCCGAGGACATGCAGCTTTACTGTATGATTAAATGATGATGGCGTCCTCTTGGGTAAAATATTCCGGAGGTAAAATAATCCCCCATTCGGATCTCCGGGCGGGGACTACTCAGGAGGACGTCGTTATCAGGAGAAAGAAAACTGGCGTTCTACGGATCGGAGCGTAGAATGTCAGATCCCTTAATCGGGCAGGTAGGTTAGAAAATTTAAAAAGGGAAATGGATAGGTTAAAGTTAGATATAGTGGGAATTAGTGAAGTTCGGTGGCAGGAGGAACTAGACTTTTGGTCAGGTGACTACAGGGTTATAAATACAAAATCAAATAGGGGTAATGCAGGAGTATGTTTAATAATGAATAAAAAAATAGGAGTGCGGGTTAGCTACTACAAACAGCATAGTGAACGCATTATTGTGGCAAAGATAGACACAAAGCCCATGCCTACTACAGTAGTACAAGTTTATATGCCAACTAGCTCCGCAGATGATGAAGAAATTGATGAAATGTATGACGAGATAAAAGAAATTATTCAGGTAGTGAAGGGAGACGAAAATTTAATAGTCATGGGTGACTGGAATTCGTCAGTAGGAAAAGGGAGAGAAGGAAACATAGTAGGTGAATATGGATTGGGGGGAAGAAATGAAAGGGGAAGCCGCCTTGTAGAATTTTGCACAGAGTGTAACATAATCACAGCTAACACTTGGTTCAAGAATCATAAAAGAAGGTTGTAAACCTGGAAGAATCCTGGAGGTACTAAAAGGTATTAGATAGATTACATAATGGTAAGACAGAGATTTAGGAACCAGGTTTTAAATTGTAAGACATTTCCAGGGGCAGATGTGGATTCTGACCACAATCTATTGGTTATGAACTGCAGATTGAAACTGAAGAAACTGCAAAAAGGTGGGAATTTAAGGAGATGGGACCTGGATAAGCTGAAAGAACCAGAGGTTGTAGAGAGTTTCAGGGAGAGCATAAGGGAACAATTGACAGGAATGGGGGAAAGAAATACAGTAGAAGAAGAATGGGTAGCTCTGAGGGATGAAGTAGTGGAGGCAGCAGAGGAGCAAGTAGATAAAAAGACGAGGGCTAATAGAAATCCTTGGGTAACAGAAGAAATATTGAATTTAATTGATGAAAGGAGAAAATATAAAATTGCGCAGGCAAAAAGGAATACAAACGTCTCAAAAATGAGATCGACAGAATGTGCAAAATGGCTAAGCAGGGGTGGCTAGAGGACAAATGTAGGGATGTAGAGGCTTGTCTCACTAGGGGTAAGATAGATACTGCCTACAGGAAAATTAAAGAGACCTTTGGAGAGAAGAGAACCACTTGTATGAATATCAAGAGCTCAGATGGCAACCCTGTTCTAAGCAAAGAAGGGAAGGCAGAAAGGTGGAAGGGGTATATAGAGGGCTTATACATGGGCGATGTACTTGAGGACAATACTATGGAAATGGAAGAGGATGTAGATGAAGATGAAATGGGAGATAAGATACTGCGTGAAGAGTTTGACAGAGCACTGAAAGACCTGAGTCGAAACAAGGACCCGGGAGTAGACAACATTCCATTAGAACTACTGATGGTCTTGGGAGAGCCAGTCATGACAAAACTCTACCATCTGGTGAGCAAGATGTATGAGACAGGCGTAATACCCACAGACTTCAAGAAGAATATAATAATTCCAATCCCAAAGAAAGCAGGTGTTGACAGATGTGAAAATTACCGAACTATCAGTTTAATAAGTCACAGCTGCAAAATACTAACGCGAATTCTTTACAGACGAATGGAAAAACTGGTAGAAGCGAACCTCGGGGAAGATCAGTTTGGATTGCGTAGAAAGTTTGGAACACGTGAGGCAATACTAACCTTACGACGTATCTTAGAAGAAAGATTAAGAAAAGGCAAACCTACGTTTCTAGCATTTGTAGACTTAGAGAAAGCTTTTGACAGCGTTGACTGGAATACTCTCTTTCAAATTCTAAAGGTGACAGGGGTAAAATACAGGGATGCGAAAGGCTATTTACAATTTGTACAGAAATCAGATGGCAGTTATAAGAGTCGAGGGGCATGAAAGGGAAGCAGTGGTTGGGAAAGGAGTGAGACAGGGTTGTAGCCTCTCCCCGATGTTATTCAATCTGTATATTGAGCAAGCAGTAAAGGAAACAAAAGAAAAATTCGGAGCAGGTATTAAAATTCATGGAGAAGAAGTAAAAACTTTGAGGTTCGCCGATGACATTGTAATTCTGTCGGAGACAGCAAACGACTTGGAAGAGCAGTTGAACGGAATGGACAGTGTCTTGAAAGGAGGATATAAGATGAACACCAACAAAAGCAAAACGAGGATAATGGAATGTAGTCAAATTAAATCGGGTGATGCTGAGGGGATTAGATTAGAAAATGAGACACTTAGAGTAGTAAAGGAGTTTTGCTATTTAGGGAGTAAAATAACTGATGATGGTCGAAGTAGAGAGGATATAAAATGTAGACTGTCAATGGCAAAGAAATCGTTTCTGAAGAAGAGAAATTTGTTAACATCCAGTATAGATTTAAGTGTCAGGAAGTCGTTTCTGAAAGTATTTGTATGGAGTGTAGCCATGTATGGAAGTGAAACATGGACGATAAGCAGTTTGGACAAGAAGAGAATAGAAGCTTTCGAAATGTGGTGCTACAGAAGAATGCTGAAGATAAGGTGGGTAGATCACGTAACTAATGAGGAGGTATTGAATAGGATTGGGGAGAAGAGAAGTTTGTGGCACAACTTGAGTAGAAGAAGGGATCGGTTGGTAGGACATGTTTTGAGGCATCAAGGGATCACAAATTTAGCATTGGAGGGCAGCGTGGAGGGTAAAAATCGTAGAGGGAGACCAAGAGATGAATACACTAAGCAGATTCAGAAGGATGTGGGTTGCAGTAGGTACTGGGAGATGAAGAAACTTGCACAGGATAGAGTAGCATGGAGAGCTGCATGAAACCAGTCTCAGGACTGAAGACCACAACAACAACATTAAACAATTACACTAGCCCCTCTCCTCACCTTCGGTCTGTGGAATCGGTTCGTCAGTATTTGATGTGGATTACGAAATTTATCCAGCGGTAACGTTAGGTGACTCACCCTGTATATTATAGCGAGGGGTGTACATCCTCCATTATTCAGATTACGTACCTGAAAGATATGACACAACAAACAATAACTAGTTACTACGGCATAAACAGACGAGCTAATTACTACAAACTACATACAGTACTCGTGATATGTTACTTACGGAAGAACACTGCATTCATTCACAAAACGTATTTCATTCGGCGCATTAACGATGGAAAAATCACTACATGTATCCGCGAGGTTGGCGGCAGCCTAATGACGGAAAATAACTCTTTCCGATAGACTTCTATAAGGACCGTGCTGGACAGATTCACTCTTTCAGGTTCACAGCTATGAGATGACGAAGAGGCAACCGGGACAACATAACTCTTCCCGCGTGCATTCTGTCCCGTGCCTTGCTGTAAACAAGCGTCGCGCGGTTGGCTATTTGTGATCCCTCGTGAGGAATTCACAGCACTCTTACACAGAGTTGTTTTCATGTGACAAGGCTTAAAAGTGTAACACTTTACTAACTCATGGCGTTTGGGAAATTAGTTTGTCTACTCTGTTCTTATCATTTCTTATTGATTTACTTACTTTATTAACCCTCATATCCCCATCAATCGGGATATGGAAAAATACAAACGAAAAGAATAACATCCGCTAGGTTTCTTCGAGATTCAAACCTGGGTTTTCCGATTCCCATCCAGTTACCTTGGCCGTTGTGCTATCGGCGCTGTCGTAAAAAAGCGTTTACCATGTGGGTACAGAAGTGGCAGTTGTAAAAGTTTCTTTCCTCGATTTCTGGAAAAGTTTGCATTTGCAGACCCCATACCTGATGATAAAAAATGCTCTATTTACAATTATCTATCGATCCCTCCAATTTTGAGTCGACTGCTGGTCATAACCTTTGGGAGTGATTTTCTCAAAATTGCGGGGGTGTTGAATCAAAATATCTTAGAGTCCTTAGTTTTCGGTTGTACATGAGGGACCTGCCAAATTTGAGCCGAATCGGTTGGCCGTGTCTGAGGCCTTCCCCTTGTCAGTGTCATCGCAATTACTCGGACTATTTCGGCACGCACTCCAGTTGACTCCCACTCCCACCTAGCGCAATCTGTCTACAGCCTCCGTCCATGTCTTCCACGCTCGGTAAATTTAGAAGGTCTCCGATTCATTGCCATGGAGGTGTATCAATTAGAGGAATGCAGGGTGTCTGTTCTTTTGGACAGGTCTCTACGGGCAATGAACCCAAAACCTTCAGTGTGGGCGCACATTTACGTTCGAGGTTAGCCAGCTTGGACATGGAACGGGATTGCGGATAGGTGGCGATGCATGGGAGTGTGGGCCAGCCGGGAAGCGTACTGAGATAGTTCGCGCTTTTGCGATAAGCACTGTGTGTGGATGGTTTTGTAAAACCTCGTCGCCAGATTTGTAAAGGCCTCGTCGCTACTGCTGGGGAGGCCGAGTTGCCATTGTTGTTACGGTAGGCCGAGTTTGAGAGTTCGTGAGACGGCTTCTGATGCAGTACACCGCTAAGGCAGTTTCTCGTGCCTCTATTACACAGCTATGCCCCAGGGTCAGGTAACAGGGTGGGAGAACGAAGGTTCTACAACACTCCAACAAATTAGCAACAAAGTCCCACAAATGAGTTAAAAAACTTTACTCATCTTTGTGACTTGTTGAATAACGAAGTCTGCAACGCTGCATTTAATATAACCCAAAAAAGGCCGTCAAAGTCTAAGTGCAAATAACCGAAGGTAAACTTCACTGTACATAGCAAATGCAATTTACAACAACTGTCTGTTCACTTATAAGAGTTCACTAAATGACGTTCCCTGTCTAATTCAGGCCTGGACGATGACCAAGTGGGCGAGATGTGCTCTTCTGTCTTCCCAATACGCTTCTGTCCGTTGCCGTCCGGTAATTGGCGGAATCTACTCGGCCGGCGATTGACCGAGGCGAAGTCGATATCTTCATCCACAGCGCCGCTCGTGGCGCTGGTGGAACTCGCGCAACTGGCATCAGCTCGTATCTTTGCGCCTGTGGTGCTTTTGCCCTGGTTGTGTCTTGTTCGAACGACACAGCTGATACACATTACGTATCTTTAATGCAGTGGTTTCCGTTGCCTCTGTATCCTCATGCCGTTGATCATTGCCGATTCGTCTGCCTGTTTGAGGCAGTTTTCCTACCCCAAGGGCGAGAGAGTCCCTGACATCTGACAGCAGCTCCGCCCTGTATCAGCAGCCGTTCGCAGAGGAATCGTAACTTCTTATGCCAAAAGCCTTCGGCCGCACATTGCTGATGGTTTTTCATTCAAAATGTAAGCATTTGCTGGGTTCGAATCGATAACCCGTGACTAACCAAAAATGTTACCCCAAGCAGACGGAAGAACCCGCCACTATACTGTGGTGAATGGAAACGCCGTGATAAGAAAGAAAAGCGCATTAGTGACTTGAAAAGTGGGTGATCAGCTTTAGCAGCAAGCTACAATTTTTGAAAGAGGAATCTGGAAACAGTAACTTAATCGAAGGTGATATGGGCCATAACTGGTCCTCTGCTCTTCTTATGGGTATTTTTATTCTCGTACTGTTACTAACAACCACATAAGGAATACATGTGCGTTATCGTGACCCGATGCCTCGCATTTCAGAAGATTTTCAAGTGACGTGAAGAGTGAAGTCTGCCTAAAAGCAGTCAAGGTCCCGTATTTAATAACGAAATGTGATCGGTTGATACCCGCATGAGAACTTGCGAATGTCCTTGAATGTGGGATACGTAATTTCGGTTTCTGAAAGGAATTCAGGAAACAATTAATTTGCCACAAAAAATCAGATATATATGCTGACTTCTTTATTTTACGATAATGATGATGTGGTCGGGCTTTTTCTTTTGAATACACTGCATGGAGATAAGCTCAATGGTCTTACTATTGAAGTCAATAAAACACTAACGGATGCTCATGATAATAACAGAATCCACCGCTATTTATTTCATTTTCTTTGCGCTGGCGTTACAAAGACTCCATACCTAGCCCTTTTCACACGACATAGTAGCTACTTTTTTGACACCGTTCCCGTATTTAAAAACGTAATAACTGATAAAACCAATGTGATGAGGAACATCCATACATTCATCTGGATTTACAAGTTTCCAAATTTCATACAAAGCTTTAACTACTCATTGTAAAGGTTTCATAACCTTTCATTCAAAAGAGGATAAATTAATAAAGTGAGCACCATCGTTGTCGAAGATACCATTGCCTCCCTCAAATGTTCAATGTAAGAATGTTTCTTTGACAATACGCCTTCTTCGATTAGAAGAACTGGTCAGCTTCGGACTCGTTGTCAAAGAAGAATCGAAGGAATGGAGATTAAGGTTTAACGTCCCGTCGACACAGATGTCACTAGAGGCGAAGCAAAGGCTCGGATTGTTCCAAGGATGGATAAGGAAACAGGTCATGCACTTTGAAAGGAACCATCCTGAAAAGCATCTCCCAGTGCGAGTACAGTGTGTTAATCATTACGTTCCCCCTCTCGATGTATTTCAAAGGGCAATGTTCAATGGGCAGAGCATAATTTATTGGTATTATTCTTTCGTGGTGGAAAATTCTGAACGTTTGTTCTCCTAAGAATGTTTACTGCGTCGAGGACCCGTTGTAAGAAGCAATACCCTGTGTTCTTGATACCAGTAACCTTTAATTGAGAATCATCATCATCATCATCATCATCATCATTTAAGACTGATTATGCCTTTCAGCGTTCAGTCTGGAGCATAGCCCCCCTTATAAAATTCCTCTATGATCCTCTATTCAGTGCTAACATTGGTGCCTTTTCTGATGTTAAACCTATTACTTCAAAATCATTCTTAACCGAATGCAGGTACCTTCTCCTTGGTCTGCCACGACTCCTCCTACCCTCTACTGCTGAACCCATGAGTCTCTTGGGTAACCTTGCTTCTCCCATTCGTGTAACATGACCCCACCATCTAAGCCTGTTCGCCCTGACTGGTACATCTATTGAGTTCATTCCCAGTTTTTCTTTGATTTCCTCATTGTGGACACCCTCCTGCCATTGTTCCCATCTACTAGTACCTGCAATCATCCTAGCTACTTTCATATCCGTAACCTCAACCTTGTTGATAAGGTAACCTGAATCCACCCAGCTTTCGCTCCCATACAACAAAGTTGGTCGAAAGATTGAACGGTGCACAGATAACTTAGTTTTGGTACTGACTTCCTTCTTGCAGAAGAGAGTAGATCGTAGCTGAGCGCTCACTGCATTAGCTTTGCTACATCTCGCTTCCAGTTCTTTCACTATGTTGCCATCTTGTGAGAATATGCATCCTAAGTACTTGAAACCGTCCACCTGTTCTGACTTTGTTCCTCCTATTTGGCACTCAATCCGTTTATATTGAGAAATTTTGCCAAATTTCGAGTTCTTTGGGGACTACTGTGTAAAAGACCTGATGCAGTGTTCTGTTGAAACAGCTGATGAACCATTGTATGCTAGACATTTACAGAATGATTTAAGTGTGCTGTTCTGTATTGGGGCTACCTGTGTCATTATTTGTTAAAAATTCTTAAGTGGAACCGATAAGCATAACGCACTTCTTATTGGTACTGATGAACTCATTGCATACGGTATAAACAGTGACACTAACTCATACTCCTCAGTGTCTGCAGAGGAGCCGTCATTGTAGGATACAAATTTTTTCAAATACTTACATTTGATGATTTTGAATGTTCATTTCTAAGCAGTGTAAATAACGCAGAAATGTTTTAACAACTTCTGGAGATGATAGCTGACCTCACTTTTCAGGCATGGTCTTGCGATGAAAAGTGTGGAAGAAATCACACTTTGAGAAATATTTTCACAAATAATTATTCTAAAATAAGGAATAACCACCTTGTTTCCAAACAAATGCAGATTTTTGTTAGTGGTCTTTTCTTTTCTAGATTTGATACTATTATTAATACACTGCTGTTATGGTCGCAGGATAAAAAATTTTTATCGCATGATGTTGACTATTGACCAACTCAACTTTATTTTCAAGTTTCGAGTAAATTCATCTTGAGAGTATCTGGAGAAAGGTTACAAAAGTCGTGAGTAACACAGGAATTTAAAATAAATAACAAATTGCATATTGACAAAACTAAAAGAACGTGAATTAAAATGAACATACCAAAGGTGGTGCTTCATACACACCATATGGCGTCATGTACAAGAAATAAATTTCAGAGCACAACTGAGTAAGAAAATTTGACGTTACGTACAAGGTAACAAAAATCGCAACGACGTGATGTGGATGGTGACACAACAAAGCGCTGAAGGTGTTCGACAGATCTAATGGAAACGTAAAAATGTTTAAAGAAATAAAGGATATTAAAAAGAAAGTCATACAACGAAGACCATAAAACACATCGTTATAAATATGTCAGAACAAGAGAGTTACAGTGAATGTGAAAGAGAAATATAAGGTAAAGGGTGGGGACAGGTTAGAAATCAGAGGAAGTTGAGTGACACAGTAGCGGTGTGTCGTATTACATAAAACTGGAAAACAATATACGTTAAATATTACAGAGTAATGTAGTAGGCTACATAATTGAAATAAATAGCATTTTTTTTATGAAGAAGCTTACCACCTTTAGTATGTTCATTCTAATTCATATTCTTTTAAACCTATGTCAGTTTGTTATTTGTTAACTATTTTAAACAGCTGTGTTCTCATTGCTTTCAAAATCTATCTGTACATATTCCGAAGATGAGGTTACTCGGAATGCATAAATAAAGGTGAGTTGTTGAACATCAAGTGACCAAAATTTTTTCCAGCATAACAGACTGTGTAAATAAAAATTACAAGTTTATTAAATGGCCACATGCCTCTTACTTGACTTGATGTGGCACATCAAATGTTCTTTTCTAGGTTTTTCTTCTGAAAGTTCCTCTATAGCACCATATGATATAAAAGTGCTGTGTTTGACAATTAACATTAGATGAAGTAACAGGGTTACACGTTTCACAAAAGCTCGAAAACGAATAAAATTTTTAAGCATTCGTCTTGAAACTATGTTACGTTTTATACTGATAAAAAGTGTTTATAATTTTAACTGCCCTTTCTCATTTCCTCTACAGCTGTTGTGTGATGTGCGTGAAAAGTACAATAAATGAGTATTTAGTATTCCAGTTATCACACCGGAACCTGCTAACCCTGTTGCTTCTCTGCCTGTGCTTGACATTCGGGCTGTGACGTCACTAGAGGTAGAAGTAGGGGCTCTGCAGCGAACTCGTGACGTCACACTAGTTGCCTTACCTAACATATCTGTACATTGCGAATGCTCTGTTCCATACAGGGCTCACGAGAAATCAGTTAGCTGGTTGGTTGATTTGGGGGAGGAAAGGAAAGTCAGTATGTCAATGAAAAGGTACGGACTAAAGGTCTGAACTTTGTCAGGTGTTATAGAGTGTTTGGTTGTAGTTGAAAGCGCAGATAATAATTGCTAATCTCGTATGGAATAGTAGCTCGCTTCTGACTGGAGATAGTCACTGGAACTTTTAAGATAATGTTTTGTGACGCACGCCACAGGGCTCATATATCTCCTTGGGCCCAGGTAGTTACAGGTCTCCTTTCACGTAGGCACCGGCTCAGCGCATGGAATGACATTGTCAGGTCTCCTTGGGTACACAACAAGATCACCTTAGGTACCTATAGCCTGTGATGTAGATAGGACCTGAAACTTCCTGGCAGATTAAAACTGTGTGCCCGACCGAGACTCGAACTCGGGACCTTTGCCTTTCGCGGGCAAGTGCTCTACCATCTGAGCTACCGAAGCACGACTCACGCCCGGTACTCACAGCTTTACTTCTGCCAGTATCTCGTCTCCTACCTTCCAAACTTTACAGAAGCTCTCCTGCGAACCTTGCAGAACTAGCACTCCTGAAAGAAAAGATATAGCGGAGACATGGCTTAGCCACAGCCTGGGGGATGTTTCCAGAAATAGATTTTCACTCTGCAGCGGAGTGTGCGCTGATATGAAACTTCCTGGCAGATTAAAATTGTGTGCCCGACCGAGACTCGAACTCGGGACCTTTGCCTTTCGCGGGCAAGTGCTCTACCATCTGAGCTACCGAAGCACGACTCACGCCCGGTACTCACAGCTTTACTTCTGCCAGTATCTCGTCTCCTACCTTCCAAACTTTAGAGAAGCTGCTCTCCTGCGAACCTTGCAGAACTAGCACTCCTGAAAGAAAGGATATAGCGGAGACATGGCTTAGCCACAGCCTGGGGGATGTTTCCAGAATGAGATTTTCACTCTGCAGCGGAGTGTGCGCTCCAGAGTGAAAATCTACTGGCAGAAGTAAAGCTGTGAGTACCGGGTGTGAGTCGTGCTTCGGTAGCTCAGATGGTAGAGCACTTGCCCGCGAAAGGCATAGGTCCCGAGTTCGAGTCTCGGTCGGGCACAGTTTTAATCTGCCAGGAAGTTTCATATCAGCGCACACTCCGCTGCAGAGTGAAAATCTCATTCTAGATAGGACCTGTTACGTTTATACCCGGTCAGGCAGGTGACCTTGCCCTACCTTTGAGATAGCTGCAATGTTATCTTTCAAGAAGATGAAGCAAGACAGCATGTTAAACGATCTACCTCGCTACAGAGGGTGTTGGGCTGTTGCTGTGGCCAGCACGTACTCCAGATCTCTCACATACTGAAAACATGTCACAGGTTGCTGAGAGACTGGCATGCTACTCTCATCAGACAGTACGACTGATGATGTATAGCTGCTGGACAGAAATATGGAAACACTGCGAGAAATGCATGCTTGAATAGAAATGTAGATGTAAGCCAAGCCTGCGGGTTGAGCTTTTGTGCGACAACAAACGGCACCAGTGTAATGTTCTCAAAACGTTACAAGTGTGAGTCGTGATCAGTACCGTGTTCTGTGTAGTTGTGAGTACATTGTGTCAAAACGTGGGAAAATTGTTGGTATTCGTATGGTGGAAGTTTCCGTTATGGTAACAACGTTCGATACCACACTTAGGGGTTGCAGTTATCGACCGCGGTCCGTATTAGTATCGTTGGTCCCGCGAATCGCTTTGTCACAACGCTGGTGGAATTATGCACCGAGTGATTGTGACGAAAAGTAAGAGGAGGACAAGTGCAAAAGCCACTGTAAAACTTAATGTCACATTCGCAACAAAACAATGCGAATGGAGCTCCATTAGATGGGAATTGCAGGGCGAGCTGGAATTCGAAAACTGCTCATCAGCGATGTAAATTCCCATCACAGGGAAACGTAGTGCCGAAGCCATAAAACTCGAAATATGGAGCAACTGAAGAAAGTCATTTGGTCGGATGAGTCTTGTTTCACATGGTTTCCTACTTCTGGCCGAGTTTACGGTTCAAGAGTTCAAAAATGGTTCAAATGGCTCTGAGCACTATGGGACTTAACTTCTGAGGTCATCAGTCCCCTAGAACTTAGAACTACTTAAACCTAATTAACCTAAGGACATCACACACATCCATGCCCGAGGCAGGATTCGAACCTGCGACCGTAGCGACTGTAGCGCCTAGAACCACTCGGCCACTCCTGCCGGCGATCCAAGAGTGAAAGACAGCGGGGGTTTGATGATGAATTTTGCAGCCATATCGTGGCACTGCATGGACCTCATGGTCACTCAGCAAGAATTATGTGACAATTATGGCTGATCAGGTCATCGCACGGTACAATGTTTGTTCCACAATTGTAATGCCGCTTCCCAGACGTAAAGGCCCGTGTTCTCACAGCTCGCATCGTGCATGACAGGTTTTGTGAGCAGGAGGATGATTTTTCGGCTCTTTTTTGCTGACCACCACAGTCACCAAATGTCAACATTATAGGGCCTTTGTGGTCTACTTTGGAGAGAGGATACGTGATCGCTATCCACCTCCAGCGTCGTTGCCTGAACTTGCCACTATTTTTTGGGAAGAATGGTATAAGATGCTCTTGAAAACCACACCAAGTTTATCCGTTCCGAGGCGAATGGAAGCTTTTTCGAATGCCAACAAGTTTCCTATACAGTTTGAGGCTTGGTAATGTGTTGTGTTTTCCGTGTTTCTGCATTTTTATTCGCCCCACTGTATGCTGCAGTTGTGCAGCGTGGAAAGGAATACCTGTTTTTGTCATTCTCAGTTCGATACAATATGCAGTCGGGTCATAGCCATTGTTCCTGTCTGGTACCAGATTTGTGAACCAAAATTTGCATCCTATAACGAAGGTACGAGCATACGGAATACGTTTCGAGATACGTGAGTGGCTCGAAGACTTCCTAAGTTATAGAACGCAGTACTTTGTTCTCGACGGCAAGTGATCATCAGAACAAGGGTATCGTTATGAGTGCCCCAGTGAAGTGTGATAGGACCGTTATTATTTTCTCTATATACAAATGATGTTACGGTCAGAATGAGCAGCAATCTTCGGCTGATTACTGATGATGCTGTGGTGTACAGAAAGGAGCTGCTACAAGATGACACGGACAAAATTTCTACACTACTACTGGCCATTAAAATTGCTACACCAAGAAGAAATGTAGATGATAAACGGGTATTCATTGGACAAATATATTATACTAGAACTGACATGTGATTACATTTTCACGCAATCTGGGTGCATAGATCCTCAGAAATCTGTACCGAGAACAACCACCTCTGGCCGCAATAACGGCCTTGATACGCCTGGGCATTAAGTCAAACAGAGCTTGGATGGCGTGTACAGGTACAGCTGCCCATGGAGCTTCAACAAGATACTACAGTTCATCAAGAGTAGTGACTGGCGTATTGTGACGAGCCAGTTGCTCAGCCATCATTGACCAGACATTTTAAATTGGTGAGAGATATGAAGAATGTGCTGGCCAGGGCAGCAGTCGAACATTTTCTGTATCCCGAAAGGCCCGTACAGGACCTGCAACATGCGGTCGTGCATTATCCTGCTGAAATGTAGGGTTTCGTAAGGATCGAATTAAGGATGGAGCTATGGATCGTAACACATCTGAAATGTAACGTCCACTGTTCAAAGTGCCGTCAATGCGAACAAGAGGTGACCGAGACGTTGAACCAATGGTACCCCATACTATTACGCCGGGTGATACGCCAGTATGGTGATGACGAATATACGCTTCCAATATGCGTTTACCGCGATGTCGCAAAACATGGATGCGACCATCATGATGCTGTAAACAGAACCTGCATTCATCCGAAAAAATGACGTTTTGCCATTCGTGTACCCAGGTTCGTCGTTCAGTACACCATCGCAGGCACTCCTGTTTATGATGCAGCGTCAAAGGTAACCGCAGCCATGGTCTCCGAGCTGATAGTCCATGCTGCTGCAAACGTCGTCGAACTATTCATTGTCTTGCAAACGTCCCATCTGTTGACTCAGGGATCGAGACGTGGCTGCACGATCCGTTACAGCCATGCGGATAAGATTCCTGTCATCTCGACTGCTAGTGATACGAGGTCGTTGGGATCCAGCACGACGTTCCGTATTACCCTCCTGAACCCACCGATTCCATGTTCTGCTAACAGTCGTTGGATCTCGACCAACGCGAGCAGCAATGTCGTGATACGATAAACCGCAATCGCGATAGGCTACAATCCGACCTTTATCAAAGTCGGAAACGTGATGGTACGCATTTCTCCTCCTTACACGAGGCACACAACAACGTTTCACCAGGCAACGCCGGTCAACTGCTGTTTGTGAATGAGAAATCGGTTGGAAACTTTCCTCATGTCAGTACGTTCTAGGTATCGCCACCGGCGCCAGCCTCATATGAAGGCTCTGAAAAGCTGATCATTTGTACATCACAGCATCTTCTTCCTGTCGGTTAAATTTCGCGTCTGTAGCACGTCATCTTCGTGGTGTAGCAATTTTAATGGCCAGTAGTTTAGTTATCTTAAAACGATCCTGTACTATTTAGCGAAACAAACAAAAAGTAGAGAAAAATTAAAGACAGGCACTTAACGGAATACCCATCGATGGAAATTATTTTAGTTTGCAGATATTATATGTTATGAATAATATTCTGAGATTAATGCTCACTAAACTCCAATACGTTCGCTTTATTTTTAGAGTTAATAACCATCTCTCTAGGGAATACCCACTACGCTCTTAGTTTTCTGCAAGAGAGGGCACCACTTTAGGAAATGTGGGACATGAGCTTCTTAAAATAGTTGAATTTCTGGTGTCCATATTCGTGGAATTTGAGTGTGTCCCATTGCAGCCCAAAATCGCTTTACAGTTCTGAGTACCTAAAGCTACACCAGCGCTTCTAAGCTAATGGAACTCACTGTTTGCAGAAGGATTACAGCGTCAGTTTGCTTTGTTCACACTACGGCGGCCGTTGTTCTCTAATTGGAGAGATAAGTCAGTTAAGCGGACTCTGGTCCTGCGAGGGTAAAGCTAATCACACTACATAATGGTACACAGGGTGCTTCAGCTGGCCCTACCGCTGGGTTTTTGCAGCCCGCATCGCCTTCAAATATCATGCACAGGGTTTTCTATATTCTCACACGATACGTGCAAACTGTTACTCCTACAGAAAAAATGAATGAGACAGTTTTGTAGGAAATTTAATGTAGTTAAATTTTGTACTAGGATACGTTTGCGCTGGAGGTCACAGTTTTCAAGGTGTTCATGGTCAATTTTGTAGGTTTTTCTTGAATAATTCGAAAACTATGGCCTCTAGCAAAAATACATCACAATACAAAATTTAACTACATAAAATTTGCTACAAAAAAGTCATGTTAATTTTTTCTCCAGGGTTAACAGTTTGCATGTAGCTAATGAGGCAATATGAAAATCGTGTTCGTGGTATTTGAATGTGTTGTGGGTTGTATAATACCCGGCGGTAGAAGCAGCTCAATCACCCTGCATACATTGACGGAAATTTAAGAAATATGTGGAACGATGCGTTTCTGGATGGACATGTCGTGGGACTGTGTTAATTAAAAAGCATAAGGGAGGCGGAAATTTCCATTGTCCACCTTCATTGCGGTAGGCTCTGGTTGCATCATACACATTAATATTATGTTATTTCGGGAAACTTTCGGCTGCCGCGGTATTATCGTCATGTTTTTTTGAATAATAAGAGTCTGCTGCACCAGTTGTCGATGGCTGCATTAAAATAACTTTTGCTTTTCTGATCGTCAGTAATACACAGTTTGAGCTGGCAGATGTTTTCACGAATGCATCAGGGTGGCTCTTATAAGTGTCACGTTTTCTTGGTGGTACCACAATGTTTGGTTCCGATGGGCGAAAAAAATTCGAGCATCATTTGAACTCAATAGGAAAAGGCGACGTCATCCTTTTTAGCTCCTAATGTGAAACAATAATTTTTAATAATTTAATAATACAACCACTGCAGCTATCACATAAAAAGTTTGTGAGGCAAATATGTGAACAAAACCCGTGTGTTTCAAAAAGTCTTACTCTTCGGTTAAATCTCTTTCCATGCCCTGGAAACTTGTGGCCAGTCAACTTCCTTGTTCTGTTCTATCATAAGTCAAACGACCAAAATATGCATAACGTATCAGAATATAAGAACAGTAGATTTTTCTTTGTTTTTTTCCCCTCAATACATATTTGTATACTGTTTAGTGAGACTAATGTGACCCTCTTTCAAGAGCACGAATAACCACATTTTGCCGAGCGGACCGCTGCGAGAAGAATAGGAAGTGAATCAGTGATGTTCTGGAAAGAACCAACAGCCATGCGGATGCCAGCTGCGCTAGGTTTCTCGGTAGAGAAGGTGGTCCCACAGTGTTACGGTGTAAAGCCAAGCGCCGGCACGACAGTCGGAAACGACAAAGCAGAGAAGGCTGTGAGAAGAGATCAGCCAATCGCACACTGACTGGACCTCCCTCCAGGACGACAACGAGCCAGCAGCGGCCCCTATGCGAAGAGGACATAAGTGCCGCGACCGACTGGTGATGGCCCAGTTCAATAGCAGCTTCAACGTTAACCAGTTAGATAGCAGCGTCAACTTGAGTCACTTCGCTTGTACTCTCTGTGTAGCACAGATATGGGATTGCTTCTACTGAAAAACATTGGTTATTTTGTATGTCGCCCTATGTTTACGACACATCTGTGTAATTGCTAAAGTTAAGTATTGTACCTTTACTTATTGTAATAAAACTCCTTAATACGACTTGTTTGATTGCTTGTCTAGGGAACCGAGTATGCAGGCCTCCTTTACACTGCACACAGATTCTCCATTGGGTTCAAATCTGGAGAGTTTGCTGGCAGTAAACTAGTCCCAGTGCTCTTCGAACCACACATGTATACTGCGAGCTGTGCAATGCGTTGCATTATCCTGCTGGTTGATACCATAACGCCGAGGAAAAACGAATTGCAGGTTATGAGTGGACGCGAAAACATTTCCGAAACCATAACGCTACCTCCGGCGGCCTGGACCATTCCGATGATTGTTGGAGGGTGCTTGCTTTCAAACGTTTTACGTCGTGCACGCCAACGGCCGTCTGCCCGATGGAGCATAAAACGTGATTCATCTGAAAAGGCTACCATTCACCACTAAGGGAACGTCCAGTTCCAGGACTGGCATACAAATTCCAGGCTTCGTTGCCGATGGACAGCAGTGAGTATGGGTGCGTGAACCAGGTGCCTGCTGCGGAGGCCCATAAGCAGTAACTTTCGCTGAACAGTCGCGGAGGAGACACTGTTGGTAGCATCTTGACTCATCTGGTTGGTCAGTTGCTCAACAGTTGCACGTCTATTCTCCCGTACACGTCTCCACTGCCGTCGTTCACTCCTGCCATCTGTGAATGGTTCAAACGGCTCTAAGCGCTATGGGACTTAACATCTGAGGCCATCAGTCCCATAGACTTAGAAGTACTTAAACCTAACTAAACTAAGGACATGACACACATCCATGCCTGAGGCAGGATTCGAACCTGCGGCCGTAGTAGCAGCGCGGTTCCAGATTGAAGCGCTTCGAACCGCTCGGTCACAGCGGCCGGCCTGTCATCTGTGAAATAACTAAATCAAGACTCTAAGCTGTCGACAGGCGTTGATATACATCAACGGGGACAGTTGATAATGTGTGCCCCGACTGGGACTCGAACCCCGGATCTCCTGCTTACATGGCAGACGCTCTATCCATCTGAGCCGCCAAGGGCACAGAGGATAGTGCGACTGCAGGGATTTATCCCTTGCACGTTCCCCGTGAGACCCACATTCCCAACTTAATGTCCACACACTACATTCGTAGTGCCCCTGCCCATTAAACTCATTACTCGCGGCAGACAATCTTACCGAGTCCCGTAAGAGTTCGGGTAATGCGTGTGCATCCACCACAAAAGGATACGGTCAATGGATGGTTAGCCTTAACTGTATATGAAGATGGTATCTGTTCTTTCGGACATGTCCGAAAGAACAGATACCATCTTCATATACCTGTCATCTGTGTCCCATGGCACATAACAGTTGCCCCGGCGCCAGTTTCGGATAGTGCCGTTTTGCCACATACAGTGTACTTTAACAACAGCGGTACGCAAACAGTTTACAAACAGCCATTTCAGAAATGCTTCTACTCTTTGCCTAATAACACTGTTTCCACGCCCCCCCCCCCCCCCCCGTACAAGCTGTATACACCCATCACTGGTAGTGCTGCCATCTGACTCTGTGAGTGAGTATTCAAAAATGGGGTTGAAATGCCTCTGAAGACTATGGGACTTAGCTTCTGAGGCCATCAGTCCCCTAGAACTTAGAACTACTTAAACTTAACCAACTTAAGGACGTCACACACATCCATGCCAGAGGCAGGATTCGAACCTGCGAACGTAGTGGTCGCGCGGTTCCAGACTGTAGCGCCTAGAACCACTCGGCCACCAAGGCCGATTGAGTGAGTATTGGACGGTGACGTCGAACGTAGGCGGAGTTCCATTAAAGTGACTGGACCGTGTGTGTAAAACGTATACGACAAGTACATAATTACGCAACTTCTTGAATCGGTGGAATTCATTACGCTTCATTTTAGGGCTGCCCTTGATAGCACAGGAGCTCTCTTTCTCAAATTACTGGCCATTGATTCCCTGCTTTAACCTCGGCCTTCATTTCGTCCGTTGATTGATCAAAAAGTGTCTGTCTTCTCCAACAGTAGTGATCTTTAAAGGATGCACATGCCCTATGTTGTCAACACGTTAAAAAAAAAAGTTTATTTTGGCTTAAGAACCTCTGACGATCATTGACCACATTTTGTAGTTGTCTCCAACTCTGATACAAACTTGCCACATTTTGTCTACGTTTTCTCAACCCCCGTGACAGAATTTGTGCTTTTGTCCAGTAAATCATGTTTACCCATACAGCTAGTTTGGCACTTTGGTGCACAGTTAATTTACAAATATGCAAATTATAAAATAATACTTTTATTGTATGGTTGACATGTGTCAGTTTACTTCCAGTTATTTTATGTATTATCGACGGAAATATGCTATCCTGTAAACTAAACAAATGTTTTGTTATTGCTTGACTGCTACCTTCCTTCTAAAGTGAGACATCCCTGAGGTTTTCCACGCTGTATCGAGAAAGAAGAACTGAGCAGGCATTCTTGCCCACCACTTTATTTGTTCGCTGATAACAACAGGTCATGTGTTGTTCAGAACAGTTTTGCCTTGTTTATGCGTTTAGAGCATAGCTCATCATCAGAACATCATGTAAAAGAAATTAGAACAGATTATTGCCTCACAGGAATTCAGTCCTAAGACTGATGCTTGAATTTGCGAGATATTAAACGACAGAAAAATCCTAGGTTTAAGATGAGCAATTTACTACTGAGTCATCGAGCTATTGAAGACGATCTTTTACAGATGTCGTAAATAGCAAAGATCCTACAACATTCTTTTAGGGTACATCCGTAGCTCCTAACACATTCTGCTGGAATTCCAGTACCGCTCAACTGTTATGCAGATGGCGGTAGCAGGAAAATGTGGTTCAGAAAGCATAAGACTTGGTCTATGGAAGAACGTCATCTGGTCGGATAAATCATGTATCACATTTTATTCAATTTCTGGATGAGGTTGTGTTAAAAGAGTGAAAAATTGAGGGGATTCGGCGATGATCGGGTCAACTATATCGTAATATTCCACAGGTCCCATGGGACTACGTAAGTTTGCATTACTGCCAACGACTATATGACCATTTTGGGTTATCAGGTCCATCCTATGATATATTTGTTCCCCAATCGTGGTGCCGTGATCCAAGACGACAGGGTTCCATTTATAGGAGAAGACAGAAATTGGAATCTATTGAGCAAATTCAAGTTATTAAGGCTGTTAGTAGGGACAAGGAATAATGTGAAATTTTTCTAAATGCCTTATCCGAAAATCACCTTGAGCAACCAGTTAGAGACCTGACTCCCGAAGACAGCTAATTAGACATCCTAGCCTCCAACAGGACCAATATTTTTCGACTCAGTTAACAGGGAATCGCTGATCACAAGGCCGTGAGAGCATTACTGAATACGACTGTAAATAAGAACACAAAGAATGGTAACAAGATATTTCTGATTAGCAAGATCGACAAGAAACTGATTGCTGATTCATTACCTGAGTGGCTGTTGTTGATGTGGTCTTCAGTCCTGAGACTGTTTGATGCAGCTCTCCATGCTACTCTATCCTGTGCAAGCTTCTTCATCTCCCAGTACCTACTGCAACCTACATCCTTCTCAATCTGTTTAGTGTATTCATCTATTGGTCTCCCTCTACGATTTTTACCCTACACGCTGCCCTACAATACTAAATTGATGATCCCTTGATGCCTCAGAACATGTCCTACCAACCGATCCCTTCTTCTGGACAAGTTGTGCCACAAACTCATCTTCTCCCCAATTCTATTCAATACCTCCTCATTAGTTGTGTGATCTACCCATCTAATCTTTAGCATTCTTCTGTAGCACCACATTTCGAAAGCTTCTATTCTCTTTTTCTCCAAACTATTTATCGTCCACATTTCACTGCCATACATGGCTACACTCCACACAAATACTTTCAGAAACGACTTCCTGAAACTTAAACCTATACTCGATGTTAACAAATTTCTCTTCTTCAGAAATGCTTTCCTTGTCATTGCCAGTCTACATTTTATATCCTCTCTACTTCGACCATCATCAGTTAATTGGCTTCCCAAATACCATAACTCCTTTACTGCTAAAGTGTCTCATTTCCTAATCTAATTCCCTCAGCATCACCCGATTTAATTCGACTACATTTCATTATCCTCGTTTTGCTTTTGTTGATGTTCATCTTAAATCCTCCTTTCAAGACACTGACCATTCGATTCAATTGCTCTTCCAAGTCCTTTGCTGTCTCTGACAGAATTACAATGTCATCGGCGAACCTCAAAGCTTTTATTTCTTCTCCATGGATTTTAATACCTACTCTGAATTTTTCTTTTGTTTCCTTTACTGCTTGCTCAACCTGAGTGGTCATCATTAAAATTTCGTATCCAGCACTGACTATGTCGACTATGTGTGGAGAAAGTTCAAGACTGTTACACAATAAGCCTTAGACAGCTATTCGCCGAGCAAAGTTGTGACATATCCTCGAGGTCTCAGTTTCGTTATCTTTCAAAAGTATACCGGAAGACAGCATGTTGCCTGGACTGTTTCAGCCTACAGAACCTTAAAGTGGGTGTTTGATTGATCAAAGGCTAGCATGTTTTCGAGGTCTCTGCCCTAGATGAGGCATTATGGAGAAGTTATTGCAAATATTATTATCTAAAAACAAAACAGCAAGGACGTACAGGAAATTCACTTTTGAATAGAGCTTTTTTTATCATGAAACTCAATCCAAGATGGTGAAAAGACCTCAGCGTTGAAAAATACGCTTTTTCTTAAATACGTAAGAAGACTGCAAGCTATTGGACAACATAGTAGCGTAAGGAATATGAGATGTGCTTTGTGATTCGATTCAAGAGTTTCTGAAAACCAGAACGCAGCATGTCATTCTCCACCTAAAGTAATCTTCAGGCGTGAGAGTAAATTCATACGTATCCCAAGAAAGTGCTAGAGGCCCATTACGTTTGACAATGTAACGGGTAGCATACATTATAGAAACGACCTAGTGGGAAACTCGCATTCGGGAGGACGACGGTTCAATCCCGTCTCCGGCCATCCTGATTTAGGTTTTCCGTGATTTCCCTAAATCGTTTCAGGCAAATGCCGGGATGGTTTCTTTGAAAGGGCACGGCCGATTTCCTTCCCAATCCTTCCCTAACCCGAGCTTGCGCTCCGTCTCTAATGACCTCGTTGTCGACGGGACGTTAAACACTACTCACCACCACCACCACCTAGTGGGAAAGAGTTCCATGGCCCTCTTTTCAGAACTTGCTGTAATGGACAGAGAAGTCGCAGCGATAGGAAATTGTAGCGAAATGTAAGAAGACCTGCAGAGGTTCGACCGTTGGTGCAGAGATTGGCAGTTGACCCTCTAAGTAAATAAACGAAACGTATTGCCCGTGATTAGGCAGACAGATCCATTGTTGTATGTTTACATTATTACGGAACCGTCTCTTCAATTTGCATTTTGCTGGTGACAAAGTAATTTTTACATAGTATGGGGATGACATGACCCACAAGGTTAAAAAGTTGCACGAATGATATCAGAAATGGGTATCGACTATTGATGAAGAGGAAACGAAATATTTGGCTACTGGAAGATTCAGTCAAAACTTGTCTTTAGATTTTGCGGTAGTAAGCTATGTGGACTGTTCTAAATATTTTGGAGTCATTACTACCAAAGACTGCACCCGTGGTCTGGCATAGCGTCGTTCATTAGTAATCAAAACGTCCTCGGTCTCGGGTTCGAATCCCGCCACTGCATAAAATTCGATTAATAATCAGCACTGGTGGCCGAAGACTACCGACATAAGACGTCACCCTTGTTCTGCCAACGGCCTTCTCAAAAAGGGCGGAGGAGCGGACAGAGGTTCAGTGCACTTTCTTGTCCTAGGGGTGGGAAACTGCCACTAAAGGCCGAAGAATCAGCAGTGAACAACGGCATGAGGATGCAGAAGGCAATGGAAGCCACTGCATTGAAGACACGTAACGTATACTCAAAGGATTGTAATTGAAAAGTATCATGATGATCTCTCCATTGGCAAAAGATTCCGGAATAGTCTCCCATTCGGATCTCCGGGAATGGACTGCTAAGGGGGAGGTGACCATGAGAAAAAGATTGGGTAATCTACGAACCGGGCCGTGGAAATTTCAAAAGCTTGAACGTGGTAGGGAATCTAGAAAATCTAAAAGGTAAATGCAAAGGCTCGATATAGATATAGTGAAGTGAAATGGAAAGAAGGCAAGGATTTCTCGTCAGATGAGTATAGGGTAATAACAGCAGCAGAAAATAGTATAACGGGAGTAGGATTCGTTATGGATAGGAAGGCAGGGCAGAGAGTGTGTTACTGTTCAAATGGCTCTGAGCACTATGGGACTTAACTTCTGAGGTCATCAGTCCCCTATAACTGAGAACTACTTAAACCTAACTAACCTAAGGACATCACACACATCCATGCCCGACTGAGGATTCGAACCTGCGACCGTAGCGGTCGCGCGGTTCCAGACTGTAGGGCCTGGAACCGCTCGGTCACCCCGGCCGGCCTGTTACTGTGAACAGTTCAGTGATCGGATTGTTCTTATCAGAAAAGACAGCCAAGCAGCACCGACAAAGATAGTACAGGTATATATGCCGACGTCGCAAGCTGAAGATGAAGAGATAGAGAAAGTATATGAGGATATTGGAAGGGTAATGCAGTATGTAAAGGGAGACGAAAAACCAATAGTCATGGGAGACTGGAATGCAGTTGTAGGGGAAGGAGTAGAAGAAAAGGTTACAGGAGAATAGGGGTTTGGGACAAGGAATGAAAGAGGAGAAAGAATAGTTGAGTTCTGCAACTAGTTTCAGCTAGTAACTGCGAATACTCTGTTCAAGAATCACAGGAGGAGGAGGTTTTTTGGAGAAAGACGGGTGATACGGGAAGAATTAAGTTAGATTACATCATGGTCAGACAGAGATTCCGAAATCAGATACTGGATTGTAAGGCGTACCCAGAAGTAGATACAAACTCAGATAACAATGTAGTAGTGATGTAAGAATCAATAGGCAAAGAAGTGGGATACAAAAGTACTAGGGAATGGCGGGGCACGCTTGAAGATTTCTAAGGCTGTAGATACAACAATAAGGAATAGCTTAGTAGGCAGTACAGTTGGAGAGGAATGGACCTCTCTGCAAAGGGTAGTCACAGAAGTTGGAAAGAAAAAATAGGTACAAAGAAGGTAACTGCGAATAAACCATGGATAACAGAAGAAACACTTCATTTGACCGATGCAAGAAGGAAGTATAAAAATGTTCTGGGAAACTCAGGAATACAGAAATACAAGTTACTGAGGAATTGAAGAATGAAATAAATAGGAAGTGCAGGGAAGCTAAGTTGAAATGGCTGAATGAAAAATGTGAAGAAATCGAAAAAAGAAATGGTTGTCGGAAAGAGAGACTCAGCATACAGGAAAGTCATAACAACTTTGATGACATTAAAAGCAAGGGTGATAGCATTAAGAGTGCAACGGGAATTCCGCTGCTAAATGCAGAGGAGAGAGTGGATAGGTGGAAGAAATACATTGACAGCCTCTATGTGGGGGAAGATTTGTATGATGTTATAGAAGAGGAAAAAGCAGTCGATTTAGAAGAGATAGGAGATCCAGTACTAGAAGAGCTTTGGAGGACTTTATATCAAATAAGGCAGAAATGGTGGATAACATTCCGTCAGAGTTTGTAAAATCATTCGGGGAAGTGGCAACAAAACGATTATTTACGTTGGTATGTAGAATGTTTATGGTTGGCGACATACCATCTGACTTTCGGAAAAATATCATCCATACAATTCCGAAGACTGGAAGAGCTGCGAAGTGGGAGAAGTATCGTACAATCAGCTCAACAGCTTATGCATCCGAGTTTCTGACAAGAATAATATACAAATGCATGGGGAAGAAAATTAAGGATGTGCTAGATGACGATCAGTTTGGCTGACATTGATATCCTGAGGTAAAGGAAGAGGAATTACATCATCTTCTGAACGGAACGAACAATATAATGAGTACAGAATATGGACTGAGAGTAAAACGAAGAAAGACGAAAGTAATGAGAAGTAGCAGAAATGAGAACAGCGAGAAACTTAACATCAGGATTGATGGTCACGAAGTAGATGAAGTTAAGGAATTCAGCTGCATAGGCAGTAAAATAACCAATGACGGACGGTGCAAGAAGGACATGAAGAGCAGGCAAGCAATAGCAAAAAGGATATTCCTGGCCAAGAGAAGTCTACTAACATCAAACATAGGCTTCATTTTGAGGAAGAAATGTCTGAGAACGTACGTCTGGATTACAGCATTGTATGGCAGTGAAACACGGGCTGTGGGAAAAACGAAACAGAAGAGAATTGTAGCATTTGAGATGTGATGCTACAGATGAATGTTGAAAATCAGGTGGACTGATAAAGTAAGGAATGAGGAGGTTCTGCACAGAGTCGGAGAGGAAAGGAATATGTGGAAAACACTGATGAGGAGAAGGGGCAGGGTGATAGGTCATCTGTTAAGACTTGAGAGAACGACTTCCATGATACTAGAGGGAGTGGCAGAAGGCAAAAACTGTAGAGGAAGACAGAGATTGGAATACATCCAGCAAATAATTGGGGACGTAGGTTGTAAGTGCTACTCTTAGATGAAGAGGCTGGGACAGGAGAGTAATTCGTGGCGGGCCGCATCAAACTAGTCAGAAGATTGATGACCCCCCCGCCCCCCCCCCTTCCCCCAAAAAAAGAACTAACAAAGCTGGATCCACTAAAAGTGAAATTAAGAACCACACTGGCCAATGTAGACAAGCAACCGAACAATTAAATAGTGTTATTTGGAACACTTAAATTAGAAAACAAAGATTAGGAAATTTAAAACCACTATAGTTAATATAGCAACTTACGGAGCAGAGAGATGGGAAATAACTGAAAGAATTAAGAATAAGTTATTGGAGATGCGATTTCAGATTTGTTGCTACGGGATGAAAGTAAAAATGAAGACATATCTAAGAGGACGAACTATTACACCACTGTAATGGATTCAATGGAATCAAATCGACTGAGATGGTGTGGGCATATAAGGCGTTTGGGTGAGGACTGGTGGTCTGAGATGGATGTATGTCGCACCAGAAGTATGTAGCACCAGATGTCTGCCCACAGGTCAAGCATTTCCTGCAAATTACAGAGTGATGGTTTACAGGCACGCAGTTGGCTCCAGATGCGTGTTTCAGTGGGTACTGGTCAGGTACAATTTCTGAGCAAGACATCAGAGTGAGTTCACTATCATGCCCCTCAAACAACTATAATATGATTCTCACCTTGCTACACGGACTGTTATCCTGTTGGAAGATGTCATCGCTGTAGCGGAAGACTTCAAGCAAGAAGCGATGCAGGAGGTCCCCAATCACATTCACATAGATCACTGCTGCCATGATGCCTTCTGTTATCATTACAGATGCCATGAAAGCCCAACTCAATCTACTCTACAGGATAATTCTGTCCACATCTGCTTGAATCTGTGGCGTTGTGCATATTTCGTGTAGCCTTTCACCTCGATGACATCACGTAAGGACCCATCCATCGACCTGGTGCAACAGGAAATGCGACTCATTGGACAAACGACACGTTGCTGTAAATCCACAGTGAAGCTGTGCCACCGCAATCATAACTGACGATGCTGTTGGTTCAACGTAGGAAGACGTAGGGGTCGTGTGATGTGGAGCTCCATCTTCAACAATGGCCTTTGAACGGTGTGTTCCCAAACACCTGTGCCAGCTTTATACTCTGTCATCAGATCTGCCACAGATCGCTGCCCATCCATCCTACATTACAGAGTGGGGAATCTCCGACCTTTACGTTTTGTGGTGCGTCTCTCTTCCGCTTATATTTTTTCCTTACTGCATGACGTGCCCGCAACACCACCAGGAGACATTCAACCTCGGGGTGGTCATAATGTTTCGGCTCATCGGTGTACGTCTCAACAAATATCGCTGGAAAAGATTCAGAGCTTCAGTTCTGAATAGTTTTCGTAATAACAATCGGTGTCTCACAATCACAACTCAGAATATGAGTTGTACTTCGACTGCAGACTTTCCCTTTCAGACAAATTGAAAGCTTAGCTTTGAAAACCCTGCTTAGCTTACCAACAGCACTCCAAGCAATTTTTACTCTCCTGTTTGTTGCTTTTACTGTTCAGCCAGCCAATCATTGTTAAGTTGTTCTATACAGGATATTGCTGTCTGACCACATGTTCACCTAAGACGTACCACATGTGGCCTGTCCTTCTGTAAGAAAATCTACTACTCCGTTGCGCCTGAATTCTGTCCGAAAGGTTTGACGCTCTACGGAAATTATGTGCTTGAATTAATTACCAGATCAATTGACCTCAGTCCTGTTGACTACATTTGTAACGCCATCCAGTGAGCTGAGCCGGTCTTGAACCCAGCTCCTAACAATTCCCCCGGTGACATTCCAGCCATTCACTATGGTTTTTATTTTTCAGTGTCAACTAGTTTTGGCTGTTACGAAAATGAGGAAAAAATGAACAATAATTACAATCTATCACGCAAACGGTGTCTTTGCAGAATATTGTTCGTCTGCAGCACTTGCCCGAAGGAAGGTAATGTTCTTAAGTTGTGGTCACTGGTTGTGCGGTGCGGTCGTGGTTCGTAATGTCTACCAGAAGCTTTTTATATCTTGTAGAGGCTATTTCACATACGCTACTGCCTTCTTTAGGACGAAACGGGTTGCTAGACTCTACTAGGTGGTCAATCTGCATTTACATGGGTACTTTGCAGTTCACAGTTTGACGTTTGGCCGAGGGCTCATAAAACCAGTTTCAGAGTATTTCTCTACTGTTTCAGTATCGAATGGCATGTTGGAAGAATGGACACCTAAATCTTTCCCTGTGGGCTGATTTCTCTTATTTTATTGCAACTGTCATTTCTCCCTATTTAGACAGAAGTAAAAACAATGGCATCTAGAGGAGAAAGTTCTTACTAGAAATTTCGTGAAAGAATCTTGACGCAACGACAAACACCTTTGTTGCAATGATGCCCGCTCAAACTGGCTTATTACATCCCCTATTTTGCAATAATGTAAAACGAGCTGCTCCTCATTGAACTTTTGCGATCTCCTACCTAAATTCTATCTCGTAAGGATGCCACACCGTGCAGTTGTTCTCCTAAAGATCATGGACGACTTTAGAAAAAAAAGGACGAGCGTAGTGTAGGTATTCTATTTAGTAGATTTGTTGTATTTTCTAAGAGCTCTGCCAGTCAAACGCAGTCTTTGGTTCGCCTTCCCCACAATGTTTTCTATGTTTTAGTTCCAATTTAAGTTGTTTGTAAAGATAATCCGAAGGTACTAAGTTCAACAAACAACCTTTGAATCTAAGTGATTTATCGTTCACCAGAAAATAAAAGGAAATTTTTTAAATTTTTTAGTACCCACAATTTTTATTGTTTAGGGCCAACTGTCGTTTTTCACACCATGCAGATACCTTCTCTAAAGAATTCTGTGGTTCCTTTTGATCTTCTGTTGACTTTGTTAGACGATAAAAACAGTAAATAATTAAAGACGCCTGCTCAGAATGTCTCCTAAATTGTTGACATTGACTAAGAACAGCAGAGGGCTTATAACACTTCCTTGGCCAACCACGGATATCACATCGGTTTCATTAAATAACTTCCCGTCACTCATTACAAAACGGTGACCATTGTGGCAGGAAATCGTGACTTCATTCATATAACTGATGCACTGCTTCATAGGCACTCGATTAGATCTGAAACTGATTTTAAGGAACAGAGTAAAAAGCCTTCAAAGTCAACTTGACATCAGCTGTTGATAACCGTAAGTATTTCGTGCGAGTAACACTGTTTACCGTGCTGATTCCGTATCAGTAGATCGTTTTCTTCGATGTATTTCATGATGCTGAAAAACAGTATATGTTCCAAATTCCTACTAAAAATCGATATCAGTGATTTGGGTCTATAATTTAGCAGAATACTTCTGTTTTGTTTCTTTTTTATTAGTGTGACCTGTGCGACTTTCCAGTATTTAGGTGCGGATCTTCGTCAAACAAGCGGCTGTATATGATTGCTAAAACTGGGCCATGTCGTCAGTATACCCCGGAAGGAACCAAATTATAATACAATCTTGATCGAAAGATGTGCCTCAATTCTTCAGATCGTAAATTTTGTAGAACCAGTTTTGGATAGTTACGGTGACATACATACATATCTGGTTTGAAACGTAATTTGTGGGTTAAGGGAGTTAGTTAAACATGCACTGGTGATGTTCAAATCCAGGCAGACCTAAGCTGTTATGCTGTGTCTCCTTGTTACAATGACATCGTCCTAGTGTAATGACCTGCAGTGGTACATGCACATTTAATTCTGTCAGGAATAGCACATTAACACTACATTCGATGCCACGTACCCGATTACCTGCATGCAAAACCGATTTCACGTGTCAGTAGAATTTAATGGGAACTTCCATTGCGTGACTACCCGGCAGATAAGCGATTACTTTCGATGCGAACATCCTCAGTTTTTGGACGGAAACTCAATTACAGGAAGAGTTAAAGCACATCACGCAGTTTCAGGAGTAATAAAAACTAAGCCCGTTTTATCTCTAATTGACTCTCCTTCCCCAACAGCGAAAAAGTCGTTAAACGAAATGTAATCGGTTTTGGACGGAATACTGGAGTATCAAAGTAAGTTACTCAAAATTCAGTTATAAACCTCTTCCCACGTAGGGCATTAAATTCTCGTCACAGAGTAGCTTACAGAAATCTTGTCTAGTTTTTATTCGTTGGACAAGTACGCCCACCGTGTACAAATCAAGTAAATGAGTGTGCTGCAGGTTGGCTGCTCCACATATTACACCGATACTGGTATACCCGAAGGACACGTGTTGAAGATATTATTTTAAGCTCGAAATTATATAATATATTTACTGCAAATTCGTGGTACAAAGATAAGCATATTCCTTAATTTGAAGTATTCCTTTCTTCTTCTCGTACTTCTTTCAATCTGTAGACGAGTTCATCTACATCTACATCATACTCTGCAAGCCACCTAATAGTTTGTGGTAGAGGATACTTTTTGTAAGCCTCGGTCGGTAGATCTCTCTATTGGCTCTAATTTCTCGAATTTTCTCCTCGTGGTCACTACGCGAAACGTATGTGTGTGTGTGGGGGGGGTGGGGGGATGGGGGGGGGGGGGTGATATGTTGCCGATCCTTCCATCTCGGAATTTAAATAGCATATTATAGCAAATTTCTCCGTGATGCACAACGCCTGTCTTGTACCGTCTGCCAATGAAGTTCGTTGAGAATCTCCGTAACACTCTCGCTCCAACTAAACGATCCCATGACGAAACGCGCAGCTCTTTGTTTATCGTCTCTATCTGTCTATCAGTCCCATCTGGTAGGGATCGCAGACAGATGAACAATACTAAAAAACCGGTCGAACAAGCGCCTTATAAGCCACTTCCTTCGTGGATGTGTTACATTTCCTTAAGATTCTTCTTTTGAATCTGAGTCTGGCATCTGCTTTTCCCACTATTTGTTTTATGTGGTCTTTCCACTTAAGATAGCTCTGATATTCAATGGTAGGTACAGTTTTCAGCGGTTTGTCATTAATACTGTAGCCTACTGAGGGCTCTCACAAACTTCACGGAACCAGCTGAATGAACGTCTTAGCGAGAAGAATGTATTGTTGTCTTTTTGTGCAAGGTGAGCAAGTTTTGTTACTCATCTATCGAAGTTCCCAGAGAGCAGACAATTTAGAACTGAAAATAGGTAAATATATGTTCTTTTGCAAGAGATTATTCTACTTTACAAGAAAAATTTCTATAATTTGAAAGGCTGGAGGATAAAACTGTAGTTTCGAAATACAGCCATGGCCATGAGGCACGTTTATGCGGTTCTGCTGGGGCGCGTTTACGGACTATTTTGCACTGCCATCCTAAGTGGTACCTCCGTCAAGGAAACTGAAATCTGGTTTCGCAGGACAGAGCGCATTATGTTCTGGAAAGGGGCCAAGGTCAGTTACTGTTAGTTATACAACAACACACACACAACTTTATTCCCCAAACCAATGCACATTTTTCTGTTTAAAACAACAAAGATCAATTCACGGTTGAGGGCCAAGTAACTTCTCCAGAATAAGTTTAAATGATTCCTTTTAAAAAACCAGACTTTAGAGCAGCGGCTGAAGGCCTTACTTAAGTAAAATTGCAATATCTTCTCGACTAAAGGTCGAAATGATATTTCAGATCAGCTAAGGAAATTCTTTAAAAGCCAAGCATTTACAAATTTCGGCTAAAGACCGTAATAAGGGAATTAAAATTAATTCTTCGTCTGTATAAGAGAGGCTTTAAAGGTAAGCTTTCACACAGTACAACAGAAAAACATCTTAAGAAAACTTGAAGTATCTTGTCGGCTGAAGACCCAAACAATTACTCAAAAATAATTAAAGACAACCTTAAAGTAAACATTGACAGAACACGGCTGAAGGCCGTTTAGAGAATTCTAGGTCATTAAAGAGAAACCTTACAGACGAGGATTTACGTATTAAAGCCACAGATTCTAAAATAAACGCGGCTGAAGGCCTAAACACAGAGCAACAAGAATTTTAAATTGAACGCGGCTGAAGGTCTAATCTTAAAGTATTTGTCATGAAGTTCGGCTGAAGGCCATATACTAAACATAAACAGACAATATTAATACACGGGTGAAGGCCTAACACAGTACCTGCGACCAAATTAAATGACAATGTCAAACAACAAACAGTGGTACTCATAAGTGCTCCAAGGGTCGGCCTGGGGAGGAAACTCTAACCACAGTTTAGGTGGCAACACGACCTAGGGACGGCTGAGGAACCAACCATCAGCCTAATCAATTCCCTTCAACCCCACACACTCGCTACTCTGTTTCAACAGACCGACTGACTACTCCAGTACGCAGACAGCATTCACCTGCTTAGTGAAAGTCACAGAAGCTACACACAGTTCCACGTAAACACACTTGCACACGAACCCGAACAATCGTAAAAGCAATCACTGTGGAACAACAAGGACGAATCAATTCGACACACAGAGAGTTTCCACAAGCAGTCGGTGACCAAATACACGTCGTCCGATGAGACGAATGACCAACTCAGGTCGTTCCCACTCAAGTTACGTGTGTCGGCAACGGTCGGGCGAGTCTTGGCTGTCCGAAGCAGACTGCAGCTCCAACCCGACTCAACTCCATGTCCGTTCGGAACTCGGAGGCACGGTGACCCGGGCACAATGTCTCGCACCCATCCATGCAGAAGTAACTTTTGCCCACTGGCCACGAAATCTCCGTGCAAGGAAGGAACCGACCCACGTCCGGCACGATGACCAAGTGACGAGGCCCAGAAACGGTCAAAAGACCAAATACACGTCGCCCGATGAGACGACCAACCGCACGTCGAACCAACGGTCGTCCCGCTCCAATCTCCTTCCGTCGGACAGTTCATGTGTGCTGCCAGCGGTCGGCGAGCAGTGGCAGTCCGCACCTCACTGGCGCTCCGTCGCCGACTCACTGCTGCTGCGTCCCCGACTGAGCTCCCAACTCAACTCCAGACACACGACGACCCGGAAATATTACCGGTCACTCCAGAGATGGTACGACCGTGCACTAATCGATAAGCGCTGCTGCTGCCACTCAAGGGCACGTAAGGCAGGAAGCTAGTGACGCTAGTAAATAGAATAAAGAAACGAGACGGCAGTACTGTAAGAGACAAACAATAAACGGGATGAACACGAGCCGCGCACGGTTCAGAAACTTTATAAAACAACGAAAGTTGGAAACGCAATCCAAAAACCGTATTTGCTTCAATCAGGAACCGATGTGCATAGCGACTACAGATTAATTAGGAACAGAGCAATTAGTCGCAATACCACTGGTTTTTTGTTATTCTTGCACATCCAAATTTGAGCTCCAAACAGCCATCTTTAGTGCATTCGACACTCGAATGAGTTAACATGCATCCGATTCGCAGTAGTACATGTCACCATATGACTTTACTGGCGTACAGGCAGAAGGAAACGACTTTATCTCCTACGAATGCGATGCGCTGTTGCCTAGGTGGACGACGGTTTCGGACACTAGTTTATAATCATATTTTATTTTTGTCCTGCATATCGAAAAACATTGGAGAGTTTAGAAGGTTCAAGGAGAAAAATGAACTACAGATGGAAACTGATGATCAAAGCCGCCATCCACCGAGGCAACTGATCATCGCATTCATAGGAGACAGGGCCTGTCTACGCAGCAGCTATCTCCGTCTTTTCCACTGGCGATCGTGGCAAGCAATCGCGATTACTAAATAACAAGTAACATATGGAGGCGTTCCTCTTAAGGTCCGTCAGCGCACAAACAAACATTTACTGCCGAAGGGATGACCCAGCGACAGGCGCCAGCGCATATAACATAGACGTTCTGTAGCGGCGGTGGTTGACATTTCTTAACACGGATTCCTATCCTCAATTTCATCCTCAAGACAACCTCTACAACCCCTTAAAAGTTGTCGGTTAACAATCTGTATATGCAGATGTCACTCAGAGAAATCATAACTCTTAGTCTACAATTAATCTGGAAACAATATGCTATTGAATAAATTTGTTCAAACGTAAACCTCATCTACGAATTTTTACTATGCTGGAGTAATTGCAGGACAGCAATGACTGTTCGCCAGTACAACGGAAAAACAGCCAAAGTTGTGATTTTCACTTTTATTTTCTTGACGATGAGTTTCGCGGCGGTAACCACTTTCCAACTGTCGAGGTAGTCAAAATGGTATTTCCCAAGATACAAGAACTATGTCAAGTTACAGAGCGTTCAGTGAACTCTGTACGCTCTCTAACTGTTCGTTTGCACTTTGTTACACGTGTATGGTATCTTGACATGGTTCTTATGTTTTGGGAAATACCATGTTGACGACCTGGATGATTTGAAAGTGGGTCCCGACGTGAAACTAGTCATGAAGAAAAACTGGCAATTTTAGCTGCTTTTCCGGTGTATTGATAAAACTCATAATTGGTATTAATGGTTATTACCCTACGCCAGGATAAAAGGCTGATGAGTCCAGAGTGGGCGGCACCCACTTGGACGACCATTACATCCAAAGAGAACAGACTTAGTTGCCCATCCTGCACTGGGTTCCACAATTTCATTACAGTTTGCTACCATAATTACTGGAAACACTTGTGAACACAAAATTAGTAACCAGTCCAGCCTTAGATTTCCATCAACTTCAGTCTTGTACTCTAAATCGATTATGTACTTAGGAACATATTTGTCAGCTTGCTGAATGTCAGTTTCAGTCATATTTGTCTGGTTTCTGGCACTCGCTCCTCTTGAAACCTTTCGTCTGTGACATACGAAAAGGAACTCAAACATTATGACAAGTGTGTCAATAATATATTTTTTCGTCGTATTAAAACTCTAGAACATCAAAGCCGCGTCCTTACTCTTCTTACTTTCATCATCTGCATCCAAGCGAGCAACCTACCTTAGAAACAAGTTCTTTACTTTACATTTCTGCAAGTGTTTGTATAATGGCATGAGAGATGGGAGATAATTTTTCACTGGTACCAGTTTTATTCTCCAACTGAATGGAACAAATCAACGGTGATAAATTATGGATGCTCAGGTCATAATGAGATGTAGCTTTAACCATCAAGTTTGAATTGTGATTGACAACGTATTTTATTAGACGTTGAATGTTATCCAGTCTCATATTTCTAGCATTTGGAAGTCTGATTATAGGTTCACTATCGCAAGTGGAAGCATTTCCATTTTCAGTTCTGCCCAAGAGTATCCCATCCAACAAACCTGTGCTGGCGTAATGCGGAATGGCCTGTATCATTGACCTGTATCATTACTGGAGAAACCTGGCCCTGTAGTGTCATAAATTTATCTGTCAAGTGGACGACAATGAACACATCTAATAGCATTATATTTAAAAAATGCATTTATATTCATTCAGCTTAATACCAATTAATGTCAGCTACTATTTTGTTATTACAAACAGGATTTATTAAACATTCTACACCTTAAATTAGAAATGCTTTATTAAAATAACGTTGTTGCAAAAAACAAACCACAGCATTCGTTATGTATTAGAAGACATTAGTTTACATGGTGTCGATGATTTCTATAGTTTCCAATATCATTCTTCCTCGCCGGAAATCAGTTCCTTTCACCTTCACCACATCTTTTTCTTCTAACACCTCCACACATGCCAATAACAGCAAGAAAATAAAAATATTCTTGTTTCTCACTAATTTTCCTTCTCATGAAGTTAGCTCGAATTTCTTCACGCTGTTCCGTAGCCTCAATGCTTTGTACATATAATTTTGAACAGATAGTACCTGTAACGTACAAGTGACCAAGAGAAAATCATTTTTGGCCAATTTCATTGCAGTAGTCTCAGAAGTTCCAGCTGCATTTTCCGGTCCAGTACCAGCAGTTTCAGACATACACTTTCTTGCTCCCAGACTTAGGGATCCTCGTCTTCCTCTGCCATGCTGTTCTATCGAATACTGTCTGGAATTTCTGTTTGCGACGTGACACTTTTCCTAAGTAGAACATTCATTTTTCTACTACAACCTTCTTATGGTCTGGGAATTTGTAACGAACGTTTTTCAGATGTTCCACAATTTTTCAGGTGTACCACAAAGACGTCAGACCATGTCTGATTTGTACAATACTGCAGTGCCCGTATTGTTAAAAGAACGACACAGTGTTCCTTAGGATGTACATGCATGAATGCAATGTTGCGATTACAGTCGTTGTGAGATACATGAAATGTATTCGCAATTGGAAATATGAACAATGATCAGCTATACAAGGGAATGCCAATGAAAATTTGTACCGGAGTGGGACTGGAACCCAGATTTCCCTTTTTACGCGAGCGGTCATCTTAACCAGTTTTTCTGTCCGTCCAAGACTCACATCCATACCCAAACTTTTGTATGTCGTCGTTACTGCGTCACAACCTGTACTGGTACACATGTTATGCCGTTTCAGTCCAGGGAAAAACACTTGACTTGAACGTCGCTGCCTAGTATCGGGGGGTAATATGATAATGCAGTTACTGTATTGTTAAGAAGAACGATATAATCTTTCGCCGGACACTTTTGCGCACAAAGGCAATAGAACTACGAATATGTCTTATTCCATGTACACACTCTATAAAAATATTGTCTGTTAGTGATTTTGTACATTTGTGCTATGCACCAGCAGCTTACATGAGTTTAACTTTACGTGAATACGTGAATTGATTATTTTATCCTAGGTTTCGTAATTTCCTTACACACTATCATATACTATGTCCACCGGCCGAATTAGTCGTGCGGTTCTAGGCGCTGCAGTCTGGAACCGCGAGACCGGGCATGGATGTGTGTGATTTCCTTAGGTTAGTTAGGTTTAATTAGTTCTATGTTCTAGGGGACTAATGACCTCAGAAGTTGAGTCCCATAGTGCTCAGAGCCATGTGAACCATTTATACCATGTCCTTTTCTTTTGAGTTCCGAAAACGTGGAGGAGTGTTGTTCAGTTAGCTTCACATTTATCGCTATGTTGCCTCTCTATGGTATTCTGTCCCTTTGGTACCACATAAAAAGTGATACAGTACTTTCAGTTGCTACTGTACCATTCACTTTAATCTTCCAAATGTACACGTTTTCGGGAGAGTGCTAACGACACAGAAGAAAAATTAAAACTATTATTTGTGTCAGTTACTATCGTTCATTCCACGATGCGTTTCGAAGTCATACATCTTTATCCTCGGAAGAATCAGTAGATTACATTCCAGTTTTATTTGTTGGATGTAGCCACTTTTCTGTCTTGAACTCCATTTCTCTAAAGATATAATTTTTCACTTGTTATCATAATACGCTACAGAAGTTATGAGCTTTAAATAATAATTCGTTATAAATAAACATTTTCATCATTAAATAGCTCACAAATGAGATACGACAATACAACAGTCCAGAGATGGTACAGATGTAGAAATACAGTGCCTTGTAAGTGAAAGATCATTAAATTAATGAGAAGGCGTTCATATCTACGAGTACATAGGAACTTTATTAAACCCAAGACAGGTTTCATTTCCTGCCTTTACAATTTTCAGCCTTTACTTTTTCAAATGTATCTGAAACTGTCGTTGTTAATGTAAAATATGATGATATAAATATTTTACGCTGCAGGAAGTGAAAAACGTAGCTTACATATTTGCAGTATAAGTACAGAAAGAATGTACAACTCACATTGTAATGCTGAGAAACAACGTCAAATGATAGAAAAAGGAAAATTCGTCAAAAAGTTATTTGCTCAATAAGAAAAATGGGCCTCACGATAATAAAACTGTGCATTCAATACATTAAAATTATGGGCGTGCTTTAGCTTCAAAAGGGGTTATATTGTAACGTGTTCGAAATCTCAGACTGCATGCTGCATGAGTAAATTGTTTTAGATTTAATAAAAATCTAGACTCAGTTTCGAACTTTTTCGACTATCATATCTTTAAAGGAAGCTGTCAATAACGGAGCGGTAGATGTCCAAGAAGCTGTTACCTTAATTAATTTAGGGAGATCCGTCTTTTAGGATGCGTTGTTTGTCAACTGTTTTTCCTTTGATTTTTTCAGGTGGGCGTAATATTTCTTCATCTATGTCAGTTAAGTGTCCCTTCGTAATTGAATTAACAATTACGAGGTTTTTCTGTATGAAGTGATATGCGATAGTAAATTTATCTGCTATGTTTTTTCTTCTTTTTAATTTCATGTGTTCCCTGTATCTCGTTTAAAGATCGTCCCCGTTTCTCCTATGTAATCAGCTACATAATCACAGCCGTAAATTTTGTGTATATCATCGTTTTGGTATAAGTCTTGCTTTGTGTTAATGAGTCGTATTAAAAGACGAAACAGTGAAGATTCAGATTTATTACATGCGACGTTACTTGTTTCTTTCTTTTTTTTTGCTGTGTCTGTATGCGTCACATCCATAGAAAGGAATCAATACAAACTGGTTTTGAAATATTTCCTCGTTTTGTGTCAGTTGTTTCCTTTTAGATGTCCTGAAATTATAGATTTCATCAACTATCATGCTGTGAAGGCAGTTGTTATGAGCTATATTTCGGAACCAGTTCAGTTCCTTTTCTAGGCCGACATCATGTAACAGCAGTTTAAAGAGTATATCTATTTCAGGCTTTTTTTTCCTGTGTAACAGGACGACATAATGTGACAGGAATAATGACGTCGTAAGATGTTGGTTAACAGAAAATTCCAAAAACGTATTGATTCATTGCAGTGAAAAGATCTAAAAAAGTTAATATACTATCCAGTTGGTACTTGACTGTAAGACTAATATTACGGTGCTTTTTACTAAAGATGTTTGCAAATTGTTGTGAGCTATGAATAAGACTAGAACATAATCAACAAAAAGTTTGTTCAAATGATTGACAAAAAAAGTTGCCAGTGTAACTGCCGAGGAAGATCCCATAGTCCATCTTATTGAAGGTACATCGTGTTTTGAAAAGTAAAGTAATTACATTTTAATACTGTTTCCAGTAAATTTATAAGTTCTGTAACTGATGTGAGCGAAAGTGTCTTGTGTTTTAGCTGATAATTTTTAATTGCTGTTATCGATTCATTTAAATGAATATTAGAGTACATAATTGCTAGGTGAAGTGAATCAATCTTTGTGTTAGCAGGAGTACTGTTACGTCAAATCGCTTCCACAATTTCGTAACTATTTTATCAGAGTACTTGTTTCGAATGGTATAATGATCTCCTTGTTAGTAGTTTACTGAGTTTTCCACAAGTGAACAGCTAGGTTTATCATTAACGTTAACTATTAGTCTAGAAGCATTGTTCTTGTGTATTTTAATCTATAGACATAGAACGATATTCTAGGGTTCATTATTTTCATGCTATCATATTTTATCACTGAATAGAAAGCATTTACTGTCTATAAGTCTCCTGATTTCTGTTTGAAGTTTATTTGTTGGATTATTATTTATTTCTGTAACGCTTTTTTCCAAGATAAATATTTCGGCTTTTCAAAAAATGTGTGGGAAATCTTATGGGACTTAACTGCTAAGGTCATCAGTCCCTAAGCTTACACACTACTTAACCTAAATTATCCTAAGGACAAACAAACACGACCCTGCCCGAGGGAGGACTCGAACCTCCGCCGGGACCAGCCGCACAGTCCATTACTGCAGCGCCTAAGACCGATCGGCTAATTCCGCGCGGCTCGGCTTTTTCAATATAATAGCTAAAGTACTCGCCTTATCTCCTGTAGTGATCAAGGCACTCTGCTGTTTTAGTTTCTGATTGACGTCGTGACATACAGCAGGCTCATATCCGTGACTGGTGGATTTTCGCTCTCACTTAGAATCGACTAGTATTGATTTTTCCGCTTTGTTTATTTTTATCGAACCTAATGCCATTCCGGCGCGAGCTAATAAATTATTAATATGTTTACTTCCCATACCAGGTTGCAGGCAGAATTATAGCCCTTTCTTCGTAAGAGCTTGTTTCTATTTTCCTAAGAATTTTGTACGTCTTCCTTTTTTATACATAGCCAAACTCTTCTTCTGGGTCAAAAATGAGCGTGTCTTGATTTTTATGAAGTTTAGCTTCCATTATCAAGGGCAACATCAGAAATGCGTGTCTTGCGCTTTCACTTTTCGGAAAGCCAAACTGATCATCATCTAACAATCCTTAGTTTCCTTTCCCAGTCACTGTGGCCGAGCGGTTCTAGGCGCTTCAGTCCGGAACTGAGCTGCCGCTACGGTCGCAGGTTCGAATCCTGCCTCGGGCATGGATGTGTGTGATGTCCTTAGGTTAGTTAGGTTTAAGTAGTTCTAAGTTCTAGGGGGCTCATGACCTCAGATGTTACGTCCCATAGTGCTTAGAGCCATTTGAACCATTTGATTGTGGGATGGTTCTGCCTTTGATACCTTCGGTATTGTATGGATGATATTTTTTCAAAATATTGCGGTGTGACTCGTTACTCGTGTTTCTGGCATCACACCCTTCATTCCAGAAAAGGTATTATCATATCATATCAGATGTGGTTGGGCATGCACACTTTGTACTTATTCCAGTTGCACCCTAAGATGGGGCTGGGATCCTAAAACAGAGTTGACTAATAAATACATTAAGGTAACAAAAGTAATGAGATACCTCGTAATAACGTATCGGACCTCCTTTTGCCCTGCATAGTGCAGCATCTCGATGTACCATGGACTCAACAAGCCGCAGGATGTGCCCTGCAGAGATATCGACCTATGTTGCCTCTATAGCCGTCCGTAATTGCAGAAGTGTTGCCGGTGCAGGATTTTGTTCACGAACTGACCTCTCGATTATGTCCCATAAATGTGGGGCGATCTGCATGGCCAGATCATCAGCTCTAAATGTCCAGAATGTTCTTCAAAGCAACTGCAAAGAACTGTGGCCCCGGTAACAAGGCGCATTATCACCAATAAAAGTTCCATCGTTTTATCGGTACATGAATAGCTGCAAATGGTGTCAGCTGGTTCAGCTGGAACAGAGGAGGCAGCCTGTTCCATGTAAACACAGCCCACACCCTTATGGAGCCACGACCAACTTGCACAGTGGCATGTTGACAACTTGGGTCCATGGCTTCGTGGAGTCTCCACCACACTCGAATCTTACAATCTGCTCTTACCAACTGAAATCTGGACTCATATAACCTCGCCTCAATTTTCCAGTCGTCTAGGGTCCACCGAGATGTTCACGAGCCCAGGAGAGGCGCTGCAGTCGATGTCGTGTTGCTAGCAAAGTCACTGGCGTCGATCATCTGCTACCGCAGCCCTTTAACGCGAAATGTCGAAGCACTGTCCTAACGGATACGTTCATCGTGCGTCCCACATTCATTTATGCGGTTATTCCAGACAGTGTTGCATGCCTTTTGGCAATGACATCTCTGCGTAAACGAGGCTGCTCTCGGTCGTTAAGTGAAAGCCATCCGCCACTATGTTGCCCCCGGTGAGAGGTAATGCCTGAAATTTGATATTCTCGGCAACACTCTTCATACTGTGGATTTCGGAATATTGATTCTCTAACGATGTGCCATGTATCTAACTGCCAATACTACACTACTGGCGATTAAAATTGCTACACCACGAAGATGACGTGTTACAAACGCGAAATTTAACCGACAGTAAGAAGATGCTGTGATATGCAAATGATTAGCATTTCAGTGAATTGACACGAGGTTGGCGCCGGTGGCGACACCTACAACGTGCTGACATGAGGAAAGTTTCCAACCGATTTCTCATACACAAACAGCATTTGACCGGCGTTGCCTGGTGAAACGTTGTTGTGATGCCTCGTGTAAGGAGGAGAAATGCGTACCATCACGTTTCCGACTTTGATAAAGGTCGGATTGTAGCCTATAGCGATTGCGGTCTATCGTATCGCGACACTGATGCTCACGTTGGTCGAGATCCAATGACTGTTAGCAGAATATGGAATCGGTGGGTTCAGGAGAGTAATACGGAACGCCGTGCTGGATCCCAACGGCGTCGTATCACTAGCAGTCGATATGACAGTCATCTTATCCGCATGGCTGTAATAGATCGTGCAGCCACGTCTCGATCGCTAAGTCAACACATGGGGACGTTTGGAACACAACAACCATCCGCACGAACAGTTAGACGACGTTTGCAGCAGCATAGACTATCAGCTCGGAGACCATGGCTGCGGTTACCCTTGACGCTGCATCAGAGACAAGGCCTGCGATGGTGTACTCACCGACGAACCTGGGTGCACCAATGGCAGAACGTCATTTTTTCGGATGAATCCAGGTTCTGTTAACAGCATCATGATGGTCGCAGCCGTCTTTGGCGATATTGCGGTAAACGCATATTGGAAGCGTGTATTCGTCATCGCCATACTGTCGTATCATCCGGGGTGATGGTATGGGGTGGCATTGGTTACCCGTCTCGGTCACCTCTTGTTTGCATTGACGGCACTTTGAACAGTGGACTTTACATTTGAGATGTGTTACGACCCGAGGCTCTAACCTTCATTCGATCCCTGCAAAACCGTACATTTCAGCAGGATAATGCACGACCACATGTTGCAGGTCCTGTACGGGCCTTTCTGGATAGAGAAAGTGATCGACTGCTGCCCTGGCCAGGACATTCTCCAGATCTCTCCCCAATTAAAAACGTCTGGTCAATGGTAACCGTGTAACCCTGGCCAGCACATTCTCCAGATCTCTCCCCAGTTGAAAACGTCTGGTCAATGGTGACCGAGCAACTGGCTCATCAGAATACGACAGTCACTACTCTTGACGAACAGTGGTATCGTGTTGAAGCTGCATGGGCAGCTGTACCTGTACACGCCATCCAAGCTCTGTTTGTCTCAATGCCCAGGCGTATCAAGGCCATTATTATTGCCAGAGGTGGTTGTTCTGGGTACTGATTTCTCAGGATCTATGCACCCAAATTTTGTGAAAATGTATTCACATATCAGTTCTAGTATAACATATTTGTCCAATGAATACCTGTTTATCATCTGCATTTCTTCTTGGTGTAGCAATTTTAATGGCCAGTAGTGTATTTCGTGCTGAAAGTCTATTAATTACCGTCGTGCGGCAATACTGACGACAGAAACCTTTCCACAGGAATCACCTGAGTAGAAATGGAAGCTCGGTCAATGCAATGTCTCTTTGTACCTTGTGTTCGCGATACTACCGCAATCTGTGTATGTGGATATCGCTATCTCATGACTTTTGTCACCTCAGTGCGTTTTGTACAACTGTAGCGGAAGTTTTAATTCCGATCTAGGCTATTTAGATAACAGTCGTGTATGTCCCACTCACAGAAATGTATATTTATATTCTTTCTTGTCACAAGTTTTTGACCATTTCTTCCGAATACGCTGGAATTTCCTGAGGGTGTGGTTAGGAGGAAACTGAGAGTACTACTTAAACTGTTGCGATTGATACATGAGCAGCTATCTTATATGTATTCTACCTTGTCATACATAACGAACCGTTAAGAACGCTGTCTTAAATTTGACAGTCATCACAAAGATCGTACCACGTAGCGAACGATGGGCCTCACGTGACCAATTTCCGTTCTTCAGCTGAACGCTAGCTGCACGCCGTGGTACTTACTCATTTTAATCAGTTGCGCAGAATGACTTCCAAAAATATGGCGGATAATAGTAAAGCGTGGGACCGCTTGCGACAGCCTCTCTGCGTACAGCCTACCCGCTTGCGTGGCACGCAGGACGCACGGGACTTTAGCAGGTTTCACGGCGGCCACGGTCTCGCAGGTTCGGCGCTGCCGGCCAGACTGTCCACTGATGCCCGCCACGCCGCCGCCAGTGGCCGGTTTGAATATTCAGCAGGGGCGGCCGCGGCCAGTGCTGCGGGCTTTATTAGCTCTAGCAGCCGGCGCGCTCACGCAGGCCGCAGGCACAGCCTTTATCCACGGCGCGTTGTCACCATTATGCAAATGCGGCACACCTCCGCAGATCGTGAGAAGAAAGCTGATCAACCTGCCCTGACAAATCTATCTGTTGAGTGCTGTACCGGCAACGCCATTAGCTCTAATACAGTGATAGTCAGATCAGAGCTGCACGGTCCAGTCACATTAATGTGATCACCACCTACATCCGACGTCAATGTGCAATACCCACTCACAGATGATATCTGACAGCACTAGCAGTGGAGGATGTATAAAGCGTATCGGGAGGACGCGGAAAACAATGCAGTCGCTGTTGTAGTGCGGAAAGGGATCGATTTAAGGGGAGGTTTACTATCTTTGGCTTGAAAGAAGCATGTTTTTGAGAATTTTTTTCTCGGGATGTGTTATAGATATCAATGTTAAATTTGGTAACAATGTTTATTGATATTTCCTCTACAAACTGGAATTTTTTCGACAGGAAATGTCGAAGAGCAAAGGCGGAAGTGCCGCCGGAACGAAACAAAATTTCGATGTAGACCTCCACGCGCGGTATGCCACAGGTCAGCCGGCTCGTCTGAAATGGCTGGTTCAAATGGCTCTGAGCACTATGGGACTTAACATCGGAGGTCATCAGTGCCCTAGAACTTAGAAATACTTAATCCTAACTAACCTAAAGACGGCCGGCCGTCTGAAATCAAAACTGAGTTAACGTTAGCGAAGTATGTGAGATTCTTTAGGAGTTGTATCTCGCTTAAGGTATTTGGATCATAAGAAACAAAATGGCGGCCATTTGAAAAAATAGAGCTTTTTCTTCGATTTTTCGACTTCGTCGGCCAAGTAAAAATATTTGTAGTTGACGGATCGGAATAAAAGTGGTACAACTCGTAGCCAATTTAGTTAGCTTCGTCGGAAACAAAGATTCATGCCAATCGGTTCAGCTGATTTAAAGTTACCATACCGCGCGATAAAAAAAAGTCATTTCGAGAAAAACGCGTTTGAAGTTTTGTCTACATATAAATGCAATATTGTGGAACGTACGTTCAATCTGCTATCCCAGGCCCAAAACCTAGTCCTTCCTCTTCGTCATAGAGGGCCTTATGCTCGATCTGGGCCATCCTGTGCTGCTCCAGAGCCGCTCGTACGCCGGTGACAAGCGGCCGCTTGAATCCGGTAGTCGTCCGACTGCTTGGCGAACTACGTCGAATAGAGTCCCAGGGTGACGTCCATCGTTGTCATGGTCTTCAGAATTGCTGAATACCCTTCGTTGAAGCTGCTCACTGCCAGGAATACGTACACCCAAAAAATGTACGAGTGAATAGACGTGCAATTATTGATCAGTTGGCTACCTATGCGAACCAAGGGGCTACCAACAGTGTCTCCTCAACCACCGATCAGCGAACGTTGCTGCGTATGGGCCTCCGCAGCAGGTGCCTGGTTCATACACATATGATGACTGCTGCTAATCGGCAACTAAGACTGGAATTTGCAGGCCATTCCTCAACTGAATGTGCGGCGAGTGGCTGCAGGCTGCCTTTCCAGATGAATCGCGTTTTACGTCCCCGCCCCCTCCCACAACATTTAAAATCAGTGGAGAATCTGTCGGATCACCTCGATGGCGATCTTCGCACCCTGGATCCTCAACCGCGAAAGTTAGCGCTGCTGGCCATGGCACTGGAGTCGGCATGGCTCCAGGTCCCTGTCGATACCCTCCGCAACCTCAATGGATTTCTTCCTCCACGTCTCGTCCTGCAAAATTTTGTTATTCAGGCTTTTGATAGCTGGCGATGTGATTGGACCATGTATTTTGCTGTTGCCTACGAGAATTTAATAACCTTCTTGTGTTGGCAGCACAATCAAAAAACGTCGTATGACGAACAGGAACAATTTGAAGCTATACGTCTGACAACAACATCCCATTTAAAGGAATAGGTACATAGACGAACACAAGTAATTATGAATGAACAGTGCACGTCTGCACCGCTCTAGGTACAAGACCCTCGTCTGTATTTATTTTATAGCAAGGGCGCCGATTATCTCACCGTTTAGCGCGCTAAACCATTAATCACCGTCATCGTCACCATCATCATCACCATATTCAGCCACACGATTAAAATGGCCCAAATCTGAACCAGATTTTTTTTCCTGGACATAACGAGGGCGGTTCAGATGAAAACTTTAATTATATATTATTAAGCAAACAGGGAAGAACAGAAAAAATACTATGTGGTCGAAGGCTTTCCCGGGCTCTCGGGTGTCCATCCGGATGCGATCGTTGAAGTCCCACGATATTTTGGCGAATAATCTTTCCGCCATCATCAGGTGGCTCTGATGGAATTGTCTGTCTGCCCGAGAGCCCTGGAAACAACACCGACAATGTGCAGACCGCTCCATTAGAACCACCTGATGATGCCGGAAAGGTTATTCGCCGAAATATCGTGGGACTTCAACGATCGCATCCGGCTGGACACCCGAGAGCCCTGGAAACTACAGAAAAAGTACTGCTATATCATTTTCCAGCGCAGCCCCCATGACATTTAAAGCATACATTACTACCATTTCGGAAATGCACAGGTACTTCATGAGACATATTCTTTTGACGGAGAACGCAATTACTCGGGCACTTCGGTGTCCATCTCTTCAAAGCTTGCTTCCGTTCCAAAGCTTCTTTGAGCCGTCCGAGCTGGTAAAAGTCAGTCGGGCAAGGACTGGTGAGTAAGATGCGTATTCGAGACAGTCAGATTTCATTTACTGCTGTGTTTCTGCCATTTAACTCAGGGTATGGGGATGAGCATGTGTCGTGTTTCAATAAAACAGCTGCACTCAGATCTCGTTGCTCTTTGCCCCTGATTGAAGAGCGAACGTGGTTTCGTAGGATATTTGTGTACGAGTTACTGGACTCTACTAATCATCTTTCCATGTTGTGCTTCAAAATTATTCTTTTGTGTCTCAAAAGATAGTGGGCATGACTTTTTATGCCGATAATTGACTGCGGAAGTTTCGGTCTGTGGTACCACTCCTAGCTCGATGTTTTTATTTCAGGTGGGCTATAGTGCACACAGGTTTCATCTCCTGTAGATATTCTATCGATAAAACCGTTAGTTTCGACCTGAAAAATACCCGAAACGTCTCCCTGCGCAGCGATGTGACCATATCTCAACCCTGGCACACATCTTGTGGGCACTTGATTGAACTGCAGCACATCATGAACAATATTATGTCTTGAACGAACATTAATATCCATAACTGTGTGTCATATCGTATACAGTAATACGTCTTCCGTCCTTCACAAGCTCTTGCACTGCGGCAATATTTTCTTCGTCACTACGTAATGTGTTTGGCCTACGTAAAGAGCATCTTCCACAGAAGTTACGCCTCTTTTAAACTTCCTACTGTACTCGTACACTTTCTCCAGGGGCACACGATTTACCGTTCTGTGTGTTCATCCCTTGATGCATTTCGACATGTTTACGTAGCACTGATCACTCCCCCAATGTGGAGAAAGTAGACAGTGGGGTGACCATTTTTGCGTTGACATAGGTTTCTTTTCTGTGATGTATCACTCCCAAGTGTGGGCCACTCGTCAAAACATGGAGATATTTCCTGCCACCTGCTATATCATTAGTAGGACTTTTAACAACTGTATTGCATTTATATATTTCCCATTTGAAGAACGCTCATTTGTGTTGTGTCTGCAGCTGTTGAAGGTGGACACAAGCTACATTTATACTACACACATGTTAGGCACGCCCAAATGAAGAAGAGACTTCAGTTACATGTAAATTTTAATAACAGTCTTATAATTACAGTTGATGTGGAACAGTAAAGCTGTACATGATTCTTAATTACTAAGAATTTTAAATTTCCTGCATAAAGCCACTGTTTCTTGGTGACATGCAAGCTAACTTATATGTATTCCTTTAAAGCAGACGTGATGAGTGCATGTAGATCTGTTTTCTGTAATTTTTTCGTCTCCGTCGAAGAATAAATTCTTAACAAAGATCATAGACACTACAATCAACATGAAATATGTGTCGTGCTTTTCGACACACCTTAGCAAAACAAATGTGCACCAGAAGTACGCTTTGCTACACACCAGTAGGTAACTTGAGGATTATTGATGTGGACGTAGATGCAGTTGCAGATATACCACTTCAAACAGTTAATATTTAGCTCCTCTGCAGTGAACTGTGCACACTGTCAGCCTGTCTCAGCACCTTTCTTCGCCTTCATCTCATCACAGCTTCTCAGCGGGAGAGCCGTGCCAAGGTGATCCTCCGCCTTTGGCAGAAATGTATTCCACATCCCCCTCCCCCTCCCCACTCCACCGCTCAGGGGTCATAAACTACAGTTCTGCTTTTTTCTATAGTTTTAGCTACTTTAATAATTTAAAAAAAATATTATCGAACTGAACAATGTTCATATGAAACACTACACACAATTAAACGTATCATTATACTAAGTAAAGTCTAAGTACAGTAGTACAAAATTTCCAAAAAAAATTAAAGTAATACGTTATTGTATTGGTTACGGAGCTACTGAACAAGGGTTTTAGTACGATGTATAATAAAGAACCGATATAAGAATCCTACTAGGCGATTTCACTGCTCAGCTTGCTAGATAAAATGTACACCCCAAAATCTGTTAGCAGTTTTCCAGCACAAAAATTCATCAACAGGAATGAGGCCAGATTCATTGCGTTGTGTCAAAAAGAGAGTATGAAAATCATGTCGATCTCCCTGAGGAAACGTTTTCTAAAGCAAAAGGCCTGAAGGTAACCCATAAAGTTGCTTGGTAGCATGAAATCCGTCAAGGTGCTATCACATACCATTCACAGAAATACGTGAGAGATGCAAATATGGACTTATATCACTGTCTTGTACACAAAAAAGTTAAATTCAGCGCAAAAGAGCACACTTAAAGCGTACATATCTTAAAAAAGTTGATTCGAAAAGGATTCAAGAGACTAATATAAAAGACGAACCGTACCAAACCAAGATTATACAGAAACCCAGGAAGCTAACCCGCAGAAGAAGAACGCGTAACACTGGTGAGACTAAGCACGTGTAGAAATTTTGGAAGAACGAAAAAGAATCTTCCAGAAATTAAACAGTGGAATAAATCAGCAAAGCTAATAACACTTCTTTGAGATTAGAAAGACACACGAATAGGAGACACTTGAGAGAACAATATCATATTTCCTAAAATAGCTGTGGGGGACCTCACATGCGTGACTCTTACAGGACGTTCAGTGGGAAGATCCGTGGATAAACACCACAGAATTATGTTTCGGAAAGCAAGACGGTAAAGTAGTTCTAACAAATAACAGTAACTGTAGGTAGCAATTTTCATCTCTATGAGCAACGCAACTATCCGGAAGCACCATCAAGATTTTGTAGTGAAAATAACACACACACACACACACACACACACACACACACACACACACACAATCGCAACCATCCACCAAAGACGAAGTTTTCAAACATATTCTTAGACTCAAAATCAAAAGAACATCAGGGAAAGATAGTGTCATCGCAGAGTTATTGAAGCACACAGAGGCCGACACACTTGAGGACATTACACAAATGATAATGTATATTCGGCACGCAGAAAAATCGGATTCGTCTATCCGCTGCACAAGAAAGGTGACAGGACGGCCATAAATAACTACAGAGGTATCCCTTACCTTCAAGTTGTCACATCATCCTTGTTTTAAAGAACACAACAGCGTCAACGTTAATATACGCTCAATAGTACACGCCTGATGGCCTAAAGTTACCGAACAATTGTAAAGTAAAAGAAATGAACCATCGCATAGCAGCGACAGAATCTATTATTCTTTATCTTTTCCGTTCTTGCGCGGTGCTTGTAAATCTCTATGTTTTTTTTCTTTTTTCCTTTCAAGACAAATGAGGCATTGAGCGCCTTACCTTTTGTTCCGGGTATGACTTCATCGCGACTATATAAATGCATAGAAATGATAAAATTTCTACCAAACGATCTCAAATATATCAATATGCTGCTCTTATTCAGGTATTTAATGCTCAACATATGTTGTTATAATAGTGTAATCAATCCCTGATTCTGTTGGCAAGTGGCCCACCATAATATTCACTTTTTCGACATTAAAAAAAATATATAAAATACAATTCTTTTTCTTTTCGCCCCCCAAGAGCAACGCTACACAAGCGAACTACCTACCAGGATGCTCTTGCGCAGAACAGACCTTCAGCCTAGAAACAATACTGAAGTGTAAGGCAACCCCAAAAACCTCAGTCATTTACCCTTTCATCTACCTCAAGAAGACACGACTTCATTGACCGATTGCCTCCATTTGATATCCTAGGACAGGTACGAAGACAGTAAGCCTCATTGACCAATCACTCACGGTGGCAACGCCTAAAGTAAAATTCACTTGCGAAGTACCAGAACGCTCTGAAATTAAAACAGGTTTTCGCCAAGGAGATGTGCTGTCGCCACTCATCCTCAATCTCACCTTACGTAAAGTCCTTAGGGAATGGGAAAGAGAATTAAAACATCAAAATCTTTGGTGCTTGGACGAAGAAAGGCGACAGTAATATCTCAAGCTTAGCTTTCGCTGACGATTTAGTGACACTAGCGGACAATGAAATCATGGCAATAAGATAGAAGTTCTCAAATATTGTGATGAAAAGACTGACTACAAATCCATTAAAAATCGAAGGAAAGTAAACCATCGTAGAAACAAACGATCATAGAGCAGACGAGGTGAGTAATGGAAACACAGAGTTCGATTAAAAAAACTCAAGAGAAGTTGCGGGAGGACGCATGACATCTACAATCAAAAGTGAACATTAACACACACAAAGATTAGGCATTACAACACTGTGATCAGTTATTTAGCTCTGTACGTGAACGAAATTTTAGTTCTCAACAGAAAACAAAATCTGGGAAATATCCTGACGGAAGAACGAAGAGCTATAAGGAAAATTCTTGGCGTAGCCCAAAAGGAGGGCCGAGAGGCTGAAGTAGAAAGCAAGGATTTAAATTTTGTGCAGATCTTCAGAACAAGTAATAGGAGAGCACAGAAACAGCTCACAGCGCTCCTACCCAAAACAGCTATTGTGAAGTAATCGGATAACAGTTATTATTTAAAACATGTTTTGTTTGGGGGTGGGGGGAGCATATAATATGGTGCACCTAGGGGCGCAAAATTTTTAAATTCGCCACTGCCTCGAGAAAGCCAATACAGAAGCAGTGCAAGTAGTACACAGGAACATATTCAGTCAAAAGATAAACTATTGGTTAGAATGAGATTCCAAAACAACCAGATACCAAGAGACTCGAAAAACCGAAATATCCTACAGAGAAAGAATGAGAATCTTAACGAAGATCGGAAAAAATGAACGTAAAAGCAATGCCTGATAGAAAAGGGTCCATACACGAATAGTAATAATACTAAAAATAATAATAATAAAGAACAGATTTCATTTGTTCTCTATAAATTGTCAATAATCTGTACTTCACTAATTATAAGTAGAAAAAAGAGTGCTTCGTTAATTGTGGAGAAAATTCCCCTTTTGCGATGTTTGTATTACAATATTACTTTGTAGTTCCTTGTTTTAAGCGCATAATATTCATTGATTAAGTCAATGAAGTAAAGTTTAATAGCTGTGTCATATTCTATGGGCAAGATATTAGAAATAAATCTGCCTTCACTTAAGATACTGCAGTCCTCAGGAAAGCCGTTTAGACATTTCGAGAAGTACTTCTTAACCCACACTTGGAATACCTTAAAAATATCCAAGTGGGAATTCGTTTCTGCTCTTTCAAGAAAAACTTGAAGCAGCTAGTTCTTTAACTAGTTGATCTTTATCAGTATCTCAGCTATATTTGGCTTCAAAAATCAGCTGCATATTTTTCAAGGTAAGAGACAGAATTTTCATTAAAGGCGTTTCCTGACGGGAAATTAAACTCAAAATTTAGTTCAAATGGCTCTGAGCACTACGGGACTTAACATCAGAGGTCATCAGTCCCTAGAACTTAGAACTACTTGAACCTAACTAACCTAAGGACATCACACACATCCATGCCCGAGGCAGGATTCGAACCTGCGACCGTAGCGGTCGCGCGGTTCCAGAGCGCAGCGCCTACAACCGCTCGACCACCCCGGCCGGCAATTAAACTCAGATGAAATGTTTTGATATAGGTGAGATCTGTTTCCCATTGCACTCATTATTCTGTTAAATACTTTAAAGCACTCTAGCACAGTCTCGCTCCAGCCCTCTGTCGGAAAAAATCGGATCCGTTCAGGCAAGCAGCACTTTTATTTGAACGTCGGCTCCCAACATTTGAAATTCTACAATACCGTAGAGAAGGTACTGTACTGTTTCTCCTGGGTGGTCTTGGGTTAAAAAAATGTAAACTAAATATTACGATAAATTTTATAAAGAACCGACAAGTTACGCCAAGGAAGAAGAGATAGAACTACAATGGACATGTTATTCCATGGACTCTTGCACTTCTATGCATGAACTTTCCTTTGTCATTCACTTATCTGTTTGGGTTCGGACCTAAGAGGACGTTCTTGTGTAAAGCTCATCTTTCTGTTCCAGCTAATGATGTAAGTTGTACTTAAAACCAGAGAAATATAATGGTTATTTTGTCCAAATGATTTGTGTATGCGGACAATCAATTTGTAATCTGATACCTGGATTGTCCTAAATAGATATGGGCCTTAACAAAGAATTTTTATTGTTAGGCGCCACCTTAGAAAATCGTTAACATTTTTCTCTTAGCTCATCTACGAGACGTGCTGTCGGTTAGGACAATTAACTTCCTTTCAAATCTTACGAGCGCGGCGGCCGCTGATAATAATTTAAGAATTTTTACTTACAGCTTTTCATTATATAACGAGATAACATACCAGGCATAAAAGGGCTGATCACAGGATTCCAGTTCCATTATAGGATTTCATTTGTAGATGCTACTCTTGTTATGTTATATTGGGGAGTCGAGACGAACACACGATAGTAAGTTACGTATTGCAGTAGTGTACATCGAACAGACTTGTGAAATATTCTCTGGTGCAATAAGCACACGACTTCTCACGTGCCTGGAATAACCGTGGTGTTGGGTACAGAACGAATGGACAATTAACTATCGACGATTACGTAACAGCCCTGAGAACTGAGCTAGTTTACTAATTACTGATCTGTGTCGGGTTAACTTAAAAGATAGTGCACTATTAAGAACATTCCTGCGAGTCATTTTCAGAAGAGTGTTTTCAACCGCTACTATTGAGTCATTAAGAATACAATTACATTGTCAGACTGCCGTATATTTTTTTACATGTCACTGTTTTTATATTTTTACATTACAGTGCACCAGCCATTGTTGATCGTAAGAAAATTGTGTAGCCGGCAGCTGTGTGAATAGAGCACACTGTTGCCACTAATGGTTTTACCTATAGACCGGTAGCCGTCGTTTCTTTATCATGCTGGTTCGAGGAAATGACGTAGAAATGAGAGTGTGACAGAAGCGTGCATTTGCAGTCCTCAGCTGAGGGAAATTAATGTTCTCGTAGCCAGAAGATGGAACACAAGGGATAGAAGAATTCACGTACTTCTTCAATTTTTTAGCGTTTTTTGTAACTGGCCATATTTTGCTCCCATGTGTGCCTGCATTCTTGGCGGGGCATACCTCGCCATGCCCTCGGTACGGCCGTGCTCATATCTCGCACTACGCATCTTTCTTCCATCAATGCAAATGGCGTACCTTCACACGCAGAGGCGTTGTGGTGGAGAAAATTTATGCCTGTAATCTTGTTTTACACCCCAAGGAACTTTCACAACTGAGGCAAAATACAAACATATTGCTCGGTTGGCGCAGCAGTCACTGCGTGTTAGAAGCCGCGGCGTACGTCGTCCATCAACCGTTTTGTGTTGCCATCAAAAATTGTGGTAAACTTCGGCACGTTGCCATTTGTGTTAGAGTAACTCAGAAAATGTAACTTTGGTAAGCCAAACACGAAATATGCTTGAGATTTGTGTTACTAACAGAGCAGCATATACTGCACTGGGTTTCCAGTAATCGAACGTCTAGTCTGTACAGTGAAATACCGTCAGTAGATGAGATCGGTGAAATTTAACGGTCTTAGTGGCTAACCAGTTTTAATAAAGGCATTTAGAAGATAATTTGTCATTCGTTGTTACTTAGTGCCATGGATCTTTTGCACGATAAATCGTAATGATATTGAACTAATCATTTACATTCACATTGCAAATTAATTCGTAAATATGACTACGCCTGCACTCTGACAAGTTTTCAAAACAAATATACATGTGTGAGTTAGTAATTCCTACCTACCATCATTTACGCAGTACACAACCAGAAATTCCCCTAAGAAACAGAGGAAATTGTCAAGGAGAAACATTTTTTTAGCTTGGTTTCAGATTTAATTTTGCTGTCTATCAGACATCTTTTACCACTTAGTAAATCACCAAAAATTTTGGTTGCAGGATTGTGCACTCCCTTTTTGCGCTGAAGACCACCTTGATGTGCAGTAATGAATGTCACGTTACCTTTCTGTATTTTAATTATGAACATCATTATTCTTAATGAACGGCAATGAAACACCTACAACAAAGTCAATGAGGTAATAAATAAACTGAAGTCGTAGTCAGAATTCCCAACTTCTCTTTTCAGATGTCTACAAGATGATCATGGGTGAGCAACACATATTATTCTTACAGTACGTTTTTGAGAAAGGAAGTCTTTCTTTCTTAAAGATGAGTTACCTCAGAACGTTATTCTCCACGGACAGCTAAGAATTTGAAGTTTACACCCTACCTATTATTCCCTCCATTTTGACTGGGGAAAATCACGTATGGGGTTCCCCAAAGTTCAGTCATAAGTCAGCTGTTCCTCGTATAGGTAAATGATCGCCCTTCTAATATAAAATAAGCAGAGTTCGTTCTTTTTGCAGATGATGCTATTATTGCAGTCAGTCCAAATTGTATATTGGAAGGACGATCCTGCCATATTTTAAGGCTAGGGGGAAAGTGTTATCTTACCCCAGTAACAGCAAGATGACTTTGGTGCAAGGTGGCAAGGCTGCTAAAAGAAAGATTTTCAAAAATTTTTAGAACGTGTAAGACCGTACGTTAATTAAATATTTCTACGTATTTCTCATTGTGTTGTCTATAATTTAAGGATTATTGTGTTAAAATTAATATCGAAAGACCATTTAACTGTAATAAGACACAAAGTTTCCTCCATCGACGTTCGACTACTCTTCATCCAATCATCTGTGGCATTTGCATTTCTCCAACCAGTTTTCTGGTGGAGGGTCAATGAAGCTCTTATTTCATGCAGGATACTGCACTACCTGTGGAAGATTTTCTTTGTTGTTTTAAATGTTCTTGTTCCACCGTTTTATAGGCGAACTTGTTAAAACACACGTGCCTTGCGTAGCGTGATTTCTCCGTTTATTTTCACACATGTGCTTCCTTAGGCGATGATTCAAAACCGGAAATACTTTGGCTCCATTTTGGCTTAATCGGAGCATCAGTTTTTGCAGGTTTAGTTCCTAATTAGGCTCAACCTTTCATCCTGAAATTAATTAGAAGCGTTTGTAGGTCAACCTGTAGGTGCTGTAGCCTGAATAGGAATATTTTTAGTCTGGGCATTATCCGTAACAAGAACATGACCAGAGGTTTCTGTAGCAGCAAAATCATGCCCCTTAAACACAAATGGGTCATAGAGATCGACCTCACATTCCTCGAACCCATTTACTGTATTACCGACAGTAGCTGTTTTAAAATAAGCAGTGCTCAACAGATGACGAGGTTATCAACTTGCCCTAATAGGGTACGTCAACGTTTGTTTTTTTGGAGTTGTAATAATATGAATAAGACGAGAGTAAACAGTGACCGTGAAACACGTATTGTCTAAGGTAGTCATATACGACAAAGAATAACAAAATACCTTATCAGTCATTCCGAGAGAGCTTATCTTGAATTTATTGAAAATTATGGCCGATAGAATATCCGAGTGTTATCTGACGCCCACAGAACCGGCGTAAGCAGTTTCACTGTGCGACATTTTAGTGTCTCACAGTGCGAAGCGTCTTAGCAACGTACAGTGCGTGTGATGATGCTTCCTAGAAATATGGTCTTACGCTGACTAGTCATCTTACCCTACTTGCCCAGTGAAAAGGATCATGTACACCGTTGACGTCCTGTGAAGGCATCAAAATATATCTGAACAGCTGTAACTGTAACATTTCCTGTCGGTCAGTTTGGAGTCGGTTTTCTTTCTTCTATGTACGAGCGTTCAGCCACGTTTGAGGATAAGGGTACAAAATTACCTACACTACTGGCCATTAAAATTGCTACACCAAGAAGAAATGCAGATGATAAACGGGTATTCATTGGACAAATATATTATACTAGAACTGACATGTAATTTCATTTTCACCCAGTTTGGTTGCACAGATCCTGAGAAATAAGTAGCCAGAACAACCACCTCTGGTCGTAATAACGGCCTTGATACGCTTGGGCATTGAATCAAACAGAGCTTGGATGGCGTGTGCAGGTACAGCTGCCCATGCAGCTTCAACATGATACCACAGTTCGTCAAGAGTAGTGACTGGCGCGTTGTGACGAGCCAGTTGCTCGGCCACCATTGACCAAACGTTTTTTCAATTGGTGAGAGATCTGGAGAATGTGCTGGCCAGGACAGCAGTCGAACTTTTTCGGTATCCAGAAAGGCCCGTACAGGACCTACAATATGCGGTCGTGCATTATCCCACTGAAATGTAGGGTTTCGCAGGGGTCGAATGAAGGGTAGAGCCTAGGGTCTTGGCACATCTGACATGTAACGTCCACTGTTCAAAATGCCGTCAATGCGAACAAGAGGTGACCGATGCTTGTAACCAATGGCACCCCACACCATCACGCCGGGTGATACGTCAGTATGGCGATGACGAATACACACTTCCAATGTCCGTTCACCGCGATGTCGCCAAACACGAATGCGACCATCATGATGCTGTAAACTGAACCTGGATTCATCCGAAAAAATGACGTTTTGCCATTCGTGCACACAGGTTCATCGTTGAGTACACCATCACAGGCGCTCCTGTCTGTGATGCGGTGTCAAGGGTAACCGCAGCCATGGTCTCCGAGCTGTTAGTCCATGCTGCTGCAAACGCCGTCGAACTGTTCGCGCGGGTGATTGTTGTCTTGCAAACGTCCCCATCTGTTGACTCAGGGATCGAGACGTAGCTGCACGATCCGTTTCAGCCATGCGGATAAGATGTCTGTCATCTGGACTGCTAGTGATACGAGGCCGTTGGGATCCAGCACGGCGTTCCGTATTACCCTCCTGAACCAACCGATCCCATATTCTGATAACAGTCATTGGATCTCGACCAAAGCGAGCAACAATGTCGCGATGCGATAAACCACAATCGCGACAGGCTGCAATTCGACCTTTATCAAAGTCGGAAACGTGATGGTACGCATTTCTCCTCCTTACACGAGGCATCACAACAACGTTTTACCAGGAAACGCCGGTCAACTGCTGTTTGCGTATGAGAAATCGGTTGGAAACTTTCGTCATGTCGGCACTTTGTAGGTGTCGCCACCGTGTCAACCTTATGTGAATGCTTGAAAAGGTAATCATTTGCATATTGTAGCATCTTCTTCCTGTAGGTTAAATTTCGGGTCTGTAGCACGTCATCTTCGTGGTGTAGCAATTTTAATGGTCAGTAGTGTATTTTCATTACGTGTTGAAATGGTAGAGAGCTAAGATCTGGAAGTAATGAGGTGCCGAGAGGAAAAAAAAATATTAGAAACTAAAATTAGTTATTGATTTATGCTACCTGGTGATCTTTGCAACAGCAAGTGACATTCATTCGCGACAAAGGCGGCTTGGAAACCAATTATTAGGTTCTGTGAAATACTCGAAATTTATAAAAATATAAGTCAAACAGGTTCTGTAATCACACTGGCAAATAACTGACACAGGAAGTAAAATAGATATACGTCTGTGAACCAGATGGGATACAGAATACACAGTAGCATCAGTAAATACCAAAATTTTACATTTGTAGGTGGATAAACAAACAAGCAAAAGAAATTCTCACATGTTTGGACAACCAGGGAAAACACCAGTTTAAACTTATCTGTGAAGCAAGCTTTTGATCCAAGTAATACCAGTCACAGACAAGAAAAGCAGTACTAAAATTCTAAAACTACACATACTCAGTTGTGAAGCAGCCAAAAAGCATTGCTATTTCACTGAGATGGATATAAATGTAGAAGTCTGTGAAGCAGACATTAGCACCAAAAAACAACAATTACTTAAAAGGGCAGGATTAAAGAAGTTAACAGAGACAAAAACAAAATTGTAACATTACGTTCATGGCTGTGAAACAGCCAAAGCGAAACCTTCATTTCATTATGTATAATCATAATAGGCAGAGAATTTAAAATGATATATACGTCTGTGAAGCAGACAGAGGTTTACCAAGCACTTTTACGAGCAACGAAGTCCCTGGCAAATGAAGAGCCTCAAGCATACAAATTAGGCAAATACAACTCGATCTCTGTCGACCTCCCAGACCGTTCGTCGACTAATTCCGAAACATACACAGTACAAGATAAATTTACAGCCAAGTCAAAGACAATGAGTGCATGGTCCTCCAACCACAGCCGAAAATGAGGGCATACAATTGAATCATTTTGGCCTGTTAGTCTCAGTAAAGAAAATAAATATAAAAAAATCACTTAAATACAGGAGGCAAAAGACGCTAAGGCTTTAATGTTCAGAAGATACATACGCCTCCTGAAACTAATATTATAGTCAAATGTGTATTTGATTTAGACATATTAAAATAGTCATTACTATCGCGAGGATGCTGATCAACACAATGGCATCAACCAAACACGGCCAGTAGAACGATCCGAATTAATAATAATTAATATCGCCAGGATGCTGATCAACACAATGGCATCAACCAAACACGGCCAGTAGAACGATCCGAATTAGTTCAGTGTCAGAATATCAAACGACACTCAGAAGTGACTACACAGGGCGAGGAGGTCCTCTTGCAGATCCTGACCAACTTCGAAATAAAATGTTGCGAACTGTCTTTCTGAGATGCAAGCCAGTATACTACACGAGGTTTCATCAGAACAACCAAACCTAAGCCGATCGCGTCTGAGCTGCACATGTGCTCAGCCCTCTGCACACGGGATGAGGCAGCTAACGTTGACGCCCACACAGACAGGACATCCAGTGTCGCAAGACCCAGCGCTGTCAGCACATGCGACGATATGGTTACCGTGATTTCGCCCTCTCAGCGGCAGTTGTCGCCTTTATTTGGTTTGCACACAACACAGTTTGTTCACAGAAGTGGATGCGCGCAAATTCCTACGTTGTCTCTATTAAAACTAGTTTCCTCCCTTGTACATTTGCTAGTCATGTTTTCCTGTGTGTAGTATACATAAATAAAAGCCTCAGTATCCATGAACATGTAATAAGACAGAAAAGACAGATACATTTAGTAAGCACACCAGTTTACAGAAGTTCACCAAATCGAACAAATTCACTCCTGACACAGAACGCACTTATATTTACACAACATCAAGTATTACAGAAATTATATCTGTTAATGTCATAAGAAAAGGAGAAGATTAAAAAGAAAAGTCGGCCATAACAGGGCTCAAACCACAAACCAATCTTAGTTTTGTTCCATAACATGGTGCCTCTACTCACAACGAATTTTTTAACAGAAAAACGGTAGGTTAATTTCCGGTTCCACAAAAACCGTAACAAAAATGATTAGCTGCAATGAAATGACATAAATAAAGTGACACCTAATAACGGTCATAAGTTACAGTAGCACATGGAAACAAATTTAACAACGTCCTACATTCGAGAGGCACATTCGCTGTCACTTTCAACTGGCGGCAGTTCAGCATCCCTCCGGCATCCACATTTTCTTCTTCTGCAATTTGAGTTTCCTCTTCATCAATGCCTAGACTCAGTCATTCATTAATTCCATGATGCATGTACCTTAGTCTCCTCCAGAGTAAATTTCGGGGACAGAAGAGCAGTCTTGAAAAGTAGTATCGCAAAGTCCTTGGCTGCTATGTCATTCTTGTCAGTTCCAGTCTTCGAACTATAGGAGTTCAAAACCTTCCCTTGTAAATGGTACCAGATGTTTGCTGTCATGGTCTTGTATCTGCTGTGCTGATTTACTTTTCATGTGTGACTTAGGCCATAGCTTCAACATGAGAAGGAGAAAATAAGCTGAAGATGTGACATGAAGTTTGTGTTAAGGAGGGCATTGGACTAGGGTCGTCCATACTTTTCTGTGAGCTGTACTGCTGTGGTAGTGTAGTGACTACCACACTTGCCAAGTGAACAAAGAGACCTTAGTTCAAATCCTGGCCACTAACAAAAATTTTAATTCATTTCTGTAGCCGGCACGGTAGCTCAGCGTGTTCGGTCAGAGAGCTGGTTGGCCTTTGTAATAAAAAAACTGAGTGATACGATCAACAAACGAACTTAACCGGATGTCATGTGACGTCCGCAACGAACAAACACAACGATCAACAACGAGCAAAATGGAGGAAAAAAAAATCCTGGCCGCCACAAAAATTTTAATTCATTTCTTCAGCGTCTATCATTCGGCGTAAGTGCCTGCGTATCACATTTTATAGTCTTCTACAGGCTTTAATAGCCGAAATGTCATTATTTTACAGTTAATTACAAAAAAAATGTAATCACGAATCTTCGAAGTGTCCTTGCCTTAAAAGGGGCCTGTTATAACGCATGAGGTATAAAGCGATAAAAGATAGAAACGAAACTTCTTTTATCAGCAATATGACGTTTCCCATTGTTTTATTAGTATATATTGTACCAACAGCCATTCTTTCTCGAGATATTCAATGTAATGGTGCTTAGATATGGCTTATATTCAAGGGTTGTTAGGAATAAGATAAAATCCATCTAATATGGTCTTCTATTGAACACGACACATACAACATGACGTATTGTTTTCTGTAGTCCAAAGTTTCTGTTCGTGACATACAGAGCATTCTTGGTCGCCGAAATATCGCAGTACTTATTTTGTGTTTCGTGGTACGAAATGGTTCAATAATGTGATATGGCAGGAAGTGACGCCATAATGGCAGCAAGTGACGCCATAAAACTCGAAGAGCACCATGTGAACATTAGCTGACTCGTCCCATCCGACGACGGCTTTAAATCTATTGGGGAGCCACCCCAAGCGCAACCACTCGGGGTGCGAAGAAAGTCATAGCACAACGCTAGGTGAAACTTCATGTCACATCTTCAGCTTATTTTCCCCTTCTCATGTTGAAGCTACGGCCACAGTCACGCATGAAAAGTAAACCAGCACAGCAGATAAAAGACCATGACAGCAACACAGGAGTCGATACAACAACGTGCACGTTTCACTTGTGATTAGGTTACAGAGACTATTTCCCTATATAGTTTGATACGCATGTGTTGAAGTTTAAGTTTTACTGTAGTAAAGAGCCCTACTTGCTTAAATAACAGTCTACACTCACTGGTCGTGACAACAATAATTGGATTGGCCATTGGGTTCATAAGTGTTCGTCTGCTCCAGACCCGCCAGAGTAGTGCTGGCGCTACCACGATGTGAACACTTGCTTCAATTAAGTTAAGAAGAGAAATCTGTATTCAACGCCATAAAGTCGATTGCTATACTTACGTGCAGAATAAAATGAAAATAATGTTTCAGTATGTCGTTAATCATCTCTCATCCAACGTCAAATCAGTTCTATGTAAGCTGATACAGTCGGTGAGGTTCGTCAATTCTTACTTGAGTTTTACTTACACTCTTGATTACAATTTTCGTTTCATGCAATCGCAGTTGTAGATATCCTGTGGGGTGTTTTCAACTGTTAAATGGTTTGTTATTGTGAGCTTACAAGACCGTGAAGTTAGCTAGACTCGTATTGAACGCACTCACCAGATGAACGAACGTTCGTCTGGTACTCTTTCCCGACAGATCGCAGCTTTTAGAGTGGGTGGGGGAGGGGGAGGGAGGGGGCCGCACGCTCGTTTAGACAAATACTGGGTTGGTCTCAATCTCCATCTCAGACAATATGATACACAAACAGTTGATCTACAATAACGCACAAAACAATATTTACACGGTTCATGCAAGAGAGATGGCACACCCGACTTCCCTCTCCTATGTTAACTGGAGACTAGTGACAAATTTGGAAAGTCGTTACAACAACGTACTATGATATAAACGATAGGAAAGGGAGAGACTTCCTATAGTTTCTAAGAATAAAACTATTTTATACAGTGTGTTGCAGAATGACGTTTTAAAAATGGAAGAGTTGTTGAGGACAAAACCCTGAACTTTGTGGTATATGGAAATATCGCCAGAAACGAGAAATAATCTTTCTGTAGCACTTGGTACTTTCTACACGTTTGGTAAGCCAATCTAAATAGCAGAATATTGTAGTGTGGAAAATATTAATTGACAATAGCATACAATGAAATAAGCTACACCGAATCTGTTGCTTCACTGTCGTAGAGTAAATGTTCAATGTGGTGACCATCAACTTCGTTACATAATGTTTAGCGATGAACCATGGTTCGTCTGACTCTTCGTGAGGTTTCGCGCTCTCCTCTGATGGTATCCAACGCTGTAATGTTCCTACTGCTGTTGACTACACAAGGGACTTAGCGCCAGAGGAAAAATTAAAGAGGGACGTGGTCGAGAGAGCACACAGTCGAAGAGACTGGGAACCCATCTTCCAGTTACACTCTGCCTGAAGTTATGCGTGTGATACGAGCTGGGCCAACAACGATCGCCGGCGCACCATCGTTCTGAAACAAGTAACTAGCGCACAGTTGCAACGGAAAGCCCTCCAAAAGTCGTCAAGGCATTCCCCAGCTGCTCAATCTCACCGTGTAAAAATTTAGCGACCTCAGTGCTCACGAACAGATGAATCATTAAGCCTTTACGAATGGTGCAGCGATCTAAGTACATGCTCAACCGCGAGTGTACTACTTCTCCGTGAGCATAAGGCACTGACGATGTGACGATTAGTTAGATGTTTATGCTTCAAACAGACATCACTTGCTAACTGAAGCCAGGCGGTTACCAAACCCAAGCTGGGAATTACGATGGTATTACATGATGCTTCTTGTGATATATCGAAGGGTGACTGACTACTTGTCTGGTGATCTTACTTTTTGCATCATTCAAACAATCTGTTAAGATGTGTGATCTGGTTAGGAGATCTCCAAGAATTCCATCCCAAATGTTCTCCGGGAATCACCTGGTAACATCTCGTAGTTGTAGGTCTTGGATATTCGACAGCCTAGTGGTAGCTTTAGAAACGTTATTTCACATTTACAGCTATAGGTTCCTCACGTCGAAACGTTCTGGGTTTCATCCTCCACAATTACTCATATTTTTAAATCGTCGTTCTGTAGTGCCCCGTGTAAAGGAGAGCGCGATCAGCACGACAATTTAATATGGAAGTTTACTCTTTAACAAATTCTGATTCGGCGCATCAAACCGCTTTTATATAGGCAATAAAAAACTAATTCCTATTTAACTTTTAACTACTTTTCAAATGAGTAATCTTCATGCTAGCCAGTTTCTCTTTTTCCACCGAACCACAAAGACTTGCGTATGGTTTCTTTAAAAATTGCTATTGTAATATACTGTGGTCCTACGAGGTATGGCTAAAAGCAATTACAGAAACAGCCTAGACGAACTGTTTCATTCTTACAGCTTTTTGTCTTAACATATTGACGGAGATCACACAATGAAGCAATCGTCTGTGTTGTTAATGAGTGGTCCATTCGGTGGTTGACAGAAAACATATTTGGACAGTTGGACGGAAAACTGAATAACACCAGTGTCATTATGTTGCGTTCGCAAAAGATAGGAGAGACAGCCGTACACAGAAGGCCCACCATACAGCAAGGTAAGCCTCAAAGAAAGGCATAACGTAGCTATTGTAGTGGCCGCATAGCGCGGACTGTATGCTTCCGCCTTACGTCATGCAAATAGCTTGTTATGCTGGAGCCAAGGTATGCCCTGAGGGCCGGCAACCCATATTACACCACACAGGACGAGGTTGTCTATGCCCAAGGCGTACCAAAAGCACCATGGTAAACACCGGCTATTTACATACAAGATAATGGAAACAGACATTCCGAGCACTACTTCCTGCAGGGGGAGCTCAAGGCACGGCCTGCAGGAAGTATCACTACACCAAAACCTGATTGGCTGGAGACAGTCTTCGTCCCTGAATTGGGGTGGAACCTTTGTGGAAAATTAGAAGTGAACTTTTGTTTGCCTCAATTTGGAGACTTTTACTGGCATCGTTATTGTTACTTTGCGTTTGTTGTTTAGTCATCAACCTTGTGAACTTACATCAATAAAAGTTGTGTGTGTGAAAAATTGCGAATTGTCAGTCACAACATAGCCCACAAGTGAAAATCCATTTGCTAAACGAAGATGTAAGCGGACGCAAGACTCCACGCATTGAGTCTCAGGAGTTAGTTCTACAGAATCAACAAAGGTATTCGTTGAATAGAACGCTTAAAGCAAAGTGTCACGTTCTCTCTGTAGTCCGCATGAATCAGTCGCAAAATTATTCACTACTCCGACGCGGCGGTTCAGTCTTTCATTGAGATCTGCTCAGGATTATGTCATGGCTGTTGGTTTCCCAGTGTCGCGACCCTACTCCCGAATCTTTCTTTTACACTCTAAGACCAAAAAAACGTCACACCACAAAGGAATTACACGAATGGGACGGAAATCGTTCGAGGTCATGTACATCTACGGAATAACAAGTGATTAAAGTTTCGGAAGAATTGGATTATTTATTCAAGTGAAAGAGCTTCAGAAATTGAGCAAGTCCATAAAGCGTTGGACCTTTTCTGGCCTTATCAAAACAGTCGTTCGGCTTGGCTTTGATTGATAGTGTTGTTGTGTCCTATTAAGAGATATCATGCAGAATTCTGTCCAATTGGTGCGTTAGATCGCCAAAATCCAGAAATGCTTCAAAAGTTCTTAACTGGGAGACATCCGTCGATCTTGCTGGCCAAGGTAGGGTTTGGCAAGCACGAAGGCAAGCAGTAGAAACTCTTGCCCTGCTGAAACGTAAGCCCAGGATGGCTTCCCATGAAGGGCAAAAACCTGGGCGTACGATAACATCGATGTACCTCCGTGCTGTAAGGGTGCCCTGTATGACAACCTGCTATGAAAAGAAATTGCACCCCAGACCAGCACTCATGTCTGTATGGCAGTGTGTCGGGCAACACTGTCAGGGGTGTCTCCAGACACGTCTTCGGCCTGGAATCAGATTGTCTGGCGTAGAGTTGTCTTCTGTGATTGGTCCAACTTAGAAATGAGCCCCGACATTTGGCTCTAGAAAAGGGCACGGCCCTCCAACCATCTCGGGATTCTGACGATCTAACCCGCCAGTTAGAGTTTGGCACGATAGCCCTCAGGTGGACATCCAACAGCTCTATCAGTCAAAGTCAAGCCGAGTAACTGCTTGCATAAGCGCTAGAAGCGGAAAACGCGTTACTATCTCGCTCAGTTTGGAAAGTTCTTTCTCTTTAATAAATAATCCGATTTTTCTGGAGCTATAATCTTTTGTTCATTTGTTTGTGAGGACATGCACAACACATTTCCCAATTTCTGTCCCTTTCGGACAAATTATTTGTGCTGCGGCAGTTTTCTACTCTTAGAGTGTATTTCCATCATTGCTTCTTCAGTGTACTGATTGAACAATAGGGAAGAAAGACCGAATCCCTGTCTTCCACTGTTTTTAATAGAATTACTTCTCCCTTGTTATTCCATACCTATTTTCTCCTCTTTGTTTCGGAAAGCGTTGCTTGCTATCTTACCTGTAGCGTATACGAAGTGTTCTGAGGATTTCAAACCTTTCATTTTACGTTGTTGAGCGCTTCCACTAATCAATAAATTCGATCAAAATGCCTTCATTTTTCTTAAGTCTTGCTTCCATCATCGAGTAAAATCAGAATAGATTCTCTAGTACATTTACCTGCCCTAACGGCAAAATGACCGATATCTAACATATACTTATTTTTTCTATATATTCTGCATACTATTTAGGTCAGAAACTTGCAGACTGATCATGCGACATTTATCACATTTTTCTCTTTGCAATTTTCGTGGTAGCGTGGACGATATTCTATCCCTTCGAAGAATACATAAATTTAAGTAAAAAGTGCTTTTAGTATCATTACTCTCTCTCTCTCTCTCTCTCTGTGTGTGTGTGTGTGTGTGTGTGTGTGTGTGTGTGTGTGTGTGTGTCTGTCCGCGTTTGTGGCCCTCATACTCATTAAATTTAAAGCATAAAAGTGGAATGCTTGGAGTCGCAGGTATAATGGGTTCAGATGTCCTTTCACTACGTAGGATGTGCTGTATAATTTATACACTCGAGGCTACTTTAAATTACCTGCAAGCCTTGCCACAATTTTCCTGTCCACTTAGGAAGCTTCCCCCTGCACGCGACACGACTCTAGTCGGCTGTGGCTTTATAAAACACGACAGCGCAATTCCGCCAAGGCCTGCCGTAACAGAGGGAGGCGCTAAATGTGTTAATGTCTTCCACTGTACACCACAGGTCACAGAAAGGTCACTCTGGTGCGAAATGGCAAACGTACACTGTCTGACAAAAAAACATGAAGCACCTAGAAGATATGCTCGAATGTCAACGTAGTTTCGCACACGCACATACCACCGGGGGATATGTAATTGATTGGATACGAACTGTTCCTTCGGACATGCATGCGTGCATGTGCGAAGAAAGATCGCATCGAACTTCTTAATAACACAGGCATTGCTGATTCGTATTTATTCTCCAGTACTACGCCCTCGACTCTCAATAACTATGTTCTTCCTACCCAGGAGTATAAGTAACACACAAGTGCAGTTGTGACACAAAGACGACAACAGATGGATGTTTGGGTCTGGGCGTGATTCGTGCACGAATAGCCGAAGCTGTTAAGGCGACCACTCGCTTGAAGTGGAAAATTCGGATTCGAGTCAAATTCTGGCATAGATTTTCGTTGTCGTCATTCTAATATATAGCGGAAGAAGTTCGTATTCGCAATTGAAAATACAATTCCTGTAAATGATTAGAGTTACAATTTTCTGTGACCAGAGAGCATTAGGGTTCTTCGGGTTTAGTGTTGTTACCAGTCCTGGTAGAGAATATAAATAGCGTGAACAGCGTCAGCTGTTGAGTGGTTAGTGTAAAGAACATAGGCACCACGTACTCGTGTCAGACAGCGCTATCAGCATATGACAGAGATTGAAATGGATTGTCAAGGTTACAGGCGACCACATCTGACCACCACAACGGAAAATAACCGTATTGTATGCACCAAGCACATCGTAACTTCAGCATTAGTCGGAGACTAGCAGCTGCCAGGCTACGGAATTATTGTCCCTCTCACAGGCTGCTGTTATACCATAAAAAAGTCGGCTGGGTTTGGAGGGGTGCCGTACCTCCCAGTCACTGGGCCAGACTGCTGACGAATGGTGTCGCTTTGTGTTCAACAACGAATTGCGTTTCTACACTACACCGGACGAGCATCGCCGAGGAGTATGGCGGCGAATTAGAGAAAAATCCCATTCTTCCGATGTTTTGCAGTTTCACAGCGGTGTTCCGCCTAGCTTCATAGCGTGGGGAGCCACCGAGTTTGACTTCAGCTGACGGCTGGTAGTGACTGAGGTAACTCTGTTGACACAACAGCATGTTACACATACTTCGTCTCCAAATGGTTCAAATGGCTCTGAGCACTTTGGACTTAACATCGGAGGTCATCAGTCCCATAGAACTTGGAACTACTTAAACCTAGCTAACCTAAAGAAATCACACACACATCCATGCCCGAGGCAGGATTCGAACCTGCGACCGTAGCTGTCGCGCGGTTCTAGACTGAAGCGCCTAGAACCGCTCGGTCACAGCGGCCGGCGCTTCGTCTTCTCATCCAACAATATCGTGATACTATTTTTCGACTGGATAATGCTCTCCCACACATGACATGTTTCTCTATGAACTGACTACATGACGCTTGGTGCCCTGTGGTCAGAAAGTTGTGCAGATATGTCTCTGACTGAAAAAGTGTTGGCCAGCTCCGATATAAACTCCATCCCAGTGCAGCATCTAGGATATCAAGGAACAACTACAACAGTTGTGGCCAAATTGGCCCATATGAGGATACAATGGCTTATAATATTAATGCTTTATGCATTGTGGCTGGAGGGGGCCATACTGATAAGTGGGCCCATACAGCCACGTTCATTGTAAATTCGCCTCGATCAATGCAACAAAATCACATACTCCTTCAATCTGTGAAGTTTCATTTTGTTTTCTCCTCCATTCCAATCTGCTTCACTCTCTTTGTCAGGCAGCAGTCCGTTTTGTATTTTTAACCTTGCTTCCACATCCCAAAACTTAACAAGCGATCAATTGTTAGGTATCAGTAACAAAAAAAAAAAAAAATGATTCCGATGGTATACTGAATTACATTTTATTTTGTTAGAGTAAAATCACGACCTCAGTACCAGAATCAATTATTTTGCTGCTACCTATGTTTTACTGTCAAAAGCTTGACAGTGGACTTTGAGTTTTATTTCGTTCCATTCCCTAATACAGCGTGGGGAATGAACGTCGTTGTATCTACATGGGAACAGTGTAGTATTCTGAACTTCGCGGACTTTATGATTGCTACTGAAGCAGGGAATATCCGTAAATTACGTGCTTAAATTTTTTTATGTTGTGCGCGTTATCACGTTTTCTTCAAGAACTGATGAATACGTATTTCCCATTATTTCTCTTACAAATTCAGTGAGGCTTAAAAAAAATAATTTGCACACTCACATTGGTTATACTTGTACATGTTCACTGTCGCTTCCTAATCCATCTTGACAAGAGCCATGTAAATCTGAGCACCATTTCATACTGGTTATACAAGTGTGTCAAACTTTTTCTCTTTCACAAACAAACCGCACTTTCTCAGTATTTTATCAGTATATAGATTCCTCATATTTACATTGCCTACAGAAGAGACATGTCGTTTCAGTTTGTAACTACAGCCATTGTCATATGCTTTCCTGTTTGTAGATTTTTGTTATCTTAAAATTATATTCGTTGTATAATTCGTTAATGTAATGTTATTTGACCACTTACGAGAAAACATGATGTCTCAGAAAACAGGACAGGGTCTCTAATTAATGCTCTCGATAATCCAGTAATAGTAATTTGTGTGCAATACAGAATAACTTCACAGAGGTACAGATTTAATATAAGATGTTCCAAAATATAAGGAACAGAGTATGTAACGGCATGATGATTATCTCGTGTGTGGTATTTTGTGGAGTGTAGAAAATCCTCCCGAGAAAATCAGTAACGACTTTTCAAATATTATAGTTTCCTTGGCCCGCTGACGCCATATCATTAATTTTGTTAAGAAATTACGTTATCGTTTATACCTGGAGAATATTTTTTTCAGTACCGAAATGGAGATACCGCCAGTGGAAAGAATATTATTTCATTCTCTATTGAGAAGTTTGTGTAGCATGTTTCTTGTGTATTGCAATTCTAAAAATCTATTAATTGTAGTTAATGGCAAATATTAGCGTCAGATTTCTGTTCGCCGAATAGCAGAATGTATTACACTGTCGAATCACATTGTAGCTCTCCTGCTGAAAGCACGAGCAACAGCATTTTGCAGTGTGAACCACTCCAAGATATGCAGGAAGACAGTCAACGACGTTCTGGAAGGTACCTACGGCAATTTGGAGCCATACCTGCTCCAGTGGGGCCCTATTCTGTATCGTTCATAACGATCGGTGCGGTACGTTAGCCTCGGTAGTGACGTCATTTTCGGTTCGTTAGCCTAAGTTGCTGTTTTGTAAACTTCTAAGACCTGTTACTGACCGGTCCGCCTGCTAATTTTCCGTCAACTGTACGAAGAGGTGATTAGTTTTCTTTATGTCTACTCGTTCGGTTCGTTGTGATTTGTTTTCAACTAGAATTTGTTATTTTAGAAATACTGAGCTGTTTTAGATTCGGATTTGGTGATTGTGTTTTATTGAAGAACCACCAGGATGCATCCAAGTGGAAAGTGAGTTCATAATAGACTGTTTTCCTTTGTTAGAAATATGGTTTGCGCTGTTGTTACTGTGAATGATTATAACATTAAAAAAAATCCGTCAATATTCACACAAAATACCTGTTATTTTTATGTAATTAAGGCTTTAAAAATCATTAAATTTCAAGACGTCGACTCTGCTTACTATATTGCATGAGTGCTAACTGAAATTACTAATGATATTGTGTACTTTTTCCCTCAAAATGGTTTAGTTATTAATCATCGTAATGGGTTTACAACTTTTAAGTAGCAATGAAAAGGAATTTTGTGAAACGTGGAAATGTAAACCTTCCAAAATTTTCGGTACTGTGAAGAGTGCTGTGCCTCTGTCGGTGCTAGCTGCTTCGTGTTCGTGGCGCTCTGCGCGCTGCGGTGCCCATGGGCGAATCTGTGGCAGCTTCCCTTTGATTCGTTGGCGGGAGGAGAGCTGACAACAGCGCCTCATTTCACTAGAATCATGCGCCATCGCTTCAGAACTGCTTACAGATTAAATTGGAGGCTCTCCTTCGAAAACAAGGCCGCTAGATGCGCTCGCTAACCGACCCAATCGCCAGAGCGGCCGAAAGATACAGAACAGGGCCCCAGTGCATGGCCACTGGCTAGTTAGGCTAGGGTTTTCGGTTGAGGATCCATGGCACGAACAGCCTGATCGAGCTGGTCCCAAAGGTTCTAGATTTTGTTTTAAATCCATACCATGCACGTACCATCCGAGTTATGTGACACATTGCGCTGTCATACTGGTGCATGTCATCGTACCACTTAAAAACAAACTGCATATAGAGGTGGAAATGGTCCGTAAGGATAAATACACACTTGCATTGATCTACTGTGCCTTGCATAATGACGAGATCGCCGAGGAAACGTCACGAAAACATTCCGCAGACCGCTATACTCCCATCTTCTGGTGTGTACGTCTACTTACAGACGTTTCACGCCCTACGCACCAATGAGCATATGTCCGATGGAGCATAAAACGTGATTCATCCGAAAAGGCGAAATGTGGCCGCTCAGTGGACGTCCAGTTGCCTTAGCGTGCAAATTCCAGTCTTCATAAGCAGCAAATTTCATTGAGTGGTTGTTGAGGAGACATTGTTGTTAGCCCCTTGATTCATCGGGATAAGTAGTTGCTCAGTAGTTGCACATCTCTTCGCCTGTACACATCTCCACAGCCGTCTCTCACCCCTGTCATCTACAACGCGTGGTGCACAACCGTTGCCTCGGCGCTGGTTTCGGGTAGCACCGTTTGCCACTTCAATACGTGTACACTTTACAAACTTAACCATTTCAGAAATACTTCCACCCTTGGACTGATAGCCAATGATCATGCCCTTTTGGACGTCAGATATATCACTCCTTTTCAGCATCACGATTACGACTGCACCGTTTACTGCATCGCTCTCACCCCTCTCCCTTAATAGTACACACTTTATATACCCTCCAGTGCTAGTGCAGCCACCTGCCGGCGAAATGTGTGTGGTTATCCCACGTTGACGACGATTATACGAGGGTCACTCCAAAGGAAATGCACACTATTTTTGTAAAAATACAGTTTTCATTCTGCATGTGTGAAGGTTTTACAGTGTGTAGATACATACTTCCCGCTTGTTTTCAAACTTAGTTCAACCTGTTCCCGTGAGTGGCGCCCTCAAAGCATGTCTTCAAGATGGCTGCTACACTTGACGTTCGTCAGAAGCAACGTGCTGTCATAGAGTTCCTCTACTGTGAAAACGAGACAGTGGGAAACATCCACAAGAGGTTGAAAAAGGTGTATGGAGATGCAGCTGTCGATCGCAGTACAGTTAGTCGATGGGCAAGCAGGTTACGTGATGAAAGCGCGCACGGCAATGTTGAGGATTATCCTCGCAGCGGCAGGCCTCGTACTGCACACAGTCCAGACAATGTGCAGAGAGTTAACGAATTGGTGACTGCTGACAGACGCATCACAGTGAACGAATTGTCACGCTACGTTGGGATAGGGGAAGGAATCGTTGGCAGAATACTTGAAGTGTTGGCGTTAAAAAAGGTTAGTGCCAGGTGGGTTCCCAGGATGTTGACAGTGGCTCACAAAGAAACAAGAAAAACGGTATGCAGCGAACTTTCGGAACAGTTCGAGAATGGTGGAGATGAATTTCTTGGAAGAATTGTGACAGGTGATGAAACATGGCTCCATCATTTTTCATCAGAGACGAAGGTGGCAGCCATATTAATGTCACTAGACCGTGTATCTTTTGGTGTGTTGTGGAACGTCTGATGTAAATGAATAGCGGAAGCAGTTCGATGACTGATGTAACAGATGTTCCGATGGAGGAGTCATGTGTTTCCTGGTTTTTTGGATGATGATGGGGGAAGTGGTAGTGGTGGAAGTGGGAAGAGGATCGGATTCGTCCGGTATTGGAACAAACTGTCAATAGTTTTTATGTTCACATTTACCTTCTGTGTCTTTCTGTTGAATTCCTCCTCCTAATTGTCATACTGAATTTTTAAAGGTTATGAATTTAAGACATTAACACAATCTGATATATGCAAAATAAAGCGTTAGGGGCCGTAACCAAGGAATAAGATATTTGATATTTCGAACGAAAAAAGAAGCGTGAGGAAGTGGCCACAGGTCTCTGATGAATTTATATAACAGATAACTAAATAAGACAAAGACAACACCTCCTAATCAAAATTGTCACCTCACATAAAACGCTGCAGAAAATAAACAACTCCTCATTAGTGAGGTTATGTCTCTTTGACATTTCGAACTGGCAAACAGAAATTAAGACCAGTACATTCGACGTCAATGCCTGCAACAATTATTATCACGCTACGATAACAATCAGAAAATGCACCGCGCAGAAAATGTTTGTGATCGTTATTTTTCTATGCCGGCAAACAAGTAAGTTTACTGGGTAGGATTCGCCGTGTCTCTACACAGGCTTTTCTCGTCATTAGCGCAGATTTTTCTCAGAATTCCCTTTCTCTGCCCGCACGCAGGCGCAAGCACCCTAAGACGCGTGGGCGACTCTGAGGCGTGGGAGGAGGGCCAGCGTTGTTCTGCTGTTTGCCAGGCTGTCACACCCAGCGTGCCGACTGGAAGAGGCAAGCACGTCTGAGGATGCTTTAGCTGAAAAGAGGGAAGTAAACAAGTGGCTGCTTTCGCAAGACCTGTCCTTGCACTGTCCTTTTTTTATACCGCACGTGATAACCTTCACTCCTCCGCGTGCATCTTCATCTCAGAATAGCACTTAGACCCACCGTCAGCTAATGTTTGTTGGATGTGTTTCAGTAGCCTTCATCCCGTGCATGAAATATATTCCTAGACTAGATGATCACCATGAGTTTCCTGGCTATGTATTTATTCCAGTTCTAATATTCCATTTCCTCCTTCCTCTATTCTCTGTCCTTCTCCTCCTCCTCCACTCTTTCTATGTCCATATCCTACTGTTCTATTTCTCCGTCTATCTCCTCCGTTCCCCTCTCGCAGTCCTCCTCTTCTTCACTGGCACTGTCCATTTCTCCTCCCCCTCTCTTTGTCCATCTTGTCCTAGCTCACATCTGTCTCCCTGTCCTCCTTCCTCATCTCTGTCTGTCCTCTTCTTCCTCCTCCCACTGTCCTTCCACATTATCATCCGAAACGTAAAGGAGATTGCTGGCTTTTATTCCCTACAATATATCTTTCCAGACGGTAAGTAACATGTGTACCAAGTTTGGTTGTAATCGATCCACAAGCATAGGAAGAGATTTCCATATGTGACTTTGCCAACATACCCACATGTAACACATATTTTAAATACTTTTAACATATTTAATATATGTCTGTACACATATTACACCTGTATCTCTTGCGAATTTCGCCCTACTCTTTCGTTTCAGTTCCGGTGTAATGACAAACGACGGCACGAAGATGAAGAAAAAAAAACGGCTCTGAGCACTATGGGACTTAACATCGGAGGTCATCAGTCCCCTAGAACTTAGAACTACTTAAACCTAACTAACCTAAGGACATCACACACATCCATGCCTGAGGCAGGATTCAGACCTGCGACCGTAGCAGTCGCGCGGTTCCGGACTGAAGAGCCCAGTACCGCTCGGTCACCGCGGCCGCGACAGAACACGAAGAACGCAAGAGCAGAGAAGGCTGTGAGACGACGTCAGCCAGTAGTTCGTTGACTAGGACCACACCACGACAGGACCGGCCTCTAGCTCCTGTCAGCCTCTGCCGGACACTAGTAGACCCGGACTAGAAGAGAGCACTAGAAGAGCTTATGATCCATATCCATTACTTGCAAGGAATTCTATACTGCGAAAGAAATTGATTACTTGCATGTCGCCAATAGCTTGTGACACGGCATTGTAAACCAAAGTTCAATACTTTCAATCTGCTTTACTGTAATAAAAACCATTAATGTGATTTGCTTGAATTTTTGTATAGCTAACCGAGAAAGCAGCGTCCTTTTGGCACCCTACAAGAGACGAGTGGGCGGGACCCCACAGTTTCCATACAGCTCAGTGTTAATGAAGTCACATCTCCTGAACTATGTGTCGTACAATGCTATAATTTTGCAGGTGTATTTGAATACTGTCTGTAAAGAGTGTCGCCAATGTAGTTAGCACTAAAGAAGAAATCAATTAACGGGGGTAGGACGTGAAACGGGCCGACTTGGAGCAGGAGAGGCACCACAGGACATTTTAATTTGCAGTGTCTATACTTTTACAAATAAATTCATAAAACTTTGTCAGGATGACCAGGAAGGATTCAGGATTCACACTCATAGCAGTGGAAGTTTAAAAACACGAAAAAATAATATTTTTTAAATGTGAAATTTCATGATTTATTTCACTTACTGTTGGCTGCATTTGTTGCTGTAGGTGCACTTTTCTTCATAAGTAAGAGAGATTCTTCGATGAATTTTGCACAGCGTACAAACCATACTTACAGGTGTATGAAACTCTAGAATTTCCCAAATCTGTTGGAAACTGTGGTAAAATTTGAGATAATTAACAATAAAATTCGAGTTTTCTCTAAACACAAAGTTTAAAACGTAACAGCCCATTCATTTTTCCATAGATTAAATAAATTCTAGAGTTTCATACACCTGTAAGTATGGTTTGTAAGCTGTGCAAAATTCATCGAAGAATCTCTTACTTATTATGAAAAGTGTCCCTATAGCAACAAATGCAGCCAACAGTAAGTGAAATAAATCATGAAATTTCACATTTAAAAAATATTATTTTTTCGTGTTTTTGAACTTCCACAGCTATGAGTGTGAATCCCGAATCCTTCCTGGTCATGCTGACAAAGTTTTATGAATTTATTTGTAAAAGTATAGACAGTGCAAATTACAATGTCCTGTGGTGCCTCTCCTTCTCGAAGTCGGCCCGCTTGACGTCCTGCCCCCCTTAAAACACGATGTCTGATGTAGCTGTTTTACTGCGTGAAAAGGGAAAAAGATAGTAAGCGGTAAACTTTTCATTATTCTGTGAGGGTTGTCAGCGAAAAAAAAAAACTTTCGTAAAGGTTTTAAACTATGTGTAAAGTTTAGAGCAAGTTACTAGGCGCTCTCATTCTCAAAGACTGGATGAATAAATTCTGGTTATTCGCGCGTTCTGTGAGCTACACTTGTTTTTCTCCACCCCCTCCCCCGTACCCCTTTCGATAGGTAGGTGGTTCTTGTCACCGCGGTTATTCTTTACGACTGTAAGTGATATGTGTACCCAATTTGGTTGAAATCTGTCAAGCGGTTTAGGAGGAGATATGGAAGATACATACAAACATACAGTGCCATTAATGTGACCACCCGCCAAAAGCTTGAATAACCACCTTTTGCAGCGCAGATGTACAGAAAGAGAGTTAGTGATGTTCTGGAGAGTGCTGCCAGGGATGTGGATCCATGGCGACTCCAATGCCGTGACCAGTTGCCCTACGTCTCTCGGTTGAGGATTCATGCCGTGAACAGTTCCGTCGAGGTTGTACAACAGATTCTAGATCGGGTTTTAATCCGGGGAGTATGATGGCAAGGGGAGTGCGGAAACTCTTCCGGTGCTCTCTGAAATACTCACGTACACTGGGAGCGAGCTATGTGACATGTTGCATTGTCCTGCTTGTAGATGGCATCTTGCGAAGAAGTTTGTCCCCGGTATCTGAGTGGTCAGCGCGACAGAATGTCAATCCTAAGGGCCCAGGTTCTATTCCCGGCTGGGTCGCAGATTTTCTCCGCTCAGGGACTGGGTGTTGTGTTGTCCCCATAATCATCATTGCATCCCCAAAGATGCACAGGTCGCCGAAGTGGTGTCAAATCGAAAGACTTGCACCCGGCGAACGGCTTACCCGACGGGAGGCTCTGGTCACACGACCCCTTCCCCCCCACTCCCCCCCCCCCCACCACCACCACCCCACCATTGTGCGAAGAAAAACAAGCTGCATGTAGCTAGTTGCAAGTAGTTCCCGCAATAGTCCAGGAACTGATTTATTGTTGATGTAGCAATAGTAAACGAGCTAACTGACAGCACAGCACAACAGTAATATGTAATGACTACTACACTGATGTAGAGCCTATGTGGTGGCATTAGAGCGAGTGGTCAGACACACAGCATTAACCATTAGCAGCCTGAAGTCTTCCAAATCTCTGCCATTTCAGAAGTAAGGAGTCCGGCAGGAAAGTGATTTACAAGCGGTAGGCCTAAGTATAGTGCACACATTTTAGCTTGGTTGATTTCAAATGACTGTGGAGGGTGCGAGTGAAGCAAGTGTCACTCGCGGGAGAGGTGGTGCGGAGAAAGCAGGTTTTGTAACAAATGTCCCCCATTAACATGGGCAATCAGATTTCTCATCTAAGGAGGCGTTTTAGGAATTGTTCGTCATTCTATAAAAAAGAATTGTTAGTAACAAGCAGTGTTAGTTATCGCGTTGACTCATTAAGTCCTGCGTTAATAAAACACGTACAAAAACTATATAGCATTTATCTTTCATCATTTTAAAAATAAACGTTTCCAAATAAAATTCTTTTTCATTCTGAAATATTATGCTGATTATTCCCATAATTGTCCAAAGCTAAGATGAGGTCGACCGTTTCTTCGGCAATTCAAAAATATTAGTCAAATTTTCGATGAAATCAAAGAATAGGTTTCTGTAAATCTGATATCAACCTTTCTTCTACACTATCTCAGAAATCCAGCATTGCTCATGTATTTAGTTACAGCTGTGCCCAACATTTCGTGCAAGCAGAATGTATTTTTTTCTTATAACGCTTCTTTGTATACGATGTTTGAAGCAGTATGATTGGGGACATGAACGAAGAGCTTATTTCCTCCACTAACACAGTAGATAGCCGTTAAGAGCTGGCCGTGCAAAAAGCAACTGGCAGTAAGTTCCATACTCGCAACGCTTTGTTTTTGGTCCTGGAATAACATGCGTTCACCGGGAAGTGAACGCATTTAAACAGAAATGGTAAATAAGTGGAATTCTGGATACAGAAAGCTCGCCAGCATCACTTCCCGCCAAAATTTCCCGCTTCTATGAAGTCAAGATGGAGAGAAGTAATTCTAAACGTCCATGAGTGACGGTTTCTGTGGATATTCTGAACATAGGTGTATTTCAGCAACGGCTACAGAATAGCAGATGAATAAGACAGCCAACCACTTGCAAACAACGGTAGTATTCAATTAACCTTGTGTAGACAGTAGTTTCTGTATGACACGTGAGATTGGTCCATGTCGTCTTGATTGTAATTTATGTTATCCCACTGCATGTAGGTTTCTTATCCTTCTGAAGCAGATCGGTTTAAATCTATTAAAACCATGATTAAGTTTAATTGAATACCAGCATTTATTGTAACAGGGTGGCTGTCTTATTCACCTGGGTTCTGAGGAGTGAGATAATGGATGACACTCTCGATCACAGTTACGTTGCGTCTCGGTTTTGAAAGGAGTTTCCAAAGAGCGAGTTAGAACCTGAAGTTCTCGAGCTACAGCATGTCTCACTTACCGCATAGTCCTGAGTCTTTTAGCGATTCTGGTATATTAATAAAGACTCGGCAATTCAATAAGCATCTTTATTTGTAAACAAAACGAAATAAAAATTGGATGAATAGGCAAACTTAACAAATAATACCTATCGAAAGAAGCAAAGCACTGTTGTTAAGTTTTTAATGCAGATAGTGAAATCGCTAAATCTGTATGTCTTATCCAAGGAAATTCGCTGTTTCTTTGTATTCCTAAAGATAACATTGTGAGACTTAATTGTGCCACTAACGTAAACTTCCGAAAATACGTCCGTCCCTGAGTAAAAATATATTAACCACGCCGTCTATACTTTGGTGTGCTACGAAACACAGCGCCATCTGTAGGGTCTTTCGTGGAGGGCACCGTGATGATATGTTCTACGCTGAGCAGACGATTTAGATAAAATTGTAAATTACGATATCTTTTTATTCCGTGTTACGATTTTGATGAAATGAAGCCTATATGTTGCCCCCTAGCTACGCTGAAGTTACCTGCTGAAACGCCATCAAAAGTCGTGTATTAATTTTGGAGATTAGGATGTTCGAAGAGACAGGCAAACGTAACGGTTTACAGTTTTATTATTAGTACAGATTTCAGCTTGACTTTTAACTGTTTTTTTCTAGTGCGACATCTGGCTATGTTCGCTAGCCTTTACCCGTAACTGAGCTTTTTGCCTTTCTACGGAACAAAAATAACTTAGATGAGATGATGTATGAAAGAAATGCATCAGCTTGTATAATTGTAGCACGCCACTGTTCAGAAACTATAAAAGGTGTGAAAATAACCTTATGCACTCTCTTTTCAAACGGTTTTAATCCTGACCAAGGACAACCTTAGGGAAATCAGATAATATTGGCTTCGGCACTTCGTTCATCTGAGATTAAATGATGTGCATTCTTTATAAACTTAAGCGACTCTCATTCGGAAAATAACCTTATGCACTCTCTTTTCAAATAATTTTAATACTGACCAACGACAACCTTAGGGAAATCAGGTAACATTGGCTCGGGCATTTCGTTCATCTGAGATTAAGTGATGTACTTTCTTTACAAACTTAGCAACTCTCATTCGGTATATAGCGGGTCTGTCCAGTAGAAAGCATGTCCAGTTTCTTATCTTTTGTAGAACATCCTCCTTTGTTGCCATAGCTCTGTGACAAACGGCACTCGATTGCCAATACACACTCGCTGAGCGAAATGTCTTGCTCATTGCACCTCGCGGCTGCGAGAACGCGGCGACCTTACGAGAAAGCCTGAAGGCAGAAATGACCGGCTCTACCATGAACTACTGAATTAGAGAAATTTACTAAGCAGAGTGCAGCATTCTCCTCTCCTCTCAGGAGAGTGGTGTAACTTCGCGGCGTGGACTTCATGAGACAGCGAAACGTTGGGTAGCCATCTTGAAATGCGAGCAAGCTACCTCCACATTCTACCAGTTTCCTCTTGCCGCTAAGTTTCCACATCTCAATGGAGCTGCAGAATGTTTTTAATGGAACTGAGGCGACATGGCCTGATGAGCGGGATGACATGAACCTCAAACTATTACGATGCAATGTGGGTTCGATAGCGTCCTGACTTCTTCCGCTGATTTTGCATGCTACCTGCGAGCTTTTGAAGGTTCACAGATGATGCACACAACTGGGCAGTAGATGCTTGAATCGGTCCCCAGGAGATCGTGTAAGAGTGGACCTTTGACTTGAATGCGATAGAAATTTTTGTATGAAGTGCGATACTGTCAGATCAGTGCAACTGAACACTGTACCACATTGCAATGCATCCTCCTCAAACGCACGAGACATAATGTATAATACAGATAAACAAAGTGTTGTACATTTTTACGAATTTGTTGTGCCTTCGGTTTTGCCATTATTTGCCTGAAGCTGTCTGACCCTGTGGTGATGCTTTATAGCTGCTGCTTGCAAGGAAACACCTCAATATAGAGCAGTTACTTTCCGTTTTACCTATGTTTAACACCAACAGAATTCTGTGAATACAGAACTTAACGCTGTTGAAACTATCCTGTATTCATCAAGCAATTTAATTTTATCTTACTTTCGCTTCGCTTATCTGCGCTTGAATCTAGAATGAGCCTGTGCTTTTCTCTTTTCACATTTTGTATTTTTCCTACCACATTCGGACGTCTATCATTCCACGCTCCGACTCGTAGAAAGTACAATTGTGATAGCGAAATTGTAGGTGGAATCTGCTCCCATAGTTTATATTGAAGAGCAGACATTTTTAATTTTGAACAGAAGCAGTCCTTAAATATAATATGCATCTCCAATGTGATTCCGCAACTCATCATTTGTTTTCGTCTCTGAATATCCACTGCAGCCTACGTAATCCGTTTTTCGTTTATCTATAAAAATTTTCTCTTTCAGTGTTGCCTCGAGATAAATTCTTGTCCCACTTAACTATCACACTTCTGATAACGGTACCCTTATAAATTATTTCGTCATGCAATTTATTCCTACTTCTGCATTATATTTTCTCTTTTCACGTTATTTGTAATATTGTCTGTATCACTAACGTTAGAAGTCTTCGTTTCTTTTCCTATTTTTTTAAAAAAAATCTGTTTCCCTTCCACACGACATCATCCAGACATAAGCTTTTTTGAATGTCGACCTCAATTCTAGGTTAGTGTTTGGCACCAGTCCGGCTTTCATCACGTACAGTGAATCTAAGCATATTATAAAAATGTATGTATGTATATATGTTCCTCATCTCCCGTGTGGTAATCATTGCTGTGGGGGTAACACCTACCTGCCTATCAAAGGACTGGGGATGAGTGTGAAATAGCGGTACAGCCCAAGACGCGCGAATAGCCATGCTTCAGCCATCCACTATTTGAGCACTCAATGACTTGGAACAAACTTTACACGCAATTTCAAACCTTTAAGAAAGTTTTTCTAGCTGAGAGCCACCACAAAATGGTGAAAGGAAAAGAAAGTTTATCGCTTACTACATTTTCGCTGGAGTAAATACACACCCTTCCCACGCCGAGAACTGAACTAGTCGTGGAATAAAGTCCTCTCGTGTTCCTGAAAACTGCTTAACAGAGCAGCACACATACGATTTCAAGAACACGCCTGTTACCTGTCCAAGTAAAGGTATGGTCGGGCGGCGGTTAAAATATTTTGAGGCTACCGTTGCGGGCACTGAAACGCCATCCGCAGCCGATGAATATATAAAGAGATGTAGTACGAGACGCTGGCACTTCTCCAGATAATGGATGAAGAGAATATGACTTCCGAAACGTAGCGGACTCGCTACGAATTGACAAAACAGAAACCTGAAAAGATATTACTGTACTATGTTTCGCGCGAGATCATTACCATGAAAGGAGACAAATGTGTGCTGAAGATCATTACCATGAAAGGAGACAAATGTGTGCTGAATTCTTAAACGTTGAGTTCAAAACCCTTTTGTGACTGCCAGAGCCATGACAGTGATAAAGCACACAGTTATTTATATGTTGCTCACTGGCAACTAACGAGCTACAGTTACGTAACTTCCGCCTTTCTTGCTTTTCTGTTATCATAGCACGGAAAAGTTCGTACCGTCAAGTAAATTGTTCCAGTTCAGTTGCTAACAATACTTCTTTCAGAAGCTTTTGTGACCCCCCCCCCCCCATCCCATTATCATGCGACAGAATTTACCAGGGGAATGATACCGATCAAAAATAATGCCTCAGACGAAATCCTAAGTAAGACACAGCTCTGCGAAACTAAAGGACGAGATGGATAATGAATGATATACTCGTATAAGAATCGCGCGCAGAAAGCTGCACGTCACATGGCGTGTCGTCAGCGTGATGTCAACGTAAAATGGGGCTGGCCCCGCAAAACGAATCGGTTAAAGGGACGAAAAAAGACAGTGTGTATCAACTGTAGAGCGGTTAAGGCGCACTGTGATGGTGTTTTTCATTATAACACGGCCCTGAGGCAACTGTGGGGCTAGATTGGGAAGAATAATCGGGAAATTGGAAGTTTGATATTGCTCACAGCATTGTCCAACGTGCAAAGGGAGTATTCCGAACCACAAGCACTGCTGTCCGAAGGATAGGAGTTGGTCGACCACGGTCAACAACACCAGTAAATGACTTTTACATTGGGCAACATACATGACGTTGGTCCCTTTGCCCGATATCCAGTACCTTGTGTGCTGTCGATACCAGCACATCGGCAGCACCGTTTGCGATGGTGCCAAGAGCATAAAGACTGGACCAACGAGAAGTGGGCTCGAGTGCTCTTCTCACAAGAGGGCAGATTCAGTGTAGTGGTGATTCTGAACATAACATCGTGTGGCGAAATGTGGGAACCAGTAATGCACACAAGAACGTTAGTGAACCTGGTCATTTCAGTGGTCAAGATTTTATCAGTTCAAAAAAATGGCTCTGCCCACTATGGGACTTAACATCTGTGGTCATCAGTCCCCTAGAACTTAGAACTACTTAAACCTAACTAACCTAAGGACATCACACACATCCATGCCCGAGGCAGGATTCGAACCTGCGACCGTAGCAGTCGCGCGGTTCCGGACTGAAGCGACTAGAACCGCTCGGCCACCAAGATTTTATCGTGTGGGGAGGTATAACGCGTGGCCGTACTGATTTCAAGATTTTTGAACACGGTACACTACCTAGCCATCGTTATTGTCAGTGTACTCCTTAACCATATGCGTGTTTTCAGGTGTGCATTTGGCTCTGAGTTAACTCTTACGAATATATATATTCTCGAGTCAGAAAGATACAAATTTACACACACAACATATATATATATATATATATATATATATATATATATATATATATATATATATATATATGTATATGGCTTGGTTCAAATGGCTCTGAGCACTATGGGACTTAACATCTGTGGTCATCAGTCCCCTAGAACTTAGAACTACTTAAACCTAACTAACCTAAGGACATCACACACATCCATGCCCGAGGCAGGATTCGAACCTGCGACCGTAGCGCAGACTGAAGCGCCTAGAACCGCGCGGCCACACCGGCCGGCTATATATATATATATATATATATATATATATATACACGGTGGTTCATTGATCGTGACCGGGCCAAATATCGCACGAAATAAGCGTTAAGCGAAAAAACTACAAAGAACGAAACTTGTCTAACTTGAAGGGGGAAACCAGATGGCGCTATGGTTGGCCCGTTAGATGGTGCTGCCATAGGTCAAACAGATATCAACTGCGTTTTTTTTAAATAGGAACCCCCATTTTTATTATATATTCGTGTAGTACATAAAGAAATATGAATGTTTTAGTTAGACCACTTTTTTTCGCTTTGTGACAGATGGCGCTGTAGTAGTCACAAACATATGGCTCACAATTTTAGACGAACAGTTGGTAACATGTAGGTTTTTTAAATTAAAATACAGAACGTAGATACATTTGAACATTTCATTTCGGTTGTTACACTGTGATACATCTACCTTTGTGAACTTATCATTTCTGAGAACGCTTGCTATTAGAGCGTGATTACCTGTAAATACCACATAAATGCAATAAATGCTCAAAATGATGTCCGTCAACCTCAATGCATTTGGCAATACGTGTAACGACATTCCTCTCAACAGCGAGTAGTTCGCCTTTCATAATGTTTGCACATGCATTGATAATGCGCTGACGCATGTTGTCAGGCATTGTCGGTGGATCACGATAGCAAGTATCGTTCAACTTTCCCCACAGAAAGAAATCCGGGGACGTCAGATTCGCCGAACGTGCAGGCCGTGGTATGGTGCTTCGACGACCAATCCAGCTGTCATTAATGCTTATTTGATGCTTATTTCATGAGATATTTGGCCCGGTCACTATCAATGGACCACCCTGTATATATAGTATTTATGTTACATGTGATCAGTACTTTTCAACCTCCAAGCCACTTGGAGTGGCTTGCAGGAGATCATTCTTCGTGTAGGACGTAGGGCACAAAGGGCACTGAAGCATGTAGCTTGTGGTTTGCCCTTGTCCACAATCACAGGACGTATTTTCTGTTATGAAGCCCCATCTCTCCAGGTTGTCTCTGGATCGTCCAATTCCGGATAGTAATCTGTTTAAAGATTTCCGCACCAGCCAGCTTTCATTGTGCCCAGGTGGTAGTTCTTCAGCTTCTGGCACCCATCCGTGCAAGTGAGGCGTCGACTTCTTCCACAACTCCAGCCTTGCCTTCCCTAGTGACATGGTGAGCTTCTTGGATGTCCTCAGGGATCTCTTTCGCGAGCTTAGCCGTTGCTGTGGTGGATTATGTCCGTGTAGGGGATGGGCACTGTTCTGTTCCACTTTCAGTCTCTCCTTGTTGACAGCCACTGCTCTGAATACCCATGCTGGTGCTATTCCAGCCAGCTAGTAGAGTTTATCAGTTGGGGTAGGTCTGAAGCAACCTGTGATCAACCTGTAGGTTTCATTGAGAGCAATGTCTACTTGTCTGGCATGAGATGTACCAGACTGGGGAAACATATTCGGCAGTAGAAAAACACAGTGCCACTGCAGAAGGCCGGCCGGTGTGGCCGAGCGGTTCTAGGCGCTTCAGTCTGGAACCGCGCGACCGCCACGGTTACAGGTTCGAATCCTGCCTCGGGCATGGATGTGTGTGAAGTCATTAGGTTAGTTAGGTTTAAGTACTTCTAAGTTCTAGGGGACTGATGACCTCAGATGTTAAGTCCCATAGTGCTCAGAGCCATTTGAACCATTTTTGATGTCGTGTCCCATGCGTAGAGTGATCGCTGAATATCACTCTTGTGGGTTTTTTCATTTTGAACCATTGCAGAAGAGCGAATAGATTGTGGATGTGAGCCCCACTCTGTTCCGCTAGTTTGAGCTATCACATCGAACAGTGCTGGCCGAGAAGCTCTTTGAACGAGAGGATAATCGACGAATGGACCAGCCTGCCCGTCTTCAATCCCACAGAACAGGTGTGGGATGCTTTAGGGGGACGTATTGCAGCATGTCTACTTAAACAAACGACCAACCAGAAATTGCTAACCACATTGGTGGAGGAATGTAGCACCCTACGACTAGTACTCCATACCAACCTTGTGGGCAACATTGGAGCATATTGCTGAGCGTGGAGTGCCCAATCATGTCCCGCCTTTTGTAATATCCAGGTACCATCACGAATAGCGTGTAACTATTGTCTTTGAATATAAGTGTCATTTCTGGTCGTTTCGCTGCGTATTTCTTTCATTTACCTGTTGTACTACATGGTAGCAATTCTTTCAACGTATAGTGAACGTTTTATGGAGCCATGCTACTTGTCAGGGACACATCATAAGAAAGTTACTTTCGATCTTAAGTTTGCACACCATTGTATTAGAGTATGAATTTGAAGCTCTTCCTGTTGTGAGGCCACGTAATGAGATAAAATAAATTTACAAATTTAGAAACATCAGATGAAAACAGCCAGCAACTGGAACATTCCTTCTAATTTTGTTTTGTATCACAAAATCAAAAGCGCTGAAGAATTTCGTTTCACTTGAACGTCAGAAGTGACAGCCTGTTCTCAGTGTCCCCTCATTTCTTTCAGAATCTAAAATTCATAGCTATGAACCGTTCTGCACTAAAATCTGTGTAGTGCCGCAGTAAACAAACATTACGTCCACTGATGAAGGGTACCCTCGAATTTATGCTAGTTTGCTGATACAATCGCTCCATATTTAGCAATTATATACAATTGCTAACTCACAGAAAGTTCCGTACCTAAAGACTGGAAAATTGCTCAAGGCACACCAGTACCCAAAAAGGGAAGTAGAAGTAATCCGCTGAATTACTGGGCCATATCACTAACGTCGATTTGCAGTAGGGTTTCGGGATTTATATTGGTTCGAACATTATGAATTACCTTGAAGAAAACGATTTATTTACACATAGTCAGCATGGATTAAGAAGATATTGTTCTCGTGAAACACAACTTGGTCTTTAAACTCATAAAGTAATGAATGCTATCGACAGGGGATTTAAAATTGATTCCATATTTTCTGCTTTACAGAAGGCTTTCGACACTGTTCCTCACAAGCGTCTTCTAAGCAAACTGCGTGCCTATGGAATATCGCCTCAGTTGTGCGACTGGATTCGTGATATCCTGTCATAAAGGTTACAGTTCGTAGTAATACACGGAAAGTCATCCAATAAAATAGAAGTAATATCCGGCGTTCCCCAAGGAAGTGTTATAGGCCCTCTATTGTTCCTGATCTATATTAACGACATAGGAGACAATCTGAGTAGCCCCATTAGACTGTTTGTAGATGATGCTGCCATATACCGTCTTGTAAAGTCATCAGACAACCAAACGAAATGCAAAATGATTTAGATAAGATATCTGTACGGTGCGAAAAGTGGCAACTGACCTGAATAAAGAAAAGTTTGAAGTTATTCAAATGAGTACTAAGAGAAATTCGCTAAATTTCGATTACGCGATAAGTCACACAAATCTGACCACTGTAAATTCAACTAAATACTTAGGGATTTCAATTACAAATAACCTAAATTGGAACGATCACATAGGTAATGTTGTGGGTAGAGACAAGCCAAAGACTGCGATTCATTGGTAGAACAGTTAGAAGGTGCAACAGACCTGCTAAAGAGACTGCTTACACCACGCTTGTCCGCCATATTCTGGATTATTGCTGTGCAGTGTGGGATCCGCATCATGTGAGACTGACGGATGACATCGAAAAAGTTTAAAGGAGGGCGGCTCGTTTTGTACCATCGTGTATCAGGGAAGATAGCGCCACGGAAGTGATACATGAATTGGAGTGGCAATCATTAAAATAAAGGCGTTTTTCGCTGTGATGGGATCTTATCATGAAATTTCAATCACGTTTTCTCCTCCGACTGCGAAGACATTCTGTTGGCACCCACCTACAAAGGAAGAAATGATCATCATAAAATGAGAGAAATCAGGGCTCGCGAAGAAAAATTTAAGTGCTCGTTTTTCCCGCGCGCCGTTCGAGAGTGGAACGGCAGAGAGACAGCTAGAATGTGGTTCATTGAACCCTCTGCCAGGCACTTTATTGTGAATATCACAGTAATTACGTAGATGTAGATGTAGATTATATCCTTTATCTCAAAAGGGTGCCAGGATCTGTGTAGCATATAGCATTTTATTTTTTGTCGAGTTGTAATCCGGACACAAAGAGAAGCAAAACGTTTCACCATCATTGTCTTTGGGCCTTTGTCCCGCTCCAGCGTGGGATCGGCCTTGTTACTACTGACTTGGCAATGTTAGCATCAGAGGGTGGCCGGATGCGCTTCCTGTCACCACCCCGAACCCCCCCGGACGGAATTAGTGTACCCCAGCCGTCTGCGTCTAGTATAAGCTATGAAATAGTGCGAACTTGTTCAAATGTCTGCGAGTGGTGTAACCGACGCAGAACGTGGGTACCAGCCCGGTATTCACCAAACGGGATGTGGAAAACCGCCAAAAAACCACATCCAGGATAGCCGGCATACTGACCCTCGTCGTTAATCCGCCGGGTGGATTGGATCCGGGGCCGGCACGCCTACCCGAGTCCAGGAAGCAGCGCATTAGCGCTCTGGCTACCCTTGCGGGTCCGAAGCGAAACGTTTCAACCGTCCAAATGCCTTCGTCTTCAGATGGGACGCTGTTGCTTATTCTCGTAGAAATCGGGTAGAACGAGGCCTAAACAGTCATGGTAGAGGGTCCCCAACTGCATTCTTTGAGTACACCAGGTCGAAATTGAATATTTAGGTTTTTAGTGCCCTGAACAACTTACACCGTCCACAAACAACTTAAGATCATGGCAACTGTTCAAATTAACGATCAAATGTTTCAAATGGCTCTGAGCACTATGGGACTTAACATCTATGGTCATCAGTCCCCTAGAACTTAGAACTAATTAAACCTAACGAACCTAAGGACATCACACAACACCAAGTCATCACCAGGCAGAGAAAATCCCTGACCCCGCCGGGAATCGAACCCTGGAACCCGGGTGCGGGAAGCGAGAAAAAATAACGATCGCCAACCTCAATTCAAGCGTCACAAGACCGAAGAAAATATTATGGCACTGTCCCAAATATCCATGTTGTCTGCCGAGCAATGTGTCGAGCAGATAGAGTTCTAATACGAAGTACACGTTTACTTGCTACTGAGGTTTCGTATTTCACTGAAAAACCCACAAGAGTGACATTCGGCGATCACTCTACGCGTGGGACTCTACATCTGTTTCAATCCAACGAAGAGGATAACTGTACTTCATCGACTCACGGGGAATAGTGCCGAAGTGGGACGGTATTCTGCTTACGAGACAGTAAATCCTGCTTCAGCAAAAGTTAAACGCATGTCTGCAACTTCCTGTAACGAGTAAGGTCGCAGCTTTTAAGTCTTATCCGTGCTTCTGACTTTCATTACTTGTTACATGTGTGCATGTAAGACGGACTGTATGTGCCTGTGTATGTGTACATGTGCGTGTGCGTGCTTTCAATAAAAGGAATGTGTACAATAAAGATAAATTCATTTGTCAGTTATTATTTATTTGGCGGTTCAGTAACCTACAACAGTTCAGAATTAGTGGTTCACACTTAGTTGAAAACAACTCCCAATATATTCTAAACAGACAAAAAATTTTCTCGGTATTAGAGGCTACTATCAAGCCAATGCCATTACGTTTTCTCCACAGAATGTGATGTGTTTCTTGCCTTAGCACATGTGTTCATCTACGAAGGAAGATGTGTTCATAGTACTACCTGCCACTCCACCTCGCATATACAACTTTTCATCTACTTCTTTGTTTATCCGACTCCGTAAGCAGAAATATACTACTGCTGAACCAAGCAGCTAGTTGTAGTTTTTACCTTAAAACAGACTGTGACCGCCGGTCGAAGTGGCCGAGCGGCTCTAGGCGCTACTGTCTGGAACCGCGCGACCGCTACGGCCGCCGGTTCGAATCCTGCCTCGGGCATGGATGTGTGTGATGTCCTTAGGTTAGTTAGGTTTAAGTAGTTCTAAGTTCTAGGGGACTGATGACCTCAGAAGTTAAGTCCCATAGTGCTCAGAGCCATTTGAACCATTTTGAACAGACTGTGACCAAAACATGTGCTATATATTTCCTAATTTATTTCTAAATGTATAATGGACTCCAAATAACGTAAACCAAACATCATTATTAACGTAGAGATGAAGAGTGAAGGCAAGGATGCATGTTGTGGAATAGTTGACAAAGTATGTTGTGAGCAGGGTATTCCTCATATTTACAAGCGTTTTTGAACAGTTTTAAAATGTAACATTAATCCTTCGTGTCAGTCCTAAGAGTACTCGATATTGGCTATTAATCATTTATTTCTGATGATTAGCATCAGACACTTCAGTGCCAACTTTCTCCGATACGAGCTTAAAAATCTTCTTGTCGATTGCACTACAGTGTAACCCCTGGCTTCAGCAAACGCAGGAGCTCCCTTTTCCCAACCCTTCGCTCCCAACTTTGTCTACGAGATTTGGCAACGCTACGTTCTGATCGTTTCGCTCGTGGCGCCCTGAGATGAGATTTCTCGCTTTTGCATTCCCCCTATGCTACGCTTCGATGATGCAGGTAGAGAGCCAGGCGTTTATCGAGATATGTAGGAAATGGCGAGGAGCTGATCTGCAAAGTTCGCTCGAAAGCGTACCAGCGCCAGCACGGAACACAGCTGGAGGGTCGCGGAGTTCAAACGAGTTCCGCATCCGTGAGATTATGGGCCAATTTTCTTCCTTATCAGCCCTCGCATACGGCGCTTCACATTGTCTCGGCTATAGAGATGCCTGCATATGTTAGCGTACAACATAGCAGACACCAGAGGTCCCGTGGACTAGCTTAAGGCTCGCCTCGTTGGTATAATGAATTGCTTCGGACAGGAAAGAAGTAGTACTTCGAATGTTCTTCGCTGTAATTTGAAACTGTAAGGTAATGAAACGCCTACAGTCGTCCTTATGATCTTATTTATCGTGCAGCTACCAGTTTCGGCTGCACAATAAATAAAATCATAACGACGGTTGTAGGCGTTTCATTTTCTTACAATAGTAAACGGCCGTAGTCTCCAAGACCTTCAGTCTAAAGGATGGACATACACTATGTGATCAAAAGTATCCGGACACCTGGCTGAAAATGACTTACAAGTTCCTGTCGCCCTCCATCGATAATGCTGGAATCCAATATGGTGATGGCCCACCCTTAGCCTTGATGACAACTTCCACTCTCGCAGGCATACGTTCAGTCGAGTGCTGGAAGTTTTCTTGGGGAAATGGCAGCCCATTCTTCACGGAGTGCTGCACTGAGGAGAGGTATCGATGTCGGTCGGTGAGTCCCGGCAGGAAGTCGGCAGTCCAAAACATCCCAAAGATGTTCTATGGGATTCAGGTCAGGACTCCATTACAGGGATGTTATGGTCGCGTAACCACTCCGCCACAGGCCGTGCATTATGAACAGGTGCTCGATCGCTATCCCTGAATTGCTCTTCAACAGTGGGAAGCAAGAAAGTGCTTGAAACATCAATATACGCCTGTGCTGTGATAGTATCGCGCAAAACAACAAGGTGTGAAAGCCACCTCCATGAAAAACACGACCATACCGTAACACCACCGCCTCCGCATATCACTGTTGGCGCTTCATACGCTGGCAGATAACGTTCACCGGGCATTCGCCATACCCACACCCAGCCATCGGATCACCATATTGTGTACCGTGATTCGTCACTCCATACAACGTTTTTCTACTGTTCAATCGTTGAATGTTTACGTTCCTAACACCAAGCGAGGCGTTGTTTGGCATTTACCGGCGTGATGTGTGGCTAATGAGCAAGCCGCTCGCGCATGAAATCAAAGTTTTCTCACCTCCCGCCTAACTGTCATAGTACTTGCAGTGGATCCTAGTGCAGTTTGTGATTCACGTGTGATGGTCTGATTAGATGCCTGCCTATAACCCATTACAACCATTTTAACTGTCGGTGGTCCCTGTCAGTCAACAGACGAGGTCGGCCTGTACGCTTTTGTGCTGTTCGTGTACCTTCACATTTCCACTTTCCTATCGCATCGGGAACAGTGGACCTAGGGACGTTTAGGAATCTGGATATGTCACGCACACACGTATGACACAAATGACACTCAGTCGCCTGACCACGTTCGAAGTCCGTGAGTTTCGCGGAGCGCCCCATTCTGCTCCCTCACGATGTCTAATGACTACTGACGTCGCTGGTATGGAGTACCTGACAGTAGGTGACAATACAATGCAGTTAATATGAAAAACGTATGTTTTGGGGGTGTCCGGATACTTTTGATCATATAGTGTACAGAAACGTAATTTTACATCTTCGATAACTGTACATGGGGATATTAATACGAATTAGTTTCAAACTGAAAGTTATTTTCCATTCCTTTCTGCAGAAACTGTGAATAGCGACCCGATTTTGTAGCATCATTTGTAAACCACTACGGATGCTAGCTCTCTGCAGTTATCTTCTGTGTTACATGCGATACAAATAGGACCAGCATTCGACTTTACTTTTAAGTAATTCTTTTTCTTATTGAAATCCAATTTTCCAGTTATTTGTGTACTATCGGGTCACCGAAAGAATTTTTGACGATAATGCAACTTCTCCTTGAATTTAAGAACAGGATGAAATAAGTTTGTAAAAACAAATTATACAACTTTTGGCAACGGCCTTGCCACAGAAGTAAAACTGGTTTCCGTCAGGTCACTAAAGTCAAGCGCTTTCGTGCTTGACTAGCACTTGGATAGGTGGCCGTTTGGGTATGCTGAGCGCTGCTGGCAAGCGGGTAGCAGTCAGCCCTTGTCGGGCCAATTGAGTAGCTACCTGACTGAGAAGTAGCGACTTCGGTCACGAAAACTGACAACGACCGCGAGGATAGTGTTGATAGTGTGCTGATCGTGCAACTCCATATGCGCATCCAGAGACGCCTATCCACTGAGGATGAAACGGTGGTCGGTCGGTATCGTTGGGCCTTGTCGGACAGTGTATAGTTTAGTTTTAATTATACATCTGTACATCCATATGAATATACGAAGTGGCATTTCTTTCTCTTCTCCTCGCTTTCCATTTTTCGCAAATGGTACGGTTTAGAGATTAGCTCTGTGGACAAGAAAATTATTCTAGTGTCAGAGAAATTCCACAATGAGAAATCCGATACCGTTACTCACTACTGTTCACGTGTTAGTAACTAACCACCTTGGAGTTAACAAAGACTGACAGGACGGCATAGAAATTGTCTTTGAAGAAGCGTCCACCTTTCAGTTATCGAAATCTCCAGTCACATTAATATGACCACCTGTCAAAAGCCTGAGTAACCTGCTTTAGCTGCGCGGACCGCTGCGAAACATGCAAGAAGGGTCAGTGAGATTCTGAAAGGAATTGACAGGGATGTGCAGCCATGGCGATTACAGTGCTGTGTCCAGTTGCACTAGGTTTACTGGTTGAGGATACGTGGCGCAAACAGCCCAATCGAGGTGGTCTCACAAGTTCTCGATTGGCTTTAAATCCGTGTAGTATGGCAAACTCACGCCGAACATAGGCAGTGGTCACATTAATGTAACTGGACCACGTAAATAAGTCGACATATTTATTGCAGATTCGCTGATACTAGGGAGCTACGTCATTTGATTATATTCTTTGTCTCTCCAACAGGTACAGTAAATGAAAATTCCAGTGACACAAACACTGCTTGGCTTACAAAGATTTATACCGTTGACAGCCGGCCCGTGTGGTCGAGCGGTTTTAGGCGCTTCAGTCTGGAACCGCGCGACCGCTACGGTCGCAGGTTCGAATCCTGCCTCGAGCATAGATGTGTGTGATGTCCTTAGACGAGTTAGGTTTAAGCAGTTCTAAGTTCTAGGGGACTGATGATCTCAGATGCTAAGTCCCATAGTGCTCAGAGCCACTTGAACCATTTTTTTTTATACCGTTGACATAACTTTCGCAGGTATCTCTTGATAACCCTTAACTTACGAGGTGTGGTCTCTCAGACCGCGCCAGAATTTTCGAAGTTGCTCTCGTCAATTATGGCTGAACATTTTTATACACCACCTAGCCTCTTTTAATCACCAACTCTACAAATTATTATCGTCAGTTGCGTTATCGCCTTATTTGATCGTTTTTGACATGTGTTGTTGACATGTGATGGAGTCTCCAAGACCGCGCCTCGTGAACTACGCACCTGCTTTCGTCAGTTCAGTACAAAATGTGACAATTTTACACATTCTGAGTTCGATTAAATTTTTAGCCAGTGGATTGAGAATGATGTCAATGGTACAGAAGTAGACGAAGAAGTCAACAGCTTTTCAATAGCCAGTGATCACAATTCTGCTAGCGAACAGGAGGACCATTCAGAGGAAGAACTTCAGGACAGTGGTGATGGGGACCTTTCTGTTTATCCAACAAAATACTTAGTGTTAGTTGAAATGAAATGTGTTCTGATTGGTGGTAAAGAATGATGTAGGTCTCAGTACTGAATATTAATTTTGCAGCCTTTCTTTTTCTGGCTATCGAGTTCAGTTTTTATATGCAAGTTTAAACACCAGAAATTAGTTTTATGCGAAAATTTGCTTTCTACAGAGATACCATAATTTTTAAGAGCGTAAAATTCAGTTCACTAGCAGTTCGTTTTCTGTCCTATTGAAAAAACTTTACGAAAGTATGTGACTTTTGATTGATACAGAAATAAAATACTGTTGGCTTTATTTAGTGCAATAAAATCAACAAGGAAAATTTAAATAACACTTCTGTAGTTGTAACCATAAATGTTATATAACATATATTAAATTTTCAAATGATTTACAAGTTAAATCTTGGTTTAAAGGTAGGGGTCTCAGAGACCACACCTTGTAGTATACGTTACAGAAAAGTAACCTAGTGAGTTAAGGGTTAACCATGCCATCGTAACCTAGTAGTGACTCTCGTAGGCTTCCACGAACTGCTGAAAGGATACACTGTGTACGTTGAGGGACTAGCACCACGCAAAGAATATGGTGCAGAATAACTAGCGTTTTTAATTTTTTGAATAACTTGGCTGTAGGTCAGTGGTTATGCCCAAGCACGCTGGTCTCAGAGTTTGAAAGAAACTAGAACTCAGTAGGATAATCTAAAACTTAAGGCCTATTCATGAATCCTACATAACTCTCGTGGTAAGAACATTATCTACCGGCACATTGTTTGAATATGTAAGGATGACGTACACAATCCTCTATAGTATGGAAGTTCATTTCACACTAGTTTCCTCTCTATAGCTAAATATAGACAATTCGGTCACATTAGTATGACCACAGCCTATGTATGACGTCAGTGTGCAATAACGACTTGCAGATGGAAGGTGGCAGCAGTACCAGTGGAGGGAATATAAAGCATTTTGGGGGACGCTGAAAACAGTGCAGTCGCTGTCGTAACGTGAAAAAGGAGTGATTTATCTGACGTCCAAAAAAATAGTTTTTGGCTTTTGGGCGAAGGGTAGAAGCAGTTCCGAAACGGCTAAGTTTGTAAACTGTTGACGTGTCGCTGTGGTGAAAGTACACCGTGCACGGTAGAATGGCTGAGGCAAGGTGTTGTACCATGGGTCATAGATGACAGGGGTGAACGACGGCTGCTGAGATGTGTACTGGTGAAGAGACTTGTAGCTATTGAGCAACTGACCGCCCAGATGAACCAAGGGGATACCAACAGCGTCCACTTAACCCTCCGTTACTTGCGCGAAAATTCGCGACATCGTCACTCGCGTGGATGACTGGTGTCATCCACAAAACAAGCGGTCTATTTGTACACTTTGAACGGTCTTTATGACCGGTTATATGATTTTTATTAAACCTAAATATAATACATTTAATATTTGTACACAATATAATATATTCTAACTTTTGACAGAGTTTGACCATTCGAAGAACAATATCTTCAGCTGAATTACTGGCATTACATGGTCCCTCTTGTTGCTTACCGATGTACCGTTCTAAATTCAAAGTGTAAGCTGTTTTTAAATAAACCAAAGCAAACACTTTTAACCCATACTTTGCTGGTTTGCTAGGAATATATTGCCTGAACGGGCAGTTTCCTCTAAAAGCCAAAAGCTGTTCGTCAACAGTGAGATATTCACTAGGAGAAAAATGTTTTTGGCAATTGTTCGTGAATAGATGAAGTACCTCTCTAATATCTCTGATAGCAGCCAAATTGTCAATCTCTTTGCGAACACCTCTGTTGTTGTTGTTGTTGTTGTTGTGGTCTTCAGTCCCGAGACTGGTTTGATGCAGCTCTCCATGCTACTCTATCCTGTGCAAGCTTCTTCATCTCCCAGTACCTACTGCAACCTACATCCTTCTGAATCTGCTTATTGTATTCATCTCTTGGTCTCCCTCTACAATTTTTACCCTCCACGCTCCCCTCCAATAATAAATTGGTGATCCATTGACGCCTCAGAACATGTCCTACCAACCGATCCCTTCTTCTGGACAAGTTGTGCCACAAACTTCTCTTCTCCCCAATCCTATTCAATACTTCCTCATTAGTTATGTGATCTACCCATCTAATCTTCAGCATTCTTCTGTAGCACCACATTTCGAAAGCTTCTATTCTCTTCTTGTCCAAACTATTTATCGTCCATATTTCGCTTCCATACATAGCTACACTCCATACAAATACTTTCAGAAATGGCTTCCTGACACTTAAATCTATACTCGATGTTAACAAATTTCTCTTCTTCAGAAACGCTTTCCTTGCCGTTGCCAGTCTACATTTTATATCCTCTCTACTTCGACCATCATCAGTTATTTTGCTCCCCAAATAGCAAAACTCCTTTACTACTTTAAGTGTCTCATTTCCTAATTTAATTCCCTCAGCATCACCCGACTTAATTAGACTACATTCAATTATCCTTGTTTTGCTTTTGTTGATGTTCATCTTATATCCTCCTTTCAAGACACTGTCCATTCCATTCAACTGTTCTTCCAAGTCCTTTGCTGTCTCTGACAGAATTACAATGTCATCGGCGAACCTCAAAGTTTTTATTTCTTCTCCATCGATTTTAATTCCTACTCCGAATTTTTCTTTTGTTTCCTTTACTGCTTGCTCAATATACAGATTGAACAACATCGGGGAGAGGCTACAACCCTGTCTTACTCCCAACCACTGCTTCCCTTTCATGTCCCTCGACTCTTATAACTGCCATCTGGTTTCTGTACAAATTGTAAATAGCCTTTCGCTCCCTGTATTTTACCCCTGCCACCTTTAGAATTTGAAAGAGAGTATTTCAGTCAACATTATCAAAAGCTTTCTCTAAGTCTACAAAAGCTGGAAACGTAGATTTGCCTTTCCTTAATCTTTCTTCTAAGATAAGCCGTAAGGTCAGTATTGCCTCACGTGTTCCAGTGTTTCTACGGAATCCAAACTGATCTTCCCCGAGGTTGGCTTCTACTAGTTTTTCCATTCGTCTGTAAAGAATTCGTGTTAGTATCTTGCAGTTGTGACTTATTAAACTGATAATTCGGTAATTTTCACATCTGTCAACACCTGCTTTCTTTTGGATTGGAATTATTATATTCTTCTTGAAGTCTGAGGGTATTTCGCTTGTTTCATACATCTTACTCACAAGATGGTAGAGTTTTGTCAAGACTGGCTCTCCCAGGGCCGTCAGTAGTTCCAATGGAATGTTGTCTACTCCGGGGGCCTTGTTTCGACTCAGGTCTTTCAGTGCTCTGTCAAACTCTTCACACAGTATCGTATCTCCCATTTCATATTCATCTACATCCTCTTCCATTTCCATAATATTGTCCTCAAGTACATCGCCACCAACGGCAAGGTCCATGGTTCATGGGGGGGGGGGGGGGGGGGGGGCGAACACCTCTATCACGGATATTATCAAACCTCAGACATCTCATCAGAAACCTGAATCGGTTTTCACTTACGCATAAATAACATGATTCAAGTCCGTTTCCCTTTGAGTTATCCCACAATTTCGATATACTGTTCCTAGAACATCTCAAAGACCCACATAGATATAACAAACCAATGAAAACTCAGATCTCTATCGCATCTGTTTCTTTAGTGTCCCTTTCCCTAGACTAGTTATTGAACTTAATTGATGTATATATTAGTGCACCTTGCGATAATGCTTATTATGTTTTCATCTAAGAACAAATTCAGAATTTCTATTTCTGTCTTATTTATACGAGCTTGACTTTTTGGGCCAGGCAAATGCGTAATAACACTGGTAGGATATCTATGTTTCCTCCGTTTAGTTTTTCCATCTTTCCCTAAAAAAATGCATCCTCTTGAGTTACTTCTTCCTGTGATTCATATTCATCATTTTCTGACACTTCTTGTTCTGTTCCTGAATCATGACCGCTTTCATGAACAGAGTCTTCAGTCTCCGAGTCAGCGCTATCACTGTGAGCATCTTCATCACTCAGCTCATTGAACCATTCCAACCATACATTAGGATCTCTACTATATTCTGTCCGAGGTTTTTGCCTTTGACATTTCTTCCACAATGTAAAAATAAAGAGAATACTAGGTAACATGGAAGGTAACTGCAATCAGTTTCAATACGTCTGAATGTATGCACATGAAAGATCGATTGGATCTACGAAAGAAATAAAGTAATACAGACTTACTTAGTTTCAGATTGTGGCAGCAGAGGTCGCGCGGATGACAAGTGTCCTCCAGACTATAATAATGTTTCATAAACAATGTATCTTTCGTAACTGAAAGACAACAATGATTGGAGATAATAGCCGGAGAGTTGACAGAAAGGTACTGAAAATGGCGCGAACTGAATCCATCCCTGTCAGATGAAATTGAGTGGGAAAGTCATGTGGATGACGAGTGTCATCCGTTCTAGCAACGGAGGGTTAACGACATTCAGTGAACGTTGCTATGTATGTGCCTCTACAGCAGGCTCCTGGTCCATGCACCCTTCCTGACTGCTGTTCATTAGCGTCGAGCTTGAATGTGCACGCCATTATAACTGGACGTCCACTGAGTGCCGACAGGTGGTCTTTTCAGATGAATCACGTTTTATGCCCAACAGGGCGTGAAATGTGTAAAGCAACCACACTGCAACAATCATCGGAAGGGTTCAGTCCGGAAGAGGGAGTGATATTGTCTGGGTAATGTTATGTTGGCATTTTCTGCTTGAATCTGTCATTCTGGAAAGCGCAATGGATCAAGTATGCATCTATTCTTTCGCCGAACCCCGCATTAAAACCCAAACGGGAATCTGTCGGACCTCCTCTTAAATTCAAATGGTTCAAATGGCTCTGAGCACTATGGAACTTAACTTCTGAGGTCATCAGTCCCCTAGAACTTAGAACTACTTAACGGGAGTAGGAAGTCAAACGGGCCGACTTGGAGCAGGAGAGGCACCACTGAACATTTTAATTTCAACTGTCTATACTTTTACAAATAAATTCATAAAACTTTGTCAGCATGACCAGGAAGGATTCAGAATTCACACTCTTAGCAGTGGAAGTTCGAAAACATAGGAAATATGTTTTTTTTTACATGCGAAATTTCTTCATTTTTTTCACTTACTAATGGCAGCATTTGTTGCTGTAGGTACACTTTTCTTCATAAGTAAGAGAGATTCTTCGATGAATTTTGCACAGTATACAAACCATACTTAAAGGTGTATGAAACTCCAGAATTTTCCAAATCTATTAAAAACTGTGGTAAAAATTGAGGTGATTAACTATAAAATTTGTGTTTTTTCTAAACATGAAGTTTACAATATAATAGTCATTCGTTTTTTCATAAACTAAATCAATTCTAGAGTATCGTACACCTGTAAGTATGGTATGTATGCTGTGCAAAATTCATCGAAGAATCTCTCAAACTTATGAAGAAAGGTGTACCTATAGCAACAAATGCAGCCATTAGTAAGTGAAAAATTGATGAAATTTCGCAGGTAAAAAATTTATTTTGTAATGTTTTCGAACTTCCACTGCAATGGGTGTGAATCCTGAATCCTTCCTGGTGATGCTGACAAAGTTTGATGAATTTATTTGTATAAGTTTAGACACTGGAAATTAAAACGTCCTGTGATGTCTCTCCTGCTCCAAGTCGGCTCGTTTGACGTCCTACCCCCCCCCCCCCCCCCCCTTTAAACCTAACTAACCGAAGGACATCACACACATCCGTGCCCGAGATAGGATTCGAACCTGCGACCGTAGCTGCCGCGCGGTCCCAGACTGTAGCGCCTAGAACCGCTCGGCCACCCCGGCCGGCGGACCTCCTCGATCGGGCTGTTCGCCCCATGGTTCCTCGCGCAGCTCGCCTTGACAGTGGACTTGGCATGGCTCCACATCCATGTCGATACCATCCAGAACCTTACTGCCTCACTTCCTGCGCGTCCGCACTGCAAAAGATGTTTCTCAGATTTTTGACAGGTGGTCACGATGTGACTGAGCCGTGTAAAATTATTTCGTTTTATGGTGAACATTTTTTAAAAAGGAGACGCATTATGTGCTATGTATGATGGCTCTGTTCCCTATTCTTTGTGATATCTTCATAAGTTAATGGGGCAGAATATTCAGATGTCTTGCGGTTCTTTCTATCGCTCGAACGTCAGTATCGCAACTGCTTTCATCAAACAGTTCATTAGTCCTCAGAATGCCCATAAACCATAAAATGTAGCAGTCTACGTAACACAAATTTGAGAGAATCATTGGACTAGGCGCCAAAACCTGCTCACCATTTTCGTGTTCTACTCGGCGCAGGTAACACATTTCATGATCACACAGACTGGTGGTGATGCAGTGTCCGTTGGTTCCTGTGATCTACGATGCAGCAGCTCGACAAGTGAATGGCTAGCCAGAAGCGAAGTCCAGAGTCTAGCGGAAGTGGTCGTAAGCATGAATAAACAGTCCAGGAAGCGATCCAAATCGGAAAACGTAAAGGCTGGCAAAAGCACGGCGTTTATAGAAGGCTTCAGAGAAATGCGGGCACTGCCAGATACGTGCGGGGCCACAGTTTTTACAGGACACGGTGACGTCAGTGGACGACCGCATCACGTGACATTCCCGGGGCAGCGGCGGCGTCCACCACAGGAGCAAGCTTCGGTCGAGGAATGGAGCCAATTTCTGACATTTCCTCTGTATCGATACTCGGGATGGGAGCGGAATTCGTATCACTGTGGATACTAAAACCACAAATGCAGTTACTCTAACCGCTACACCATCATGACGAATATCGGTGTGGTTACATACCTGGTGTAGGGATGAAATTATTTTTCCGTCCGGCCAAAGTTAATAAAGGATATGGAAATAATATAATTTTAACACAGCAATATGAAACAAATCGAAAAATAACATTTCGCGAGCGAATTTCATTTTCATTTTTTTATCCCTTAATTCCGCATATCTGTAGACCATCAAATAACTGTTTTTTGTATTTGAAATTGTTCAAGCATCTCAGGAAAAATGCTGAAAAATATTATTATCCTAATTATGAAAGAACAAAAAAATTTTTTTACACTTTGTTTTAATGCAAAACCGTGTGAATCGTATCATTCATTCATACGTTACGCTTTGTGCTTATGCAAAATCGTACGAAATGTACAACATTAATAAACATTTATTACTTATGAAAACATAGTTTTGAACACAAAATGAACATCAATTAGGTTATAATTAATAGTACTATCGAAAATGGATAGATGGCATGTATCTTTAGATAGAAAGGAATGCAAGAAAATAGTTTTTGCCTTTATTTAAACGTAAATTTATTTTCCAGTTTTCATGTATGACGAACGTATAGTCTTTGTAGTTAGTATGTTTGAACGTTGCTGTCATTGCAGACTGGCCAGCTATGAAAGGGATCTCATCTGATATCCTTTGGAGGTAACGTTGAGCTCTTGTATTTAAGCCTGTTGAACTCTATTGGATCTGTGCTAGCTGGTGTCTCGTTTTCCTGATTCAGGACCAATCTGGCAAAGAGTTTGAACCAATTCAATTCTGGTTCATTCAATTTCTTGTTCATTGGCATGTCTGCTGTTCTTTTATGAGTGAGTACCCTTTCTAGAATAGCCGCGAATTTATTACAGTTACATCAATCAGACGGAAAAATAAACTAAAAACCATAATCTAGCTCTAATATTTATATGATACCTGCCAATTTTGCTATCTAAGTCTACATTTCCTGTCTGTGAGCTGTAAACATAAACAACAGCAGAAAATAATACCATTTCGTGTTCCTTATGCCAAACCTTTTTGTTTCAGATTTTGGCAGCTTGCCGACAGTACTATTGTCTTTAGGCAAAATGGAGGAAATGACCACTTTGTCACTTATAACTGTGTATTCCTCAGAATACCCACGTACCTCTGTCTTCAGCTTCTTTCTTTTTTGAAACGTAGAGTTTGATATTCTATTCAAAAAATGGTTCAAATGGCTCTGAGCGCTATGGGACTTAACTTCTGAGGTCATCAGTCCCATAGACTTAGAACCTAACTAACCGAAAGACATCACACACACCCATGCCCGAGGTAGGATTCGAACGTGCGACCGTAGCAGCAGCGCGGTTCCGGACTGAGAAGGGCTTTCTTTTTGTTTTCAAAATGATTCGATTTTGCTGTATCTTTTGATCTTTTTCAGATGCTTGTAGTAGCGGTTATCAGTAATGAGTTCATATCATCCTTCAGACAGATACTTGTGTAATTCTTCTAGTTGCATCACCCCGGTTCCCAGAACTGCTGATGATAGACGTTGACTGTGGGTACTGTATCACAGACATGGTCCCTTTGACTGTTCAGAGATGTCACTAAACCCTCCCAATGACGTAAACATTCATGCATGAGGAGCTCCTCTAAGACGTAGGGGATCCGACAGCCGATCAGTTCCAGTCATTCCACCAGGAAAGAGGTGCACGGGTCGTGTTGTCTGTATTTCAACCATGCCTAGACGGTCAATACCGCGATTCAATGGCGTCCGTATCGTTACTTTGTTTCAGGAAGGGCTCTCAACAAGGGAATTGTCCAGGCATTGCGGAGTGAACCAAAGCAATGTTGTTCGGACATGAGGAGATACAGGGAGACAGAAATTGTAGATGATATCCTTCGCTCAAGCCGCCCAAGGGCTACTATTGCAGTGGATGTCCGCTACGTACGGATTATGGCTCGGATGAACTCTGACAGCAACGCCATCATGTTGAATAATGCTTTTCGTGCAGCCACATGACGTCGTGTTACGACTCAAACTGTGCACAAGATGCTGCATGATGCGCAGCTTCGCTCCCGACATCCATGGCGAGGGCTAGCTTTGCAACCACGACACCATGCAGTGTGGTACAGATGGTCCCAACAACATGCCGAATGGACCGCTAAGGGTTGGCATCACGTTCTCAGTGTCGCATATGCCTTCAACCACACAATCGTCGGAGACGTGTGGATGCAACACGGTCAAGTTGAACGCCTGAGACACACTATCCAGCGAGTGCAGCAAGGTGGAGGTTCCCTGCTGTTTTGAGGTGGCATTATGTGGGGCCGACGTACGCCACTGGTGGTTATGGAAGGCGCCGTAACCGATAGTGCAACCATACCAGCAGCTTATAGGGGAGGCATTCGTCTTCATGGACGAAAATTCGCGCCCCCATCGTGCACATCTTGTGAATGACTTCCTTCAGGATAACGACATCGCTCGGCTAGAGTGGCCAACATGTTCTCCAGACATGAACCCTATCGAACATGCCTGGAATAGATAGAAAAGGACTGTTCATGGACGATGTGACCCACCAACCAGTCTAGGGATCTACGCCGAATCGCTGTTGAGGAGTGGGACAATCTGGACCGACAGTCCCTTGATGAACTTGTGGATAGTATGCCACGACGAATACAGGCACGCATCAATGTAAGAGGACGTGCTACAGGGTATTAGAGATACCGGTGTGTATGGCAATCTGGACCACCACCTCTGAAGGTCTCGCTGTATGGTCGTACAACACGCAATGTGTGGTTTTCATGAGTAATAAATAGGGCGGAAATGATATTTATGTTGATCTCTATTCCTATTTTCTGTACCGGTTCCGGAACTCCCGGAACCGAGGTGATGACAAACTTTCTTGATGCGTGTAGTTGGATCGCCAACAATATGTAAACTATCTTCACTGTCAGATGGACATTCTAGTGTCTTGAATTCTTCAAAAGTCATCACTGTTCGTAGTCCATTTTCAAAATACGAGAATGACTCCATTACAGCACTCGAACTAGCACGAGTAACTAGAAGAAAAATGAATCAAGGGAGCACTAACTTGTTGTCGTTCTACAGTAGGTGCGAGCATTACTACGCGCTATTGTACATATGCAAACAAAACTGATTCATATAGAACTTACGTATTTACTATCAGAAATACTCTCCAAGGGATATAGAAGACACGTCAGCACTTAGCAGCGGCCAGTGGCTGTTACATTTCTGATACTGTCGTCTGGTTGCTTCAGATCGTTCATATCGATACTTAGCGCCGTCACCGTGGTGGCGAAAGGCGTCTCCTTTGTTTTTCTTTGCTGTGATTATGCTCTGAGTCGACGCCGAGTTCACGAAATACCAATAGAGGAACCGATTGCTATTGGGTTACTACCTGCAAGTGTAATTAACGTATTGTGACAAACGTCTTCCCCTAGCAGCTATATTTTGTTATGTTGCTTAGATTTCACCTTTTGTACTTTATTTCATGCTCCTATTTTGTATGTACGTTATTTTTGTAATATTTGCTTACTGAGCGCCTTGCTGGTTGCTACTGATTGGTTGCTCAACCTATAGTCTCTCCATGCTATCCAATAGTTGACTTTCGTGTCTCAACAAACGGAGCATGCTCCGATCACCACCTGCGTCTGCCAGCATTATGTATATTTTCTTTTAATTACATTGAAAAAGGATTTGTTGCACGGTTTCTGTTGAGTTCGATTTCTGAGCTGTTTTAACTAGTTATGCTGATTTCAACCTAGAATTTCAATTTTTTCTCTACACCTTATGTAAATGTGATCAACCCTTGTGGGATCAATCGCGGAGCACAGCAAGCAGTATTGCTCTCCTATTGGCTGACACAAACCTTCTCCGAACGGCAAGGGGAGCTATGAATGACGCCACTGCAGACCAGCGAGAGGTTCATATTGTCTAGACCAATTCAGTTACGGTTGAGATACTACAATGAAATGTTTTGTGAACGTCTGATATTGAAGTCTATTCTGAGTCTCGCTTGTATAGTTTTTACTTATATATAAACTGTAATCTTTACTTGTGTGCGTCTCATAGTAAGCTTGGTATGCGTTACACAGCCTCCGATTCGTTTTGTTATACGTGTGGCAGTTAATGGAAAAACATCAGTACAGTTGTCAGGCAACCCTTTAGCCAGCTGCAACTTGATAACTGTTGATCGACATTAATCATGGGTCCCTCACAAAGAGTGCAAGCAGTTGGTCGAGAGTTGAGTTGAAGAAGGGACCTCTCGATATAGTTTCATTTGGTGTTTACGTGATTTGTTGAGACCCCAGAGATCAGTCAAGTGATTGTCACTTTTATGCAGTGACAACGTCATGGTACAACAGAAAAGAAAATAGGAAATAGAGCATAGGTGCTGCTCCAGAAAAACGTGCCTGGAAAAACGAGCGAAGGTAGCCTATTTTCGATCAACATCAAGTGCGTCTCTTCAATACTTTCGAAGTGATAACGGCTTTATATATTTCCATGACGTACGTAAATTAACCGGAGAATTGTGAATTTCAGAGTATCAAGCGACTGACTGGAGATTGTTTATCGTTAGCTCAAACCGGAGCTAGAAGTGTGTCCTCCTCGACAACTGAAATTTATTTGGCGTAGTCCCAGTACACCATTCAGTTTGTTTGGGGGAAAAGTATGAAGACAAAAAGAGTCACTGATTTGTAGCAATAACACCTGAACCAAAGCATGATCTGTGTTGATCATAAAACAGTCTGCTTCCGCCAGGGGCAGCAACACGGATGTACCAAGTATCCCTGTTATTTATGCATATGGGTTAGCAGAGCTCGTGAGAAGCTCTGACAGCAGTCGAACAGGCCGCTAAAATCTAACCAGAGGCCTGGTGATCCAGACGTTCAACATCAGCCACTTGTCGACAGAAAGAACATTGTATTTCCACCTCTGCATGTAAAACGGGGTCCCATGAAGCAATTCGTCACAGCTTTGTCATTGAAGGAGAATGTTTCAAGAAGTATGTATGTTTACCATTGGTTAAAGAAACTTCACAGTCTGAAAGAACACAAATTTGCAGTAATCACTCTTTGTGAACAGTATATTGGATAAGATTGCCCTTTACATCCCCTTATATTCATATTTTGCATGAATTTTGAGACAGAGAAAGGATATTCTGTAGCTTAAAAAATTGGTATGATAAACACCGACGGCCTCTATTTTTGGATTAAGAGGCCAAACAAAGCCAAAAACAGCTCACAGAATTAAGACAATAAGATTGCTGCTCTCCAGTGTTATTGTTAAGTTTATATGTCTGAATTTTCTTCTTTTGTTATTAGATGTGCCTTTAAGTCTGTAAACGTGCTTGTAATTCAGAGTATAGTCTGAAGATGTCTTAGAAATAGAGTGAAACTTGTCGCCATTTTAGTAAGCTTTTCTTTTGCGATCAAGACAGTTTTATTTAAAACAATTTACGTCGATCGCTGTTCTTCCAAAGATGTTTACAAAAACTGCCGAAGATTTGTATGTCCTAAAGGGATCTGAATTCGTTTTTATTTTTTTAAACTTTTTTTTAAAGCTAACAGTGCGTTCACCTAATTTAAGGCCACACTCACGAGGTTTTATAGAATGAATTTTTTGACACTACAGCGGAGTGTACGCTGATATGAAACACGCTGGTAGATTAAAATTGTGCCGGAGAGTGATTGGAACTGAGGTTCTATGCCTCTCGCTGGCAAGTGCTCTATCGGCTGAGCTACCCAAGCACGACAGGCGACCCATCCTCACAGCTCCGCTTCCGCCAGTACCTCATCCCCTACCTTCCATACTTCACAAAAGCTGTCCTGCAAAACTTGCAGGACTTACATATTGTCTTTGGACCTACAGGGGATAGGTAAAATGATGTGGTGGTAGTAACGGGATAGTTGTGTATGATGGTCAACAACGTAGGTAAGGCAAGTGTCACGTTGGGCTGTGTGTGTTCAGTACGTACTAGGCATCAGTGTAGGTTGTTTACGACTAGTGCACACTTCTTATTTGCATTTAGCGACCGAGGTCGAAGTGCGATGAAAGACCTAACAGAGTTCCAAAGAAGGGCAGGGTGTGGCGGCCGGATTAGCTGGAGCATCAGTAACCAAGACAACAAACTTATTGAATCTTTCAAGAGCAACTGTTTCAAGTCATGACAACCTACACTAAACATAGAAAGATATCACAGTGTAAACGTAATAGTGGGCGCATATCAAAACTATATGACAGATATCGTCGTACGCTAACACGAATTGTGTAAAAACGAAGCAAAACTACGGCGGCTAAACTGACTGCAGAAATCAATAGCCACCTTGGGGTTCCCGTAGCTATCGATACACTCCGCCAAGAACTCCATAAAACAAATATTCACGGACGAGCTGCTATACCGAAACTATTAGTGACGAAAAACAGTGCAAAGAAGTGTAAGACATGGTGTCAGGAGCATAAATCCTGGACGGTGGAAACACGTCTTATGGTCTGACGACTCAACGTTTTCGATATTTCCAAAATCGGGCCGGGTTTATGTCTGCAGAACGCCAAAAGCAGTCTACAATTCTGATTGCTTGATTTCAACGTTTAAACATGAAGGTGGAAGTGTGATGGTGTGTGCAGCCATATCATGGTATTCTGCTGGTCCCGTCATTACTCTTAAAGGCCGTGTTACAGCCAACGATTATGTGAACATTTTAGGTGATTGGTGCACCGCACTATTCCCCATCAATGATGCCATATTTCAGGACGATAATGCACCCATTCATACAGCCAGGACAGGAAAGTCAAGTTACAAGAAGCACGCAACTAAACTGCAGCGTCTTCCCTGGCCAGCACAGTCCGCGGAATTTAACATTATCTAAACCTTTTGGGCGGTATCGGAGCGCAGACTCCGGAGCAGATTTCCGCCTCCTTCGTCACTTCAGGAATCCGAAGAGATTCTGATCGAAGAGTGGTATAACATTCCACTGTAGACTGTACAATCATTATATGCCAGTATTCCAAGAAGAATCGCAGCTGTACTACGTGCAAATGGGGGTCCAAATCCTTATTGATGAACCATTTCCAAGTAAGTACAGGTGTTGAAGTGATTTTGCCTCTCCCCTGGTTCTCTCCTATACATACTTACTACCCGTAATAGTTTGAACACTTTGTTTTCCACATACTAGTATTTGCCTTCCCCTACGTGTTTCCCTCTCCAGTACTAAGTTATCTATTCCCAGACATCCCAGCAGATGTCGCGCTAAGCTGTCGGTTTCTCCTTCAAAAGCGGTTCGTAATATTTATTCATCTACTAGTTACAATTCCTATCTCGTATTAATGCGAACTTAACTTCATGTTACTTCTTCGTTTCCAGACTTCCCCCAAGAAGGAAAAATCTCTGTAACATACATTTATTTTCAGAAAATTCATAATTCCGAATCACCATTTGACACTCTATGGAAAAAACTGTATTCGCCAGTGCGATCCTATGTCTGATACCAGGGGACTTCAACAAGTAAGTTATACATAATTGCAGCGCAGGTAAATTACACTGAATGCTGCACTACGCTTCAAAGTGACACAGATACATGACAATGTTTTACACCACAATCATCAAGACTCTGTAAGAAACAGTTGGAAAATTTTACGAATTATTCGATTCCTAGAATCCTACGTTGCTCACGGAGTTATTCAAGTAGGGCGATATTAAAAGTTCCCATCGTCGGAAAATTTGCGAATGTCGCGAATCAGATCCTCGATTGCCTGGACATTGTCCATGTATCGACGTCGGTGGCCCTCCCTTCTGATCAGCATCAGCCACGTCTATGCGGACTTGGTTACACTGTTGACACCACTTCACTGAGGCTGGACGCGACACAGCGTTTGGTCCATATTTCGCCACGATTTGACAGTGAATGTGTATGTTGTTTAGACCTTTTTTCTCACGAGAAATCTACTGACTCGCGTACTTCAACTCTGGAGTACGTTCTTAGTTGCTGCTCCATTTCAATAGTACGATGTGATGCACATGTTATTCGTACCGTATCAGAACTGTTTCTGCAGGAAGCCCAGAACATGTACTGTTTTCTGACAATGCACCACTTTTTGAGAGCAATGGTCTTAGCGTCGGACCACATGAGTAATTTACTTCTTGAAGCTCACTCATATTTACCTTTCTTCGAGCACTTCGTCTAATTTCTCTTCTATACAAAAGAATTCTCTCAATTCCGTTATTGTTTGGCTATGAGTTTTGATGTTAGCTTCGTCAGAACTTAAGAAGCATGAGAAGCATGTAACGATGAGTAGCATGTAATAGGATTAGTTACAGGGTAGTTACTGAATGCTTGGACGCCATTAAATGTTTAGCAGGTTGCATATTACACGAACCAGAACATCTACTTGCCAGTAGTTAGAAAGTATGGTTCTTCTTTATCAGAAAGTTGAGCTGTATGGTTCACTTACATACCGACTCAAAATCATTAAGATTATATCAGATCATTTAACTGTAATTAACAGGAAGTTATAACTAGTTAGAAAACCTGATCTTTTGTGTTAACGTACTGTGGTTAACTTCAGCAAAATCTGTAATTTCATTTTCGTGATTGCATTATTACATTCCCATGGCAACATTAGGAGAAATATCTAAGTTGTAATTAAACCAATCATTAATTAGCAAAATACGTAAATTACAACTGACCTAAAAAGCAGACTTTTGGAACATCTATCATTCATCTGATATATTTAACGTGACACGTGCACTTTATGTATCACGTCAAAAACGAAAAACCGATTAGATCAATTGTAATTAACTTTTTCACTAACGATTCTCGAATATTATGATGTAAACGCTATTGTTTTTCAGTTAATTTCATACTACATACAGAACTTTAACCTGAAATTCCATTATGGCATTTTGTACTGTATTTTTGTTAATGTCAAGAATAAAACAGAACGTGAAATCAAAATGTAATTAATGATTTTAGGACAGGTATTATTACTGTAACTTCATAACCAAACTTCCACACAGAAGTCAAAAGAACAACATTTAGAAATGTATTCAGAATAAATCATTATTTATTGTCTTTAAAACCGTACTCACAGTTTGATAGAAATCATTAGCTTTTCATTATAAATAAGTAAATGTAATTGTTTTTGACAATAGGCAAAAGAACATACGTTGTTAAGAAAGGGCGTATATTGAGCGATGCAAAACTCTTGAATTCAGTTGCAGTTTGGTCAATGTAATGGCGCAAATTCCGTAACAGTTACTGTTTTATTAGTCATGTTGGCAGAAGACAGTTTGTGTGAACATATTTGTAAATGCTTAGGAAAAGTACATCTTCTGTTAAAAGGATAATCAATGTGTTGGAAAATATTATTTTAACATTCGAGTTTTCATCACGTCCGAAATCCAGACGAATGTGCAATATACATCCCGTAAAGGACTTTATTGGTGGGGGAGATTCGACGGTTCAAAGCTAAGTATTCCACTGAGAAAAAGCACATCATTCTCATACTTCGATGGATCTCTCGTAATGAGGCGTACACTATGTGACGAAAAGTCTCCGGACACCCCCAAAAACATACGTTTTTCATATTAGGTGCATTGTGCTGCCACCTACTGCCAGGTACTCTATATTAGTGACCTCAGTAGTCATTAGACATTTTGAGAGAGCGGAATGGGGCGCTTCGCGGAACTCACGGACTTTGAATGTGGCCTGGTGATTGGGTGTCACTTGTATCATACGCCCATACACGAGATTTCCACACTCCTAAACATCGCTAGGTCCACTGTTTCCAATGTGATAGTGAAGTAGAAACGTGAAGGAACACGTACAGTACAAAAGTGTACAGCCCGACCTCGTCTGTTGATTGACCGCCGACTGTTGAAGAGGCTCGTAATGTGTAATAGGCAGACCATCACACAGGCATTCCAAACGGAATCAGGATCCACTGCAAGTGGACTAACTGCAACAGTTAGGCAGGAGGTGATAAAACTTGGATTTCATGGTCGAGTAAATGCCAAACGACGTCTCGCTTGGTGTAAGGATTTTAAACATTGGACTATTGGTCAGAGACTAAACGTTGTGTGGAGTGACGAATCACGGTGCACAATGTGGTGATCCGATGAAGGAGTGTGGGTATTGCGAATGTCCGGTGAACGTCATCTGCCAACGTGTGTAGTGGCAACGGTAAAATTCGGAGGAGGTGGTGTTATGGTGTGGTCGTGTTTTTCATGGAGGGGGCTTGCATCCCTAGTTGTTTTGCGTGGCACTATCACGGCACAGGCGTACATTGATGTTTTAAGCACCTTCTTGCTTCCCACTGTTGAAGAGCAATTCGGGGATGGCAATTGCATCTTTCGACGCGATCGAGCACCTGTTCATAATGCACGGCCTGTGGCGGAGAGGTTACACGACAATAACATCTCTGTGATGGACTAGCCTGCACAGTGTCCTGACCTGAATTCTATAGAACACCTTTGGGATGTTTAGGAACGCTGACTTCGTGCCAGGCCTCACCGACCGACATCGATACCTCTCCCCAGTGCAGCACTCCGTGGGCTGCCACTCCCCAAGAAACCTTCCAGCACGTGACTGAACGTATGACTATGAGAGTGGCAAGGTGAAGGGTGGGCCACCACTATATTGAATTCCAGAAATACCGATGGAGGGCGCCATGAACTTGTAAGCCATTTTCAGCCAGGTGTCCGGATACTTTTGATCATATAGTATATTTTAGCCAGAACTGTAGTTGGAGTGTGTGTGATGTCCTTATGTTAGTCAGTTCTAGGGGACTGATGAACTCAGAAGTTAAGTCCCATAGTGCTCAGAGCCATTTGAACCATTTTGTAGTTGGAGTAATATTAGAAGCAGAAAACAAAATTTACTCCGTCGCTGTTCTGCTTTACGTTCCTCGCTGACTCATTCGTTTTTGTGTTTTTTATCTTTAATCCGTAATCTTTGCAAGGTATGGCATCTATTCTAGTCTTCTCAAAAAGAGCTCTGTCGTCTGCTTACATTAACATTGCGATATTACGCCCTTTATGTTTTTATTCCTCTTCTAAAACTGTGTTCCCCTTCTTCCATTACAACTTAGAGGTACACTTTGAACAGTGATGGAGATAGACTGCAACAATGCCTCCTTCTAAACGCAAACTCGTCGTTGTTGGTTTTTCACTGCACATTATTACTACCACCTCTTACTTCTTCCGTTTCCCTGATCTTGCAGTCGACGAAACGTGAAACCTTAATCTACCTTCATTCATACTTCTCTAGTGTTCATTTTATTTTTCTTCTGCGTAGTTTCGATTTATGTATCCAAATCCCTCCCATTTATTCTGATGTAGGCTATTTGTAATTAAAATATTAAAGTGCCTGTGCTTAAAGGGGTGTGATACAACGCTCGTTCGGACGTGCATATAAGCGGACATGCGAGCAGTTGGCGTAACCATTTGCCCATCTGTGCATGCTAACAGCCATACCCAAACTTCGTCTTCGTCCAAGTATCATTAAGCTGTTCTCCTACACCTTCTGTAATTCCCGTACAAGGTTGAGATTTAATTTAAAGTCAATACCCTGCTAGTGTCGGATTAATACGATATTGGACTGACCGTGTTTGTAAGAAGTACGATGCATACATGCCCGAAGGTACAGGCACTGCAGCCACTACAGCCGTTATGAAACTCTTACCTGTACGGGAATTACAAAAAGTGTACGAGTGCAGCCAATGACACATGGACGAAGACGAATTGAAGTTTGGCTCTGGGTGTGAAGCGTGCAAGAATAGCCGAAATTGTTAAGGCGTCTACTGGCGATAAGCGAAAAATGCGGTTTCGAGCCTTGATCTAATACAGATTTTCGATGTGGTCATTTAGCTCTAAGCTGGAAGTTACCCGTATTCGCAAATACGGATACGTTTCCTGTATTTGCACTTAACGTTGATACTGTTCCTAAGCAATCTACTTGTTGTCTTCCAGTCTCTTAGCATTCGTATATTTTCCTCCTTCACTGGTGAAATGCATTTTTTTCTGGTCTATCCAGAGTTTTTGTCCCTAGTACATCGAATTATTATTTTCTTATCCCGCTTAAATTACCTCTACCTTTATTACATTCCGCTTGCGCTGAAGTACTCATAGGCCTTTCACTTAGGCCATTGGTCATGGTTTCTGAGAAATTCCCCATCACATATCGTATTACTTATTCAGCATTGAGTTTTATAGTACAAATTTCACGAAAGATGGAATTGCGATAATTGTCAGGATACGGCTAGGTGTTGAAGGCAGCATTTTATAACAGCAGTAACGAGTATTAGTACCTCACAGTTGTTTTCTGTCGAATATGTATTTCCGAAAAATGTAACTCAACATCCGTTTTCATTCTGACATCTGTTTCGAAATGAAAAATGGAAATATCTCTCTGAGTGAAACACACATCACACGTTACAATGTGCTGGTACAGCAGTAGAGTAATGCATTAAGCTGATATATTTGCGAATAAAAAATGTCAGTGCCATTAGCCTCACCGCTTTTGATGGAAATATTCTGCACCTGTATGCGCGGTGTCATTTATAACACCGATGAAGAAAAAAAAAGCCCATGCCGAAATGGGTACGAACAGGCAAAAAATTCGTTGCAATCATATTGCAGAAACAATGGAAAGAAGCATTTAATTGACGGAAAAGTTCAAAGGGAACTACCAATGTCGCCCGTTGAAGCTTCGCTTTGGCGGATTTATACTTTCAGCGGGATTTATTTAAAATTGTTGATGACATCTCATGTAGAAATGTGATAACAAATTCTCTCCTTTACTATTATAACGCGAGGAAAAAACGCACTCGACGTAACGCTACGTCACAGCTGCAGCAGTAGCGTGGCAAACTTTTCGACGCCCTTCGTTGCAGGAGAGCCGAGTGGAGTTAGGTGGACTTGTGTTAAATAATGTCTTTAGTGTATCAGGGTCAAGTAATGAACTAAACTATACAAATATGTTTGTTTTGTTTGTTTCATGCCATCTAGCGAACTTCTTTTGTAAGGTGTCTGAATAGTTCTGATCATGGAAAACAGAGGACGGCCAACCCACGGAGAAGATGCTGCTGGATCCGTCTTCGCCACTGGTCTTTATAACCATCGTACACTGTTAAAGAAAAATAAATTTAGTGTTTTCAATGCAACACATTTTGGGAGTCTGTCTCCATCTGCCGAATGATAAAGTCTTATCCGGCAAGCTGTTCATACCTTTCGAAATAATAAATTTAGTTACGGGAGAAAGTTTTTGACACACACAGTGGTTACCATTACTACAAGCCACACCACAAGTTGGGAAACGGGGCCAAATTTCTAGTAGTTTACTGTAGAGTTGAGATTTTCACAAATGTTTTATTCGTATCTTACAGAAACTAGAATTACGGCAATAAACAGCCTTTTAAACACGCCGCTAACGGCAATCAAGTAATTTATACCAATACAACGATTTAAAAAAATTAAAAAAGAACACAGAAACTAGCAGTACCGCAAAAAACAACCTTTTAAAACACGCCGCTAACGGCAATCAAGTAATTTATAGCAATACAACAGTTTAAAATTTTTTAAAAAGTCACAGAAGCTGGCAGTACGGCAATAAACTACCTTTTAAAACACGCCGCCGGCCGCGGTGGTCTAGCGGTTCTGGCGCTGCAGTCCGGAACCGCGGGACTGCTACGGTCGCAGGTTCGAATCCTGCCTCGGGCATGGGTTTGTGTGATGTCCTTAGGTTAGTTAGGTTTAAGTAGTTCTAAGTTCTAGGGGACTTATGACCTAAGATGTTGAGTCCCATAGTGCTCAGAGCCATTTGAACCATTTTTGAAAACACGCCGCTAACGCCAATCAAAGTAATTTATAGCAATACAACAATTTAAAAAATTTAAAGAACATTAGTAAACAGGCTACTAAAGTAAATACAGAACTTTGCTAATAAAGTACGGTGAGGTAGTGAAGCTACAAACAGCGCCACTAAAAAAAAAAACAGGTCTCAGCAAACATATGATTAATGGCAATAAAAGGAATTTACAAACTTGGAGGAATTTAAAAACTTTTAAACAAAAGTGTCCTGGAATATCATTAGAACATAACAGATATGACGAACCCGTGTAAGGTGGCCACAAATCACCCACTCAGGGATGCTCCGGCTAGACAGAATACTGACCAATTTAAATACGCCCCTAAACACAATTGCCACTCTCAGGCTGGTCACTGCACCGACTTTTAGCCAGTGAAAACCTGTTATAAGATGACTTAACTTGCTGGCAGAATTAGAGCAAACCTCGTGCAAGGAAACATTACACCACACAGTCCTGAATAAGCGACCACATGATCAACCAACAAGAAGCATGAATTTACTCATAACCCACGACAGAATAACGAAACAATTAAACTGCCAAAACTACACCTCTCATCGGACAGTAACGAGAGTAGGAGGAAAGATCACTGCCTTCAATTACACCGGTGGCAGGAACAGGAAACGCGGTGGCCGGAGGCCACAAGGCAGAAGAGACGCTGGTTACACAAAATTATTACTTAATGATTAAACCTTCCACAAACTTAACTTGCAATTATGCTCGAACAGGCAGTACACGACCACCGATGGCAAGGGTCCACACATCCGACCGCGCACGCGTCGCCAGCGTACCCAACACGCCACTGTCACACGACAACACGCTCTGTCACCGGAGTTCACGTCTTCTCTGCAACGTTGATGGGTAGTGACCGTCCTTCATGTTAGGTGTCTCCTTTTAAACTCCAGTGTTGAAACGGAAGATTTAAAGAAGCTTGTTAACGTCCCACCAAGGCGAAATGAACAGCAACTACTCGTGGGGCGATTCTGTATACAACCAACACGCGGGGAGCTCTTCCGTCAACTCCACCTGCTCGTTACACACAACCGACATACATCACGTGGCGACTCGGTACAACCGACCACCCCTGCTTCGCGCTGGAGAGCAACACTGCCCTCCCGTGTCCACCACACTCTCTGCGCGCAACCCCCTACCTCTGCGCCACCACACAAGGTTACAACTGGTATAAGATCTCACTTCCTCCGTAGCAGTTTCCCGGAAGCAAAAACGCAGATATCGATAGCAGAGGGAAATGACAACCAAGCAGCCACTTAATGACAGACAACAAATCAAACAAACATATCAGGGAAAGAAAAGGAAAACTAATGCAATCTAAACACAAGGTGTAGCACGAGTCGATACACGGCTCAGTTTTGGTACATACTGTGTGTGATAAATTGTGACGCACAACACTAAGTGGTTTCTCGATTTTTTTAAACTATGAAATATGAGAGAAAATTTATTGGAAAACTTTAAGAATTTGTTAGAATAATATATCATGAGAATATTAATGAATATCTCTGCAAAACTGATTTCACATAAAGTGAGATGATCAGTTAAATAATTTTACAACGATGAAAGTAATTGTAACCTAAAATAAGAGGCGGAAGTGAATATTCCAAATTATACAATAATTTCCATTCATTTTTACGAATATATATATATATATATATATATATATATATATATATATATATATATTGCCCCATTGGTATGGTAACCCTCCACCGCCCATCCTTGAAAAAGGTTGTTGAAGGGGTTGGCAAAAGAAGCCATCGCAAAATTGGACTTCTAGTAGGAAGTTGGTGAAGTAGCTGGGAATCTCATGATGAAGTGGTTGAGACTGCACAGAATCGTCCTTGTAGAATGTTGGACAATGTCGTACAATGTTACACTAGCTTCCACATAATTCGAGTAAAACCTAGAATGTTTCATAATGTCCTAGAATTTCCCAGAATTTATTGCTGGATACGTAAGTGGATTTGAGAGTACTTTAGAATATTTTTGAGTGTGAAATACTAACATTTTTACGACTTTTTTGGAATCTTCGTTTTTACGATGTTCTCTAATGTTCTCTATTTACCTAGAATGATCTCAGAAAACAAATGAAAATAAGGACCAAACGCAGTAATTTTTTCAGATAGTGAATAACAAAATTTATGTAAGCCAAAGTGCATTAATAAAACTTCAGCTGAAATATCTTTGGATCTGCAAAGTCACAGAATCACTATACGGTTCAATAGCTGCTGTGTACTGAATATGACAAAAATAATTATTTCAACGACATAAAGTTTTCTTCTCCTATCCGCGATCCGGAGGAGAATCTTTAAAAATGGTTGAAGGGTATACTCTTAACAAATGTAGCTATGATGACAGTTTACGGAGAAAAATATCTCTAAATAGTCACCACTCTCAATAAACGTAATGAAGACGCGGCGTGGATTTGCATCCAGTTCCACTGCAAGTAAATGCTAAATTGCTACTGCATGGCGAGGACTTGGTAGCAAATTCGGAACGTAACACTGCACAGTGGACATATAACAAACGCATTTATTATATTTTCTACAATATTTTTCTGATAAGAATACAAATTAGTATTGTGAGTTTTATGCGCTTTCTGGTCAGCTTGAAGTAGACTTCGTTTGCTGCCACTATTTGAATTTCTCTTACTCTACCTTTCATGGTAGCTGCCGCTGAGTGTTACCTCTAAGGTCACCGACGACAGGAGACTGTAATCACCGCAAGCCTTTGAGCAATTTACAGAGGTGCGAGAGAAAGCAAAGGACTAATTAAACAGAAGACTTCAAAGAGAAGTTTCTTGTACTAACGAAGTGTTCAGATGAGTTGCTAATGAAGTACTTCCACTCCATGGTACTTCCTCTGATAAAATAGGGAGAGTGAGAAAGGTGTTTATAACAGTGGTATCAATTAATCTGTAGTAATCAGTCTAGAAAAAAGTACGTGCATCCACAACAAAAATGAACTTGATCTTTATATTCATATCTGATTGTGTTCGAGACTATACGACTACGTAGCGTTTCCGTATTACTAAGAATGGATAAAATGAAATGCTTGTACTAAATCCTTCCAAAGAGTATTTGTTCGGAAGTGGAATACAGCACAGCGACCACGGCTGGAACAAAAAAAAAAAGAGAATATGGTCATTAGGTTATCAAAATTCACTGATTCTGAAGCATCCTACTGCACCAAAGCGGTTGTGTTTCCTACTGGTATCATTTTCTCTTTGTAGTAAGGCACATAGTCGTTATTGGGGAGCAGAAAAGCTTTGTCACGGCAGCCCGTGATAATATGATGTATAATGCAGCAGAATAGTGTGCATTACACGAAGAAAAACTGTAATCGGAGTTCGTGACTAGAAAATTAGGTTGCAAGGCTCCACTTTTGAAACACACAAATGTGCATACAATCACACGCGGTTGGTGCACAGTCGACATGTCACCATGCCACTTGGACATTGCTGTATACATTATCACGTCTAGTAGCAGTCTTTCAGATCCACCTTTTAAATAAAAATACGCAAGAGTCCAGAAAAAAGGGTATTTGTACTTCTGACTGGCGACTTAAGTCCCTGGTGTCCCTCCAGTTCATTGATGGTTTCGCCTCTAGAAAAACCATCATAGGCAGTGTCTTTTGGTCCAAGACGTCATGCACCTTTATACACAGAGTTAGTCCGCAGCTCGTGGTCGTGCGGTAGCGTTCTCGCTTCCCGCGCCCGGGTTCCCGGGTTCGATTCCCGGCGGGGTCAGGGATTTTCTCTGCCTCGTGATGACTGGGTGTTGTGTGATGCCCTTAGGTTAGTCAGGTTTAAGTAGTTCTAAGTTCTAGGGGACTGATGACCATAGATGTTAAGTCCCATAGTGCTCAGAACCATTTGAACCATTTTGAACCACACAGAGTTACGAGTGTGTCAAGTCTCCTTTCGGGCAACAAAACAATGCACCGTTTATATACCAGATGAAACCGTGTACTGGACTTCAGTTGCTCACCCGGCGATTCTTAAGAAACCATAAAGTCTCTGCTGTTCCGGCTTCTGTTCAAAGTAAAAGTTGTAGAGAAAGCAGCGGACGTAGCACCAGTCTTTGGACTCAGCAACCCGTCCTGGTAGATGTGGATGGAGAATTGTTGATCTCGCAGGCGAATGTCAACTTTATGGCTACCTTTTGGGTACAACAGTAATAAATCAGCCAGAGAGGAATTTCTGTGACTTCATTATACTCGTATAGGCAGGCTTTTATTATACAGACTCAAGAAATAATTGTAAAAATTAAATTTATGTATTTGTGATGTCACCGCCAGACACCACACTTGCTAGGTGGTAGCCTTTAAATCGGCCGCGGTCCGGTTGTATACGTCGGACACGCGTATCGCCACTATCAGTGATTGCAGACCGAGCGCCGCCACACGGCAGGTCTAGTCTAGAGAGGCTCCCCAACACTCGCCACAGTTGTACAGCCGACTTTGCTAACGATGGTTCACTGTCTACATACGTTCTCGTTTGACAGACGACAGTTTAGTATAGCCTTCAGCTACGTCATTTGCTATGACCTAGGCGCCATATTCAGTTACTATAATCTGAACAGATAATATTGTGAATCATGTACCGTCAAGAGCGACGTTCATCATTAATGGATTAAAGTTAAGTATGAAACTAATTCCGTCCAACTCTTCTGCCAACACAACAGTAAATACCACTAAAGTGACTGTCTACTTCAAAGATTAGGAATACAGATTTTTACGCCTTTAAGACTGTTTCCTTATTGCCTTCGTTTTCTGTAACATGGTCTTTTCTTTGTTTTTGGTGTCATCTATTGTAAGTGATGTTTCACTTTTGAGGGTACATCGCCATTGCGATTGCTTGATGTTCTTGATTTTTTTATTCTAACCTTCTGTCCAACAGATTTTTCGATTCTGAAGATAGACTGGAAACTCATACAGAAACTAAAGTTGCCATATGACCAGGGAAACAAGGTGCACAGTTTCTGTTTTCGTCGTCATATTGTTTAAACTGACTTCTGCACAAGTTTCAATGGATTTCCTCAGATTCCTCAAAAATAGTGGAGATGATGGTTTTGCATCTCACTGGATACAAACACAAATTGTCCGATACACGCACGACAGCCGATGCTTGGAGTAGTATTTAGACTGATGCGGAACTCCTCATACGGTACAAGCCGGGAGACGGTGACGCGAAACTTCATGTGGAAGTTGTGAGCAGCAGAATTCCAGAACTGATGCCGAGCCCGTCGTAAGCTATATACAAATAGTCCTAGTTGTATCCAATTGAAATCAAAGTGCGCATCGAGGCAATCAAGACAAGATTATAATGGCGCTTCATGAAAAGTTCAAAAAAATGGCTCTGAGCACTATGGGACTTAACAGCTGTGGTCATCAGTCCCCTAGAACATAGAACTACTTAAACCTAACTAACCTAAGGACATCACACACATCCATGCCCGAGGCATGATTCGAACCAGCGACCGTAGCAGTCGCGCGGTTCCGGACTGCGCGCCTAGAACCGCGAGACCACCGCGACCGGCTTCATGAAAAGTACTCGTATGTAAAACGTAAGAATAAAACCAACTTTCACATGATGTTTCACTGACAAGTACCATAGCTCGATGAAACTTGGACCGTAAATAGAAAGACTGCTGCAGTTTAGCACTGAAAGTAATAAAGAAATACGCAATACAATTCTGCTCACAACTTCCGCGTGAAGTTGCACGTTACCTTCTCCCGGCTTGTTTCGAATGAGCAGTTCCACATCAGTCTCAAAACTACTGCGTCGTGCGTACATCGGATAATTCGTGTTTGTATCCAGTAGGATGCATAAACATTACCTCCGCTGTTTTTGAGGAATCTAAGGAAACCAATTTTTATTCTAACACAATGATAACACTGAAGTCACCGCGATTTGTGGGGGTCACCCAGACATTGAAAAATGCGCAACATGGTTCTTAATAGGATGTGTGAGCACCAACGATGGCAACGCACGTTCTTCAACATGCTATCATGTTGGCCACAAGGTTGGTAAGGAGTTCTTGTGATGAGGCGTTCGATTCCTCTGTTAGCCGGTCGCTTTTATTTATTTATTGTTACGTGGGACCAAATTAAGGAGAAGTCTCCATGGTCATGGAACGAATCAATACATGAAATTATAGCATGATAGTAGAAACAGATAAAATGAAATATAAGGAACATATTCAGGTGACAAGTCGTAAGTTTAAAAAAAGAAAATCAACAATGTAATACTGGACTTTGCTTAATTTTTCAGCTCTTCCAGGAGCTCCTCGCCAGAATGGAAGGAGTGAGCCATGAGGAAACTCTTCAGTTTGGACTTAAAAGCGTTTGGGCTACTGCTAAGATCTTTGAGTTCTTGTGGTAGCTTATTAAAAATGGATGCAGCAGAATAGTGCACTCCTTTCTGCACAAGAGTCAAGGAAGTGCATTCCACATGCAGATTTGATTTCTGCCTAGTATTAACTGAGTGAAAGCTGCTAACTCTTGGAAATAAGCTAATATTGCTAACAACAAACGACATTAAAGAAAATATATACTGTGAGGGCCATGTCAGAAGTCCTAGACTATTCAATAGGGATCGACAAGAGGTTCTCGAACTTATACCAAATATAGCTCGAGCAGCCCGTTTTTGAGCCAAAAATACCCTTTTTGAATCAGAAGAATAAAAAAATAATACCATACGACATAAGCGTATGAAAATATGCGAAGTAGACTACTTTTCGTGTTGAACTGTCACTTATTTCAGATATGTTGTAATGGTAAATGAAGCAGCATTTAGTTTCTGAACGAACATGGGCTTTCCACAACAGCTTACTATCTATCCGAACGCCTAGGAACTTTAACTGTTCCGTCTCGCTTATAATAAGCCCATTCTGTCTGAGTTAGAAACAGTAAAAACTGAGTCTTACTGTGATTTAGCATCAAATTATTTTCCACAAGCCACGAACTTATTTCATGAACTACATTATTTGATACTGTTTCAATATTACACACAAGACCCTTCACTACCAAGTTGGTGTCATCGTCAAACAGAAATATTTTTGAATCACCTGTAACACTAGAAGGCATATCATTTATATAAATAAGAAACAGCAGTGGCCCAAGCACCGACCCTTGGGGAACGCCCCACTTAACATTGCCACCTGTAACACTAGAAGGCATATCATTTATATAAATAAGAAACAGCAGTGGCCCAAGCACCGACCCTTGGGGAACGCCCCACTTAACATTGCCCCATTGGGACTGAACATCACTACCACTCTCAATATTGCGGGGAATTACCTTCTGCTTTCTGTTCTTAAAGTAAGAGGCGAACCAATTGTAAGCTACTCCCCTTACTCCATAATGGTCCAACTTCTGCAGTAATATTTTGTGGTCAACACAGTCAAAAGCCTTTGTTAAATCAAAGAAGACACCTAGCGTTCGCAACCTTTTATTTAATCCATCCAAAACCTCACAGAGAAAGGAGAATATAGCATTTTCAGTTGTTAAACCATTTCTAAAACCAAACTGTACATTTGATGGTAAATTATGTGAATTTAAATGCTCCAGTAACATTGTATATACAACCTTCTCGGTAACGTTAGCAAACACCGATGGCATAGAAATAGGTGTAAAATTGTCAACATTATCCTTGTCTCCCTTTTTACAAAGTGGCTTCACTACCGAGTACTTTAATCGGTCAGGAAACCGACCACTCCTAAAGGAAAAGTTACAGATATGGTTAAGTACTGGGCTAACATACATAGAACAATAGTATTCTGCTAGATACCCCGTCATATCCATGAGAGTTCTTGGTCTTTAGTGATTTAATTATTAACTCAATCTCCCTCTTGTCAGTATCATGGAACAGCATTTCAGGTAACAGTTTCAGAACTCTTTTTTCTAAGAGCGCTATATGATTACCTGCTGGGACTAGGTTTCTATTTAGTTGACCTGCTATATTCAGAAAGTGATTATTAAATACTGTACATATATGCGACTTATCAGAAACACGGACATTCCGCCGGCCGGTGTGGCCGAGCGGTTTCTATGCGCTACAGTCTGGAATCGCGCGACCGCTACGGTCGCAGGTTCGAATCCTGCCTCGGGCATGGATGTGTGTGCTGTCCTTAGGTTAGTTAGGTTAAGTAGTTCTAAGTTCTAGGGGACTGATGACCTCAGAAGTTAAGTCACATAGTGCTCAGAGCCATTTTAACAATTTTTGAACGGACATTCCCACCACGCACTGATTCTATATCCTCGACCTGTCTCTGCAGACCAGCCACTTCCTTTACGAGTGACCATATGTTTTTAATTTTATCCTGAGACTTAGCTATTCTATCAGCATATCACAAACTTTTTGCCTTCCTAATAACATTTTTAAGCACCTTACAATACTGTTTGTAATAGTTTGCTGCATTTAGATGTTGACTGTTTCTAATGTTTTGATATAATTGCCACTTTGTTCTACAAGACATTCTTATCCCTATAGTCAGCCACCCAGGCTGCCTGTTGGTGCTAGTACCCTGTTTTGAACGTTCTAACGGAAAGCAACTTTCAAAGAGCACGAGAAAAGTTTTGAGGGAAGCATTATATTTATCGTCTTGCCACTCTTGTTCCTTGATGCCGGCCGCGGTGGCCATGCGCTTCTAGGCGCTTCAGTCGGGAACCGCGCGACTGCTACGGTCGCAGGTTCGAATCCTGTTGTGAAATCGGAGTCTGGAGATCTATAAATAACAATAGTTAGAAGTTTAGCTCCACTAAATTTAACCACACCTGCACAACATTCAAACACTTTTTCAGTGCAGAACTTTGGTCATATCTATTGCAAACGCCAATAGTAAAACTATCTGAAAATCTCCTTCTCCTAGCAGATCTCTTGCCAACAGCCAGCTCCCATTCCTCAACCCCCTTCTCTCTCCTCATCCTATCTAGCTCCTCCTGTGCGTTTTTCAACTGCACCCGAAGGGCACAGATCTTACGCTCGTGCTTCTCTATCAACTTACTCTTGCTACATAACCTGCAGTTCCAGGAGAGGATCTCACCAGAATGCCCACTGGCTTCCCCACTGCATTCCCCCCAGTGAAAATACTTCGAACAAGTCTCACACCGCAATCCACTACTCACGAACCTACGGCAAAGCCCACACTTCTCACTCATGGTAAAATTTTACAGTTATTGAAACAAGAAAACTACTTTATCTAAGTTCCGCTACTACAATAAGAAGATGTTAAAAACTGACTACAATAATCACAAACTTACTCTACAAGGTAAGTAACTACTATTATTAACAGTATTAATCAATAACAAATGAGAATATAACAAAAGACTAACACAGAAAGCAAATCAAACGTCTAATGGCACAGTTACGAAACTGAAAACAGTTCCCAAAGAGTTCTTCTTAAATTGCTTCACCAAGAACATCGGTCGAAGACTACTAAAGTTCCTAAATGAACCACTATACACAAACAATTAATTAGTACTTAGCTTTGGATGCGCCGCTACAGCTGCAGCTGGTCAGCGCGGAATGTAAACACAGGTATGAGGTTAAGTTGCTCGATACGAAACACTCACAAATATCAGGTCACAACACGAGAAATGCAGAGGTGAATGAAGAAATCACTAATAAGTCACTTATATAGTAAATATTATCATAAAAACCGTTAAAATATGTCTCTGAAACCTAAAAATATATAAAAACTTAGAGAGCGATCTCACACGCAGTCACGCGTTTATGACGTCACACCAAAGATGGTCGTTGGTGCATGTGGACGTGATGCCATAGTTCTCTCAAAGCATACCACACGTGCTCGATCGTTTAAATCGGAGGAACGATAAGGCCAGTCCACTCGCCCATCCTCGTTCCAAGAGCTTCTTCTCCTCCTCCTCCTCCTCCTCCTCCTCCTCCAGTGCTATTCGAAGAAGTCGAGCATTGTCATCAATGAAAATGAAGTCAGGGCCAAATGCACCACAGAAAAGACGCACACGGGTAAGTAGTACAGTGCCAGTGAGTGAACCGTGTTCAAAGATTTGGAGATCAGTACGTCCACCCAACGCTATGCCTTTCCACATCGTAACACTTGGACCACTAAAACAATAATGTTCGGCAGTGTTCCTGGATTCTCTACGTGTATTCGCATCTCGCCTTATGAGGCTGCGCCCAGAATCACTACTCAGACTGAATCTGCGCCCTTCCGAGAAGAGCACGCGACCCTACTCCTCGCTGGTCCAGTCACCAACGTGTGGGTATCAAAAGAACACAAATTACTGATAGTCGGATACGGAGAGACCTCCACCACGCCTCCGCCATCCCACTGTGAAGCTTGATATTCCGTGCTTTGCAGTTCTGTTAAATGTGATGGCAACTGCACCCGCCATTTGACATAGGTCCCTTGTTGTCTGTTGCATAATGTAGCGGTTATCTGTTGCTGCAGCTGGCTGTGGTCGACAATCTCCTCGTTTTCGGGTAGCAATGTCATTGGTTAGGAGAGCTCGCCACGCATTTGAGACAAAACTGTGAGCAGTACCAAACCCCTGAGCCAAACCCCTCACACTTCGACCTTATTCTAGTTCCCAGTCGATTCTTCCCCATGTCAATTACTAAGGGTAGAGGTTACACTTGACAACCACAATAAATTAAATAATCGGTTCATTTTACCGAACACTCGACTCAGATAATACAGTTGCAAAACAGTTCAAAGAAAACTTGAGTGTCAATTCAAATACGTACCTCACTCATACATTTATGGTTTATGGTGACTTCGATATAGCCTCGATATGATGGCGAAAATACTTGTTTAAAGTCATGGTGGGCATAAAAAGATGTCCGAAATCGTACAAAAAGCCTTCTCAAAAAATTTTCTATGACAAGTTGTTCAGGAGCCCAGTCTAAGTGTAAATGGTTATGAAAACATACTTGACCTCTTACAAGGGAACCTCCCCATTGCACCCCCGTCAGATTTAGTTATAAGTTGGCACAGTGGATAGGCCTTGAAAAACTGAACACAGATCAATCGAGAAAACAAGAAGAAGTTGTGTGGAACTATGAAAAAAATAAGCAAAATATACAAACTGAGTAGTTCATGCTCAACATAGGCAACAATAAGGAGAATACCAGCTCAGTAGGGGCCGTGGTCCTGTGGTTAGCGTGAACAGCTGTGGAAGAAGAGGTATTTAGTTCAAGTCCTTCCTCAAGTGAAAAGTTTTTGAAAACGTTAAAAACATATGTTTTGACAGAGCACAGGGAAAACTGTGCGACTGTGAAACAGTTGCATTCATTTGTTGCAGTTTATGTGACAAACTCTTATGTTTTCATCACTTTTTGGGAGTGATTATCACATCCACAAGAAAACCTAAATCGGGCAAGGTATAAGAATCTTTTTACCCATTCACCAAGTGTACAAGTTAGGTAGGTCGACAACATATTCCTGTCATGTGACGCAATGCCGTCACCAGTGTCGTATAGTATATATCAGACGTGTTTTCCTGTGGAGGAATCGGTTGACCTATGACCTTGCGATCAAATGTTTTCGGTTCCCATTGGAGAGGCACGTCCTTTCGTCTACTAATCGCACGGTTTTGCGATGCGGTCGCAAAACAGAGACACTAAACTAATTACAGTGAACAGAGACGTCAATGAACGAACGGACAGATCATAACTGCGAAAATGAAGAAACTAAACTTTTCACTCAAGGGAGGTCTTGAACCAAGGACCCTTCGTTCCACAGCTGTTCACGCTAACCACGGGACCACGGCGCTCCTGATCTCGCGCTGTCCTTGCACATAGACTACTCAGTTTGTATATTTTGCTTATTTTTTTCATAGTTCCACACAACTTCTTCCTGTTTTCTCGATTGATCTGTGTTCAGTTTTTCAAGGCCTATCCACTGTGCCAACTTTTAACTAAATTTGTGGGGGGTGCGATGGGGAGGTTCCCTTGTTAGCGACAAATAATCCCGACCAATATAGAGCACCATGACAGACACAGGGATTAGTGACCACAAGGTCGTTGTAGCTAGACTGCGTATCGTAGATTCCAAACCCACCAAAAATAAACGCAAAATACATCTATTTAAATGAAAGCAGATAAAAATTGGCTTGATTTCTTCCTAAGAGACAGTCTCCACTCCATCAAATCTGAATATGGAAACAAAGACTAAATATGGTTTAAATTCAAAGAAATAGTGTTGATGACAGCCGAGAGATATACACCGAATAAATTAATAAGAGATGGTACTGATCCCCCATGGTACACTATAAAATGTCAGAACACTGTTACAGAAGCAACGAAAAAATCGCACGAGATTGAAAAGAACGAAAACCCCAAGATCGACGAAGTTTTGCAGAAGCTCGAAATTCACCTTGAAATGCTTTCCATAACAAACTCCGTCTCGAAATCTGGCAGGAAACCCGAAGAGATTGTGGTCGTATGCAAAGTACATCAGTGACAAGATGCTATCAATACCTTCACTGATACTGGCAGAAGTAAAGCTGTAAGTACCGGGCTTGAGACGTGCTTCAGTAGCTCAGATGGTAGAGCACTTGCCCGCGAAAGGCAAAGGTCCCGAGTTCGAGTCTCGGTCGGGCACGCAGTTTCAATCTGCCAGGTAGTTTCATATCAGCGCACACTCCGCTGCAGAGTGGAAATCTCATTCTCATTCTGAATACCTTCACTACTCGAGAACAATGATATTGATGATAGCGCCAGTAGAGTTACTAAACACGGTTTTCGAAACTTCCTTCACAAAAGACAAATATTCCAGAATTCGAACCAAGGACAACTGCCAGCATGAGTGACATAGAAGCAGACATCCTCTGTGTAGCGAAGAAGCTTGAAACACGTAAGAAAGGTAAGACTTCCAGTCCAGATTGCGTACCGGTTAGGTTCCTTTCGGAGTATGCTGATACAATAGCTCCATACTTAGCAATCATATACAACCGCTCGCTCGAAGAAAGTTCAGTACCCAAAGACTGGAAAGTTACACAAGTCAAGCTACTACTCAAGAAAGAAAATAGGAGTAATCCGCAGAAGTACAGATCCATTTCACTACCGTAGATTTGCAGTAGGATTTTGGAACATAACTGTGCTCGAACATTATGAATTACCACGAGGAAAACTATTTATTGATAAATAGCCAACAAGGACACAGGTCTGTGTTAGAATGTTAGCATATCTCGTTGACGTGATAGAAAACAATTTGTAATGATTTTCTTGAATTTAAACAAAAGAATTTTGTATAAAACATCGGTCATTAAGCATTCATATTTGCAATGAAAATTGTTTCTTGTGTGGGATATGCCATCAGAAACAAGAAGATGTGCATTTCTCATAAAAATGACGTATATGTGTTCATTAGCAAATATTTGATGAATATTATATTTAAATGGTGAAGGTATTCGAACTAAACGGAAAAAATAAAGACCGAAACGCGACTCAAACAAATAATTACAAGCCGGGTGCAATGCTGACTTTTTTTCGTTTTTATTTATTTCATCCCTCACGGAAGTCCGCATGCGACATGCACCTTTGTTTAAAAACTGGCATCATGTGGGAATCGAATCCAGGACCCCTTCGTGTCAAACGAATATTCTACCATACAGCACCGCTACCCGCCAGAAAAGAATTAGTCTTGCTTCAGAGTGTTAAAGATGCTTAGAAAAGTTCAAAGTCTATTTCCTTGAGAAAGTATGATAACTGCATCTAAATAGTTTGGACGACGTAACGCCGTCGCACTGAACGGAGATTATGTTGAAAAATAGTTTTTTAGTTAAAAAAACAAGGAATAATATGATGTATTGTAATCTTGAATAACCCTATCTGCTTCCAGTGAAATAATGTGTTGCATTACTTATTTAATGTTCCCCGTAATAGATTTGATGGAATTAAAACAGGCACAAAAAAGTACCCAGTTTATATGGAATTAACTCAGAACTGATACAGCGGAACATTTATGGAATTCAGAATGCTACATCTCAATAATGTGTTGGCGTACATGTGAAGTACTGGAATAATGAAGATGCGTAAGAATTATTTCACTGTTCAAAAAAGCAGACAAAATTAATACGGGCAATCAGTCCTCTTAATGCTCCTTATAAAATTTACAGCAAAAGAATTACTGAAGCGATCGTAACATTTCCGATTGAGTTTTGTTAGAACAGCAAGGAGGTTTCCGTATTTGAAGATTCTGTGTTGGCGATGTGTTCACTCCGTAACAAATTATACGAAAGGACGAGGATTCAATTAAAGAATGTTCAAATGTGTGTGAATTCCTAAGGACCAAACTGCTGAGGTCATCGGTCCGTACACTTACACACTACTTAAACTAACTTATACTAAGAACATCACACACACACACACACACACACACACACACACACACACACACACACACACACCCATGCCCGAGGGAAGACTCGACCCTCCGGTGGGAGGGAGGATTCAGTTAGGAAGTACATTCAGCATTCATGAATTATGAAAAAGTGGGCAAATAGGGCATCCCAGACTCCAATTAGAGTCATGCCAAGGTTTATACAAGAACACCAAAATAGCACTAGATGCGCGAAGATGCGGGATACAGAAGTACTAAGGTGCTAAGAGATACGCTGTAAGTTCGCCGAGGCAATAGATACCGTGATAACGAATACTTCACTAGGCAGTTCAGTTGCAGAGGAATTGAAAATGGCAGTCACAGAAAATGGAATGAAAAACGTAGGAAGGTAACTGGTAAGAAACTATGGATAACTAAAGAAATAATTCAGATGATCGACGAAAGAAGGAAGTACGTAAATATTCACTGAAATTCAGGAATACATAATTACAAATCACTTATGAGTGAAATAAATAGACGAAATGGCTACATGAAAAATGTGAAGAAATCGAAAAGGAAAGGATTGTCGGAAGAACTGACTCAGCATATAGAGAAGTCAAAACAACCTTCAGTGACATTGAATGCAAGGGTGGTAACATAAGAGTGCAATGGGAAATCCACAGGAGAGAGCGGGTAGGTAGAAAGAGTACATTGTGACTATCTACAAGGGAGAGGACTTATCTGCTGACGTGATAGAAGGAGAAATAGGAGTCGGTATGGATGAGATAGGGAATGGAGTATAGAATCAAAATTTTGACGAGCTTTGGAAGACTAAAAATCATACAAGTCAGAAGGGACTTCTATCGGAGTATCGAAAATCATTGGGTGAAGTGACAACTCAACCATTATTCACGTTGCTGTGTAGAAATTATGGAGATATTCCATCAGACTTTCGGAAGAACATCTTACACACAATGCCCAATAATGGATGAGCCGCCAAGTGTGAGTATTATCACACAATCATCATAACAGCTCATGAGCGCAAGTTGCTGTCAAGGATAATATAAGAAAAATGCCAAAGAAAATTGAGGATTCTTAGATGAGGATCAGTTTGGCTTTACGAAAGACAAAGGCCCTAAAGAGGCAGTTATGACCTTGCGGGTGCTAATGGAAACAAAATTGAAGAAAAATCGGTACACGTTTATAGGATACCTCAATCTGAAAAAAGGGCTTGACCACGTAAAATGTTGGAAGATGCTCGAAATACTAAGAAAGATAAGGATAAGCTATAGAGAATGACGTGTAATATACAATAAGAATCAAGAGAGAACAATAGAAGAGCAATACTGAGAGCGAAGTGCACGGATTAAAAAGGGTGTACAACAGAGATGTTGTCATCGAAGAAACAATAACGGAAATAAAAGAAATATTCAAGAGTGAGTTTAAAACTGAATGTGAAAGGAAGTTTATGATAAGGTTGCTATTCTAAGTGAAAATGAAGAACTACAGGATCTGTTGAATGAAATGTACAGTCTAGTGAGTACAGGATATGGATTCAGAGCAAATCGAAGAAAGACGAAAGAAATGAGAAGTAGCAGAAATGAGAAGAGCAATTAACTTAACATCAGGATTAGTGATTACAAAGTAGATGAAGTTACGGAATTCTGCTATCCAAGCAACAAAATAGCCCATTACGAACGAAGCAACTGCTGCTCTAACACGAAAAGGCAGGAACACGAGACGAAAACATGGAAGAAGAAACAAGGAGCTGACACTAGAGAGAGAGAGAAACAAGGGAGTAAGGTACGGCGTCACCAACACTGTTCAACATCTGTATCTAACAACCTTGTCAAGGAATGTATGAGGGACAGAATACCTCAAGGTACGAAAATGGAGGCAGATAAATTTCTGACTACGATGCTTTTTGTCGATGACCAGGTAACCATACAAGACAGTAATGCATCCACGTCTGAGGGACATTGTGTTGTGAAGAAACAGACACTATATAAAGACAGATACTGTAACCATTAATGATGTACCCATGCCTCGACGGGCTAAAATGACAATACAATATTTGTCTCCCTGTTCGGGAATTACCAATTGTGTGAGCATAAGGTTTGTGGCTACGTGACATGTGGAAGTTTGGGTAGCCGACGTGGTTAAGGCGGCTGCTCGCGGTAAGCGGGGAATCCGGATTGGAGTGCCGGACCGCCACAAATTTTCGGTTGTCGTGAACGGCTGACGTCTATGTATAGTCACAGATGCGAATCTATTTCTCAATGCTTAGGACACCTGTTATGCCGGAGCCAAGGTAGCCCCTGAGGGCCGGCAACCCATATTACACCACAGAGGACGAGGTTGTCTATTTCCAAGGCAAACGAAAAGCACCGGCTATTTACATGCAAGATAATGGAAACAGACATTCCGAGCACTACTTCCTGCAGGGGGAACTCGAGCCACAGCCTGCAGAAAGCATCACTACGTCAAAACCTGATAGTCTGGAGACAGCTATTTAGGGGCTAGAGCCAGTCAACTTTTGTTTGCCTCAGTTAGGAGACTTTTACTGACATTGTTATTGTTACCTTTCGTTTGTTGTTCAGTCATCAACCTTGTGAACTTACATCAACACCTATAATCGTTAATGACAATGTCTGTGTACTGTGGAGATACAGACACAATACAAACGCAGAGATTAAAATCATCAACGATAATGTGTTTTCCCGGAACCATCAAAGGATGTTACCCAACTGCATTATCAGGATGGAGACTGACACTAATTTCCTCTTCCTGTATTTGTATCATCTGGACCTTGTGGAAGTAAAATTGCAGAGTATTTATGTACACTGCCTGAAGTAAAAAGTGAAGCACCGAGAAGGAGAGAAGCGTATGAAATGAACCTCTTGTTGATACGTAACGTTATTTCAGTGACAACAATACCCGAGCCAAACTTATAAAAACCTTGGAAGTATTAATCAACTTACTAGCACGACGATGCATCCACTCTGGCCTTGATGCATGCAAACTGGTCCACAACTGTTTTAACTTGTTCTTGATTCCCTGGATATTGTCATTGCGACGTGAATAGAAACACGCGCCAAATGTGGAAGAGCGTGAGCGTTCTGCTGTTGAAAAATGGTACCATGATACTGTCATATGAGAGGTAACACACTGGGATGCCGAACATCCTTGACGTTCTGTTGTGCCGATGTGCCATTTCCTCAATCACTACCAGCCAAGAACTTGAACTCTTATGCCTCCCCACGCCAGGAGTAACATGGCAGTTTCTCTCCGAAAACACTGGAAGAGTGGGACCTCTTCTCATGTCTTCGCCATACCCTTTCACGCTGGTCATCGGGATAGTGCAGAGCCGCGGTTCATCACTGAACAGAATGTAGCCTATTCATCAGCAGTCCATGATTCTCGGTCACAGCACCACATGTAGGCTTTTGTTTTGTATTGATGGTAGTCTGTGCGTAGGATGGTAATTCCCTCGTCAAGCCGCTGCTAGTCTCCTACCAATGTTGAAGAATGACGCGAAATGTTACGGGGAGTCCATTACTTGTTCTCGGATTGCAAGCGCGGGTGCTAAGTGGTTTGGACGTGCTTGTATAATATATCCTATATTGTGTGTGTGTTTTATTTATTGGGAAACCCATGACATGGTTCGTGCTACCTTTTCGCAGAAGCATAAAGGTTTAAATTATGTGAGAAAGTTTTGGTCAATTCTAACATAACAGTATTATATATACTAAGATGGTATCTGTTCTTTCGGACATGTCCGAAAGAACAGATACCATCTTAGTATATATATAGTTATGGCTCACCGGCCACTTGACCATCTTCTTCTTCTGTGCGAATGCACAAACAGTGCCCGAACTCTTATGGGAATCGGCAACGCGCCGCGAGTAATGAGTATAATGGGCGGGGGCACTACGAATGTCGTGCGGGACAATACGTTGAGAATGTGGGTTTCGCGTGAGGCGTGCCAGAGATAAATCCCTGCAGTCGCGCTATCCTCTGTGTCCTCGGTGGCTCAGATGGACAGCCGCCACGGTAGCTCAGCGTGTTCGGTCAGAGGGTTACCTGCCCTCTGTAATAAAAAAAAAAAAAAAAAACTGAGTTAATCGATCAACAACGAACTTAAACGGATGTCTTAGGACGTCCACCCCGAGCAGATGCAACGAACAAAAGCGAACAAAACGAGATTTAACAAAAAAAAATAATAATAATAATAAAATGGATAGAGCGTCTGCCATGTAAGCAGGAGATCCCGGGTTCGAGTCCCGGCACACATTTTCATCTGTCCTCGTTGACGTATGTCAACGCCTGTAAGCAGCTAAGGATGATCATTTCATTGTACTAACAGTTTAGCTTGAGTGCTAGAGAGTTAGACGCTCTTGGGACTGGAGCGCTACTCCATGAATATCATCGTTACTGACCAAGGTAATGTAATGTAAAAGAAACACTTTTTACATTTAGCTTGGAGCTAACAGTATATGTATCGTGATTAGTTTCATTTTGTGTAAGAGAAGCTTTGTTTGCCGCAGCCATGAAAATTTTTAGTGTTATGGAAAGTTAGATAAGTCTCAACGAAGCAGAAAGTGCCAGATATTTATGTTCCGTCTACAAGCCAATGTTAAATGAGTAACAGACTACATTAATCAATTTGAAAAGGTTGAATACAGTTTTCTTTAAGCAGCTGCAGATTCATCATTACGGATATTGAATACGCATGTAGACTTTTCGGAACTGTGATTACTGGATGCATAGGACGTTCGAACTTGCACACAAGGTCATTAATTAATTGGGAATCAGTATCCCATTTCTGATGCAAGAAATCTTACAATATCCTGAAGCTATGATCCAAATCTCATCGAAGACCTGTACTTGCACTTATACAGACTACGATCATTCTATGGGGACAGAAACAGCTGACTTTAAATTATAGGTGTACTACGTTTTTCTACCATCTTCGCTGAGGAACCACGTGAACCAACTGAAAGTAGTTCGACGACTTAAGGTACTCGGAACTGTTCGTGAAGTACGTACAAATATCGTTGTTCATTAATGAAACAAATTCAATTTAATCAAAGTGTAACGAGAGATCTAAATAACTTCCAGTTCTAAACATAAACAATAAACTAAACAAAATTTCTTTAAATAATAGTTCTTTAAATGAATAAGAATATATTTTGCTTGGTATCCAATATGGCCCTTCTTGTGATGGTCCGATGTGGGCATCCCGAAACTTGGCGAGGAGTATCCCTACCTTCACGCTCCCATGTAGTCTAGCACTGGGCTCCTGTCACATCTCAATGGTCCATAAATTTGCATGTTGCACGATTTGATCACTCCAGCAACTGGAGAGGTTCAGTTAAGTCTCTTTCAAACTTTTCATTGCTGATAAAGGCGTCCCACAGGAGTACGAAGCATCTCCGTTTGTTTCATAGTGTTCATTGAACATCTGACGGTGCTCACGCTCCTTTTACACCATACCAGACTACATGTGATCTACATCGAAAGGATACATTATGCTGTTGGCCATGAAATGAGGAGCAAATTGTGAACCTGCTGTGTCTACATTTATAATACTTTATATTTGTAGGACGATACCATATCTTACACTACTCTGCCAGTGACCTGCCATTCCGTGTATGGTTGCTTTCTGGGTAGCACAAAAGTAGGAACTTCGCATCCACAAGTAGCAATGGAAACGCCAACTGGCGTAAGAAAAATACACATTGACGATTTTCTACGACACACATCAGCGGTGCTGTTTTTGTATTGGGAACAAGTTTATTTTCTAAGCATCAAAGGCATCCTTCGTCTTGGAGAAGCCATACTGCCTCTTACATGGTGCTCGTTTTGAGTGTGTGTGTGTGCGCGTGCGTGTGCGACTACACACGCTGATGTAGTGAATAAAGAATATGTTAGATAAAAATTATTCCATCTCCTAAACAAATGAGATAAGAGGTAAATATACATTCGATGAATACATTCAAAGTAGTACACTACTGGCCATTAAAAGTGCTACACCACGAAGATGACGTACTACAGACGCGAAATTTAACCGACAGGAAGAAGATGCTGTGATATGCAAATGATTAGCTTTTCAGAGCAGTCACACAAGGTCGGCGCCGCTGACGACACCTACAACGTGCTGACATGAGGAAAGTTTCGAACCGATTTCTCATGCACACACAGCAGTTGACCGGCGTTGCCTGGTGAAACGTTGTTGTGATGCCTCGTGTAAGGAGGAGACATGCGTACCATCACGTTTCCGACTTTGATAAAGGTCGGATTGTAGCCTGTCGTGATTGCGGTTTTTCGCATCGTGACATTGCTGCTCGCGTTGGTCGAGATCCAATGACTGTTAGCAGAATATGGAATCGGTGAGTTCAAGAGGGTAATACGGAACGCCTTGCTGGTCCCAACGGTCTCGTATCACTAACAGTCGAGATGACAGACATCTTATCCGCATGGCTGTAACGGGTCGTGCAGCCACGTCTCGATCCCTGAGTCAACAGATGGGGACGTTTGCAAGACAACAACCATCTGCACGAACAGTTAGACGACGTTTGCAGCAGCATGGACTATCAGCTCGGAGACCATGGCTGCGGTTACCCCTGACGCTGCATCACAGACAGGAGCGCCTGCGATGGTGTACTCAAAGACGAACCTGGGTGCACGAATGGCGAAACGTCATTTTTTCGGATGAATCCATGTTCTGTTTGCAGCATCAAGATGGTCGCATCCGTGTTTGGCGACATCGCGGTGAACGCACATTGGAAGCATGTATTCATATGGCGAATCACCCGGCGTGATGGTATGGGGTGCCGTTCGTTACACGTGTCGGTCACCTCTTTTCGCATTGACGGCACTTTGAACAGTGGACGTTACATTTAAGATGTATTACGACCCGTGGCTCTACCCTTCATTCGATCCCTGCGAAACCCTACATTTCAGCAGGATAATGCACGACCGCATGTTGCAGGTCCTGTACGGGTCTTTCTGGGTACTGAAAATGTTCCACTGTTGCCCTGGCCAGCACATTGTCCAGATCTCTCACCAATTGAAGACGTCTGGTCAATGGTGGCCGAGCAACTGGATTGTCACAATACGCCAGTCACTACTCTTGATGAACTGTGGTATCGTGTTGAAGCTGCATGGGCAGCTGTACCTGTACACGCCATCCAAGCTCTATTTGACTCAACGCCCAGGAGTATCACGGCCGTTATTACGGCCAGAGGTGGTTGTTCTGGGTACTGATTTCTTTGGATCTATGCACCCAAATTGCGTGAAAATGTAATAACATATCAGTTCTAGAATAATATATTTGTCCAATGAATACCCGTTTATCATCTGCATTTCTCCTTGGTGTAGCAATTTTAATGGCCAGTAGTGTACTTGCTGTCTACGGGACGTGTTGGCAAAGGTTATCAGGAGTCTGTGCAATATTTGATGGAAGGCAAATATGTAATCAATACAGTTTGTTGTGAGTGTAATGACAAGTACTGCTGGGTTAAGAAGTACACAGTGTATAATGAATAAGAAACATTTTCCGGGTCATAATTATTTTTTAATGATGACCAGTTTCGATCTGACTTGTGCATCGTCTTCAGATCTAAAACGGGAAAAGAAAGTGTTAAGCGCGACAATATAAACAATATCTGATTCTAATATAAACAACATTATATAAACAATATCTGAATGTAATGGCATAAACAATACTGTCAAAGTTAATACAAATAACATTAAAACACCATGAACTTGTTAATACCAGGCTCTGCAAGGTGTAGTCTGTCGATGACGATGAGACGGTAACATAAAAACTACGTAAAAATTGTAGGGAATACAATGAGAACTGTTTCATGTTGTATGGGATGTGCAGAGTCAGCACCCTCACATAAGAGAACAGTGCATTAATATAGAGTAAAGAAGATTCTTCCATCACAACATAAGCAAAAATCATTAAAAATCAGAAATACGTTAACCAAATACATGTAAGTATTTACGATGTCTAACAGCATGAAAAAAAATGCAAATGCAGGAAACGACATGACAGGAAATGGTGCGTTGTGCATCTTCATGTGTGTCCATACATTTCGTGCGACTGAAAGCAATGAACATCAGATTTGTATTTTTTTAAGTCCTCCATCTATTAATGAGCACCAGAAACTATTTGCATTCGTTTGAAAAGCAAAAATAACAAGTCTTTGCTTAAATGAAGGTTAAAATGAGAAAGCAATCTTGTTACAAAAACAGCTAAAATTTTAAGGAGTATTATTATACATATTAACGAAGGAGCTGCAAGATGATAGTTTAAGGAAACAGAGTTCTCACTAGGGAGCGCCACACACTACAGCTGGTTGATTGATAATTAAGAAACATCGTAACTCTCTTGCAGCAATATGTCAGTTACTTATTTACTATGCTGCAAGTCGCGATTTCTAACAATAACTGTGGTTTGTGATTACCTGATGAACATGAAAGAACGTGACGTTTTTCAAGTAATTCCACCACCAAATGTTTTATGATCGGAGTGAATCAAAGTAAAATACCGAGTGAGATGGCGCAGTTGTTAACACACTGGACGCACATTCGGACGGACAACGGTTCAAATCCCCGTCCGGCCATCTAGATTTAGGTTTTCCTTGAATTCCCTAAACTGCTCCAGGCGATTGCCGGGATGGTTCATTTGAAAAGGGTATGGCCGATTTCCATCGCAGTACTGTCATAACCTGAGCTTGTGCAACATCTCTATCGACTGCACTCTAGACTGCATTTTAAACTGTATTCTTCCTTCCTTCAAAGTAAAATATACACTATTGGCCATTAAAATTGCTAGCCACCACGAAGATGACGTGCTACAGACGCGAAATTTAATCGACAGGAAGAAGATGCTGTGATATGCAAATGATTAGCTTTACAGAGCATTCACACAAGGTTGGCGACACCTACAACGTGCTGACCTGAGGAAAGTTTCCAACCGATTTCTCATACACAAACAACAGCTGACCGGCGTTGCCTGGTGAAACGTTGTTGTGATGCTTCGTGTAAGGAGGAGAAATGTGTACCATCACGTTTGCGACTTTGATAAAGGTAATATTGTAGCCTATCGCGATTGCGGTTTATCCTATCGCGACATTGCTGCTCGCGTTGGTCGAGATCCAATGACTGTTAGCAGAATATGGAATCGGTGGGTTCAGGAGGGGAATACGGAACGCCGTGCTGAATCCCAACGACCTCGTATCACTAGCAGTCGAGAAGACAGGTATCTTATCGCGTGGCTGTAACGGATCGTGTAGCCACGTCTAGATCCCTGAGGCAACAACTGGGGACGTTTGCAAGATAACAACCATCTGCACGAACAGTTCGACGACGTTTACAGCAGCATGGACTATCAGCTCGGAGACCATGGCTGCGGTTACCCTTGACACTGCATCACAGACAGGAGCGCCTGCGATGGTGTACTCAACGAAGGACCTAGGTGCACGAATGGCACAACGTGAAATTTTCGGATGAATCCAGGTTCTGTTTACAGCATCATGATGGTCGCGTCCGTGTTCGGCGACATCGCGGTGAACGCACATTGGAAGCGTGTATTCGTCTCGCCATACTGGCGTATCACCCGGCGTGATGGTATAGGGTGCCATTGGTTACACGTCTCGGTCACCTCTGGTTCAGATTGACGGCTCTTTGAACAGTGGACGTTACATTTCAGCATCATTCGATCCCAGCGAAACGCTACATTTCAGCAGGATAATGCACAACCGCATGTTGTAGGTCCTGTACGGGCCTTTACGGATACAGAAAATGTTCGACTGCTGCCCTGGCCAGCATATTCTTCAGTTCTCTTACCAATTGAAAACGTCTGGTCAATGGTGGCCGAGCAACTGGCTCGTCACAATACGCCAGTCACTACTCTTGATGAACTGTGGTATCGTGTAGAAGCTGCATGGGCAGCTGTACCTGTACACGCCATCCAAGCTCTGTTTGAGTCAATCCCCTTGCGTATCAAGGCCGTTATTACGGCCAGAGGTGGTTGTTCTGGGTACTGATTTCTCAGGATCCATGTACTCAAATTGCGTGAAAATGTAATAACATGTCAGTTCTAGTATAATATATTTGTCCAGTGAATATCCGTTTGTCATGTGCATTTCTTCTTGATGTAGCAATTTTAATGGGCAGTAGTGTATTTGTTTTATCAACTAATTTTTGGGTGGTAAATTGCCTACTTAATGGGGTGAAAGCTCCAGCCGGTCCTGTAATGCGCAGAGTTAATTTGGTACACTGGCACGCTTTGCGTTAGCGGGCAAATCCCTCTTCCTATACTCTTGCTTGCCCAAGTATCGAGAATAAATGCAAAGCATTAGTCCATCAGTGCATTGATTACCAGCATGGAAAATACCTCGGCACAATGCAGCTCTGCTCGGCACTTTCATCACATGACGCCATCGTTTTGAGCCCCATCATATCGACATCATTTGATCTATACAACTATCTGAGGCATACGAATACCGCTTGACAACGCTCATTCACCTGAAGCCCTTGCTGTTTGTGCTCTCTTCCACAGAACGAGGTCTGATGCAAAGGTTGAGTACCAAACGACCGCACCACAAGTAAAGACGACCGCTGCTAAACATAGAAACGAATCAAGAACGTCGGCTTATATACGCCCCCAAGTGTTCCCTTACGCCAAGGCAGACGAAAAGTTATTTCATCGCGTTGCCTCTCACCCCAGTCTCCATGGAATCAGCGACCACTTTTAATCATCACTAACGACAACGGTATCGTCTTAGGACAGATTCAGCTGCGTGACAACAGAAAATTTATTCGGAACTATGCAGCTATTGGACTATTATATGCTGATATGAATCTACCATACTCCAATCAATAAAGTGGTAAATGTTCTGCCAGTGACTGCATCAAACACATGTCACCTGTATCGACACTATTTAGTACCAAAGTTAAGCATTTAACAGTTCAAGTTTTAATAAATTGCTAATAATTAGTGTATGTGTTACAGTATCTGCTTGACCTCCTACTGAAGTAATATAGTTGCTACAATAAGCCATATAATGTCTGATGCAAATGCGGAAACTGCAACCACGATCTTCTTTCGTGAGTGGACTTCCCGCTTCGGCGCATCTCTAAGTGTCGCTGTTGATCACGGAAACAGTTTGAGATAATTGGGAAAAAACGGCATTCTCTTTAAAGAGGTCGGTGATTGACTTACAAGATCACTTTTTGCGACACAGTCGTAACCTATTTCGATCGACGATGGCCGTCTTCAGATGCTATCGGCGGCATTTGCTGAACAAACGTTTGTGGGTCAACAAGGCATGAATGTTTTTCGTCAGATCCCGCCCATAGCGTGTGAAGATGGCTATTATGGGGCAAAACCGATTACGTGGCATAAAAACTGATTATTTCAAAATGAACAAAAGTTTACACTTTGAGACACACATTTTTAAAGAACTTTCAACATTGCTTGTCGTGAACCGAGTACGATCTGTAACTGCCATCCAATTGCTAATAGTTTCGTCGAGCGATCCCTCCTACAAATAAAGGCCTCGCTCAGATATACTACACGACATTGGACTCATGGCCACCATACTATCTCCTAGTCCTCAAAACAGCTATCGAGAAAGATACCAATACTACAACGACTGAATTAGTGCATGGACGAACATTGCGATTGTCAGGAGAATTATTTAGTGAAATCGAACAATATCACTGAAGCACCAAACTATGCCCAACATATAATTCACACATTCGCAGCTTCCGGCCAGCTGTTTCAAAAGCACAAGCTATGGAAACTATTTTCTACGACTTAGTCCTGAACATAGGTATTTGTCCGACACGACGCAAATCGAAGGCCTCTCCAACCACTGTACTATAGCTGATACAAGGTTCGTGTACGCTATGACACAAATTCGATGGTAGGCATTTCCGTTACTAGATCCACTGACGGACTTAAGCCAGCCTTTATCACAGTGGAAACACAGCGCTTCTGAGTCATTATCTAACACAGAGAGTGTAACTACGTGTGATTCCAGGAGGACGACTAACCGTTCACTTTGGCATTCTGTGCCACCGAGTAAACCTGTGGCCACAACTCGTTCCGAGCGTCGTGTATGCTTCAATCATAAATATCTCTGATGCTTGGAGAAAGTCATGTGTGCAGTAGATCGTATGTTATACTTTGTGATCAGTGTGGATTATTTGGTTATTAATTTTCCATACTTCTCGAATGCTTTAAAGAGTGGTGCACCCAAAACGATCCGCAGATTTTATACTTCGCTTACGTTATTGCGAACCATATTCCAACATAACGAAAATAAAGTATCACCTATATCCACCTAGAGAACAGTACTTATTGCTTCCCACACATTATCAGAAAAAAATTTTGATCGTGTAAATATGCGAAGTGTTTGAAGACTGTCCTTCGCCAACAGGAATAAGAGTCAATATTGAATCCTTTTGGCATGTCATAGAAGCCATCAGGCTCCGACTCCACATTGCAACACATCGCCGTTGGGTTGTTTGCCAGCTCAGCCCCTGCAATTACACGACATTCTTGTTCCGCTATTTGCAGTGCGACCTGCAGAGTGCCTCCGCGCATACCGGACCAAAGCACAGAGGGTCTGTAAATCAGCAAGAGAGGCTGCTCCTACCACGCGCCCTTTGCTGCATTTGCCAATGTCACGTGCAGCCAATCAGGCGGAAGTGTACCTCCGCCGTGCCAGTATTCAGGATCGCGCCCGCGCCAATCACGGCAGTACGACGCAGCCAGCCAAGAGAATGGATCCAGCTCCGCTTCGACCGCACGCCGCCTTCGCCGCGAAGGAACGTCGGAAATGTTCTCGCGGGACTATTGGTATTCTGTCAGAGTAATCTGGCGAGATTGTAGAAACTGTGAACTCTTACAGATGGTAACTTACGCATTAGTCTGTTTCAATGTGCTCCGCTCAAGGAGAGTGAGGACTTAAACATTTCTACATGTACATCTACATCTACATGATTACTCTGCAATTCACATTTAAGTGCTTGGCAGAGGGTTCATCGAACCACAATAATACTATCTCTCTACCATTCCACTCCCGAACAGCGCGCGGGAAAAACGAACACCTAAACCTTTCTGTTCGAGCACTGATTTCTCTTATTTTATTTTGATGATCATTCCTATCTATGTAGGTTGGGCTCAACCAAATATTTTCGCATTCGGAAGAGAAAGTCGGTGACTGAAATTACGTAAATACACTCCTGGAAATGGAAAAAGAACACATTGACACCGGTGTGTCAGACCCACCATACTTGCTCCGGACACTGCGAGAGGGCTGTACAAGCAATGATCACACGCACGGCACAGCGGACACACCAGGAACCGCGGTGTTGGCCGTCGAATGGCGCTAGCTGCGCAGCATTTGTGCACCGCCGCCGTCAGTGTCAGCCAGTTTGCCATGGCATACGGAGCTCCATCGCAGTCTTTAACACTGGTAGCATGCCGCGACAGCGTGGACGTGAACCGTATGTGCAGTTGACGGACTTTGAGCGAGGGCGTATAGTGGGCATGCGGGAGGCCGGTTGGACGTACCGCCGAATTGCTCAACACGTGGGGCGTGAGGTCTCCACAGTACATCGATGTTGTCGCCAGTGGTCGGCGGAAGGTGCACGTGCCCGTCGACCTGGGACCGGACCGCAGCGACGCACGGATGCACGCCAAGACCGTAGGATCCTACGCAGTGCCGTAGGGGACCGCACCGCCACTTCCCAGCAAATTAGGAACACTGTTGCTCCTGGGGTATCGGCGAGGACCATCTCCATGAAGCTGGGCTACGGTCCCGCAGACCGTTAGGCCGTCTTCCGCTCACGCCCCAACATCGTGCAGCCTGCCTCCAGTGGTGTCGCGACAGGCGTGAATGGAGGGACGAATGGAGATGTGTCGTCTTCAGCGATGAGAGTCGCTTCTGCCTTGGTGCCAATGATGGTCGTATGCGTGTTTGGCGCCGTGCAGGTGAGCGCCACAATCAGGACTGCATACGACCGAGGCACACAGGGCCAACACCCGGCATCATGGTGTGGGGAGCGATCTCCTACACTGGCCGTACACCACTGGTGATCGTCGAGGGGACACTGAATAGTGCACGGTACATCCAAACCGTCATCGAACCCATCGTTCTACCATTCCTAGACCGGCAAGGGAACTTGCTGTTCCAACAGGACAATGCATGTCCGCATGTATCCCGTGCCACCCAACGTGCTCTAGAAGGTGTAAGTCAACTACCCTGGCCAGCAAGATCTCCGGATCTGTCCCCCATTGAGCATGTTTGGGACTGGATGAAGCGTCGTCTCACGCGGTCTGCACGTCCAGCACGAACGCTGGTCCAACTGAGGCGTCAGGTGGAAATGGCATTGCAAGCCGTTCCACAGGACTACATCCAGCATCTCTACGATCGTCTCCATGGGAGAATAGCAGCCTGCATTGCTGCGAAAGGTGGATATACACTGTACTAGTGCTGAAATTGTGCATGCTCTGTTGCCTGTGTCTATGTGCCTGTGGTTCTGTCAGTGTGATCATGTGATGTATCTGACCCCAGGAATGTGTCAATAAAGTTTCCCCTTCCTGGGACAATGAATTCAAGGTGTTCTTATTTCAATTTCCAGGAGTGTAGTTAACCCATACTCCAGGTAAACGTCACACTGCTGCAGCAACACGCAGTGGTAAAGAGGAATGCAGACAAATAACCTCTCGCAGCAGACACGCCGGGTGCAGCAAAAGAAACTGAACATTACGTCACTGATGATCACTGGCATCGTGGCTGTTTGTCCACATGCAACAACAGTTGTAAAACTAAACTGAAACTGAACTCCGTCCGAACAAGCCTAACGGCACCGACCGGCCGCAATGTCATCCTCAACCCTCAGGCGTCACTGGATTCGGATATGGATGGGTATGTGGTCGGCACACCGTTCTCCCGCCCGTAGGTCGATTTACGTGGCCGGAGCCGCTACTTCTCAATCAAGTAGCTCCTCAGTTGCCTCACAAGAGCTGAGTGCATACCGCGTGCCCGCGTACCGGATGGTCACCCATGTAAGTACTAGCCCAGTCCGACAGAGCTTAAATTCGGGGCTCTGACGGGAACCGGTAACAACAGTTGCAAACCAGGATTATACATTGAGGTGGCTAGTCTTGGGATACCTCCTAATATCGGGTCGGGCCTCCTTTTTCCCTGTCTAGTGCAGCAACTCGACGTGACAAGGACTCAACAAATCGTCGAAAGTCCTCTGCAGAAATATTGAGCCATGATGCCGAACTAGGCATCCATAATTCCGAAAGTTCATAAATATTGACAACATAGTCTACAGAGAGCAGCGACCTGATGCTACATTTGAGTAGAATGGCACCAGCCATAGGGGCCGGCCGCTGTGGTTCAAATGGTCCAAATGGCTCTGAGCACTTTGGGACTTAACTCCTGAGGTCATCAGTCACCTAGAACTTAGGACTACCTAAACCTAACTAACCCGAGGACATCACACACATCCATGCCCGAGGCAGGATTCGAACCTGCAACCGTAGCGGTCGCGCGGTTGCCGACTGTAGCGCCTATAACAGCTCGGCCATTTCGGCCGGCCCGGCCGTTGTGGCCGAGCGGTTCTAGGCGCTTCAGTCCGGAACCGCGCTGCTGCTACGGTCGCAGGTTTGATCGTGCCTCGGGCATGGATGTGTGTGATGTTCTTAGGTTGGTTAGGTTTAGGTAGTTCTACGTCTAGAGGACTGATGACCTCAGATGTTAGGTCCCATATTGCTTAGAGCCATTTGAACCATTTGAACCAGCCATAGGGGGCCAAAAAATTCTGAAGCCGGGTTGTACATAAGCCGAAACCGGTTAACAGAGAAATATTATAGCGATCTCGACTGTTCATTTGAACTTAAAATTCCGAAAGTGTTGCTGGTGCAGGATTTTGTACATGAACTGACCTCTCCATTACGGCCAATAAATGTTTGATGGGGTTAATGTTGGGTGATGTGGATGGCCAAATCTTTGGCTCGAACTGTCCAGAACGCTTGTGGCCTGGTATCATGGTGCACTGTCATCCATAAACATTCCATCGTTGGTTAGGTACATGAAGTCCACGAATTGCTGTAAAACGCCTACATCTAGCCGAAAAAAACCATCGTTATGGAGACACCGCCATCTTGCACATTGCCTTGCTGACAACTTGTGTCCATGGCTCGTGGGGTGTACAGCACACTGGAACCCTACCACCAGCTCTTACCAACTAAAATCGGGACTCACCTGGCCAGGCCAGTTTTCCGCCAGTCTAGAGTCGAACCGATATGGTTATGAATCCACGAGAGGCGCTGCAGGTTATGTCGTGTCGGTCGTCTGCTGTCACAGCCCGTTAACGCTAAATTTCGCCGCACTTTCCTAACGAATACCTTCGTCGTAGGTCCCACATTTATTTCTGCAGTTATTTCACACGGTGTTGCTTGTCTGTTAGCACTACCCTATGCAAATGCCGGTCGTTAAGTGAAGGCCTTCGGTCACTCCATTGTCCGTGACAGGAGGTAATGCTTGAAATTTCATATTCTCGGCACAGTCTTGACACTGTGAATCTTGGAATACTGAATTCCCTGACGAGGTTCGAAATGGAATGCCCATGCGTCCAGCTACAACTACTATCGGCGTTCAAAGTTTTAATTCCCGTCTTGCGGCCGTAATCAGGTCGGAAACCTTTTCTTGTGAATCACCTGAGTACAAATGGCAGCTCCGCCAATGCACTGCCCTTTTCTATCTTGTGTGGCCATACTACCGCCGTCTGTAACGTGCATATCGCTATCCCATGACTTTCTCACCTCAGTGTATGCTCCTATCACTTCCACATCCATGCAAAGCTGTCAAGGATACACAACAGCGAGAAGATGACTCATAGAGAACCTGCACTCGTTGTCTGCATTTCCGCAGCTTCCACCTCGCTATCATAGACCATACACCCAGTGAAAATTGGCAGACACACAGCCTATTTTCGTTACCGGTGTTTGAGCTCCATCCGTATGGACGCCCCACTACATACACGGCGGTGAACAGATAACAGTCGCCCTGCCCCCATTGATAGTGGCTCAGCACTCCGACGTAGCTAAGTAGGTGCACCTCAGTGGATCCGTACACGGGCTGGTTGCTCCCCATCGTAGCCCAGCTGAGAATGTGTTGTCTTGAAGCCTACTGTGATTCAGACCCTACACTAGCCAACGCTGCTCCACTTCCGACTCGGCCGCAGGTAGTAGTCACCACCTAGCAGTCACAGCAAGTCCCTATGATGTCAATGGCAGAGGAGTTCCTGGAACGGCCCTCCGTCATTTACCGAAGATGTTTACTCAGTTTGTTATGAAGGAAAAGGAATACTTAAAGGAATAAAGAAAAAATATTATTTCAAGTAACATCAAAACTAAATACAGCAAAAAAGAGTCAGTTGATATTGAATGTATGGAAAATACAATACGAAAAAGATAATCTTCAGAAAAACACACACTGATGAAGTCTACGTTCCTATTGATTTTTATGGGTGTGGTAACGAATCAGTAAAGTGTGTAACATGTGTCGAAGTTATTGTGATTTTAAGTAAATATCCCTCGGTGGAATTGGCTTAAGGTTTACGTAATACGTGGTGGTTGCTCAAAGCATTTACTGGTATGTTTCCAATGCGAAAGCCGAGCAAGTAACGAAAGTTCGTAACAGAATCCTATACTTCTGAATGAATTGAAAAAATTTTATATTATTTTTCAATTTGTGCGTGCTATAGCCTGAATGCATTTCTAAGGTAGAAAAGCTGTGCATGTAGCTTATAGTTAAAGATGACATCGACATTGGGGGGAGAGAAATGTGGCATGTGGCTTGTAGAACAATTCATTTCCGCTTTTCGACTGCAACAATTGACATCAAACATTGAAATCCTCTTTTGATGATATGGTGATTTAAATTCCCTTCATTCTTGTCATAATGTCTTTTCAGGTTTACAAACAATGTATAATTTACTTAGGAAAGTGACAATCAAAATGAATAATGGTAGAGATATGGTATTCTTGTTTCAGTCAATCGTTGTCTATGCTCCGTTCGAAACTTTTCAAGAACCCCTGTTTTCTTCAACTTATCCAGGTTCCTTCTCATTAGTTTCTGCAATTTTTTTAGTTTTAATTTGTACTTCAATGTCGTCAGAATCTAAGTCTATCCGGCAAATATTCTGCATTTTAAAAACTGTCTTCGAAATCTATCTTATCATCATTTTGGAATACTTGAAATTTACCCATGTCTGAAGGTCTCTTCCACACACACAAACTTCTTTCATGAATTTCGAATCATGTATTAAATAATGCAACGTGCAAAACTGTACCAGGTGGCTTCCTGTTACATTAATTTCTCCCAGTCCATCTTCTCCTTCTAGGTCTTCAATGCAGCTTGATATTCTTCTGTCACAACTGTGTGAATAATTTCTTCTTAAATGCTCTAGATGACAATGCAGCAGTGATGGCAGCAAAAATGGCTCTGAGGACTATGGGACTCAATATCTGAGGTCATCAGTCTCCTAGAACTTAGAACTGGTTAAACCTAACTAACCTAAGGGCATCACACACATCCATGCCCGAGGCAGGATTCGAACCTGCGACCGTAGCGGCCGCGCGGTTCCAGACTGAAGTGTCTAAAACCGCTCGGCCACACCGGCCGGCTTAATGGCAGCAAACTCAAGTGATTAACACTCCTGTTTCACCTGTTTCTCCAGCTTCAGGAAGAAAAGGAAAACAGTAAATGGAGACTCCATACCATATAAATTAAAATAATATTTGATTACAAATTCTGCTTCTGCATCTAAAACTAGTAGCAGCTATTGCTGGTGAAATTTAATTTCAAAAAGTAATGATGATGATGATCATATGGCATTGTTGGCCGGGAGGCCCCATGCGAGGAAGTTCGGCCGCCGTATTGCAAGTACTTCTTAGTTGACGCTATTCCGGCGACTTGCGAGTCAATGATGATGAAATGATGATGAAGAACACACAACACCCTGTCATCACGAGGCAGAGAATTATTTTGTTGGACTATGGAGATTCCTGACCTACATTTTTCAGGAGATATGCATTAGAAACAGAGATGATAGAGACTGACGTGTGCCACGGAGTCCGCCTGTAAATACAGCGTTAAGGTCCAGATTCAGTATCTCCTGTGTATGGCCATTCGTATGTGGTATTTGAGTGCGGATGAGACATTTGAGTAATTGTCATTGACTCAGTTTTCTTTCAAACGAGACAGTAATTCAGGGTGCTATAACCACTGCTTCACCCTCTGCTTATGACGTCAGTACGCGTCATTATTGCAGGCAGGTGTCTTTGACACACAGCTTTTCTGACTGACGATGCCTACCTTCACACCTGGAGCCACCAATCCTCCTTGAAGTAGCTGCTTAATTGTCATTACGAAGTTAAATGTAATCTGTTTCAGTCTTTCAATAAAGTCCTGGAACTTCCTCACAGATTAAAATCGTGCACCATGGCTGGACTCGAACCCTGAACGTTGCCTTATGGGGGTACTGCTCTTATCAAATTGTCTAAGCAGACAACACCCACAATACGCCCTCAGAGTTTCAATACGTCAGTACCTCTCAATCTGGAAAGAAGTCGTTGGCGTTGCCCATTGGTGTATTTAGCTGTTTCTTTAGGGCAATAGCTTATAAACGCCGGTAAGTAACGAAGGTAGACAACTCGATACTTTGGGTTAATTTGTCGATTTCGAAGACACTGCTTACTACTGTCTTGAAATAATCGTCCCAGAATGGTGAAAAAAACCAAAATATGATTTCCGTTAAAAACATATTGTTGGTGAAATCTGAGACTCAACTCTGAACTTTACTCACTGCCTGTGGTAAACGGAGAAGAGAGAGAGATAGAGAGAGAGAGAGAGAGAGAGAGACAAAATTATTGTGCTCAGTGCAGATGGAAGGGCTTTAGAAAGAGGCGACTGCAAAATTAGTATCATATTCTCCTAAAGAGCAGTTCGAGACAGGCTAATAAAATTCCAAAATCGCGTAGAAAGTCAAACAAATACGATAATTTTCTTGCTTCGTGTTCCAAAGGTGTTAGGTATTGCGTAAGTGGCATAGTTATAGCCATCACAGCTATAGCTGAAATTTCCGCAACCATTTTCAATCTCGAATAATCACCTCGCGATACCTCTAGTTGGTACAAGCAGTGGAAAGACAGAACAGTTTCAGTAGCAAATGTAGTGGTTATAATGATGCCAGTCATGAAATTAATATGGTAGATAAAACTTATCACTCGAGAATTCTAGAACAGGTGTGTGTGTATCAAAACACTTACTTTGAAGTGTTCCCAAATTAAACCAATAATATTTACATTCAACGATTCTCAGTTACGCAAATGATTGATTAAATACTGTGCAGATATAAGAAAATGACACCAGGAAAAAAAGAATTGATTGAGAGTGCAACACTGTCAAAACACGAAGAGTAAACGGCGTATGTAGTGAATGTCGTTGCCGACTGAGCAGAAGCAGCCAGAGTTCTGTTTTCCTCTGGGCGGGACGTGGGTTGTTTTTGCGCCTGTGACGGAGAGCTCCGAGCACCCTAATTTCACACTGCGTCGGTTTTGTCCCTTCTCGACAAACGATCCAATGAATTACAAATACAAAAGCAGGATGCAGTTGTCTGCAAGCGTCGTGAATTTCCCGAGCGCATTCGAGTCTGCAGTTCCATGCAACAGAATGTGAAACAAAGGATTCATCACACTTGCTAAGCTGACAGGTCTCCTGATTCTCACATATTTGTAATTGCGCAGCAGCGAAATAATTCATGTTATTTCAATTGTACTTTGAAATGTACTCCTTTTTTGGATGACCAGCCTTCGGAGTGGTTTGACGCGGTCCACCACGAATTGCTCCTCTGTGCCAAACTTCTCATCTCAGATTAGGACTTGCCCCCAACGTCCTCAGTTATTTTGTGTTTATATTCAAATAGCTGTCTTGCCCTTCACTTTTTACCCTCTACAGCTCAAGTACAATAAAAATCATTACGTGATGACTTAACACACACCCTATCACCTTGTCCCTTCTTCTTGTCATTGTTTTCCACATGTTTCACTCATCGCCGATTCTGCTGAGAATCTCCTCTTTTTTATCATTCTAGTATCGTGGAAGGTATTTTTCTTGATTTATTTAATATGGTCTGATTAGGGTCATAATGCCCTCTCTTACATCGGACCCGAATTTCACACTTACGATTACAGTACCTCTTTTACACCATAGTTTTTTATGAAATAACAATTTTAATACGACAAATGGTAATAAAATGTTATTGAGTACCCGACGTGACAATGAGCAAGTTGACACTGGCAATACCTGTACCGTTGCAGCTGCTGCTACTAATAACAATAACAGTAATAATAATAATAATAATAATAATAACGACAGTAATAACTATAACGACAGTGGCAGTTATAAAAAGAATTTATAGGTGTACAAGATAGATGTTTTCTGAGTCGCGAGTTCTGAGGAAAGGAAGTTTAACGACACTTCAACATCTAAGAATAACGGCAAAAGACGGAGATCTGCTTGGAAAGAAGGTTATGCAAGGACAACGAGTACGTACAGGGACAATGGGAATCCTCAGCATGCTTTAATGGATATGTGATCAACTGTTTCCTGAAGTTGGAGATGTTATCGAGTCCTCTAATATAATGCGGGAGGTTATTCCAGAGTCAATTTCCTGCCATTGAGGAGAAGGAAGTGGCTGAATGATGGAATGGGACAAAAAGGATTTTTCTCTCATGGGGACGAGTGTTTCTGCCATGTTGTTCAGACAAGAACGTTAAGGTCGAGGAGAGATATGAGGGACAGTGTTTGTTGAGAAGACAGTTCAGGGGAGATAGAGGGTACGGAAATCTCTGCGCTTGTCTGCACACAGCTAGGATAGCTTTGTATACGACGGTGCAATATGATCAGAGAGTAGAACATGACATTGGTAACGAACACAGGCATTTATAACTAGTTCCAGGTGCGTCAGCTTTCCTGAGAAAGGCCTTGCAGGATGACATAGCTGTAATAAATAAGTATAAGAGTTTGTACAAGCTTCTGTCTCAGATCAAGAGGGAAGAGCTTTTTATTTGTTTTGGGGGATGAAGAGATGCTGATGCCTTCTTGCACATTGCAGTTACATTCTCAATCCAGTTCAGACTTTCATCAATTAATACTTCTAGACTCTTTGCTGATGGAGAGAAGTTGACATTTCCTGGCAAGTATATCCTATCTTGCTGTCTCGTCTCCTTTCTTTGCCGACTCTGCAAAGAATGTGATCATTCCTTATCAGCCCACCTAATTTTCCAATATCAAACACTTCGATTTTTCTTTTCAGGTGTCTCCGCAGTCCACGCAATGCTTTGTTCCTAACATACACTCTAAGAAACGTCTATCTCAAAATAAGGTCAATGTTTGATATTAGTAGATCTATTTTGATCGGGAAGGCCGCTTTGCCTACGCCGGTCTGCTTTTTGTGTCATCCTTAACTCGCCTGTAATCTGTTATTTTGATCCCCAGGTAGCAGAATTTCTTAACGGTTTGATTTCCAGTATTACTGTTTCTTGCTATTCTCATCCCTACTACATTTTATTACCTTTTTTTTCCAGATCAGTCTTAATCCATATTCTGTACTCATTAGACTGTTCATTCCTTCCAGTAGATCCAGTTTTTCTTCATCGTTTTCAATGATGATTGCAATGTTATCAGCGAATCTTATCACTTATATCCTCTCACCCTGAATTTTAGTCCCGCTCTTGAACCTTTCTCGTATTTCCGACAGTGCCTCCTCGACGTAGAGACTGAACAGGTTGGAGCCGAAGAATAAACACTTTCTATGCCGACCACTTCTTTCTGACTCTCTCCTTATAGCGGCTAAAAGAGCAGTACTTTCATTATTCTCTTATATTAGACAGTACAAATCACTCAAATATTTAAATGGGATGCAAGTATTAGTATGCAACGTTCACATTTGTTCCCCTTGTAGGAACAGCAAATTATAGAGTGTAGAGCTACGAAACGTTCCAAGCGTATAGAGAAAGGCGAAAGTAATTCACGTTTTCCCTCCGAAGGGTCATTGCAGAGCGTAGCTGTAGGGCTGTATATCTGTCAATATGTTGCATACTTATGAAACTATTTTAATGTTAGCGTATTACGACGTTTCTGGAGACCACAAGTGTTTCTCTGATGCAACATTACTCTCGTTGTTCGTCTGTGAGATCCAAAAGGCAATAAATGACCACGACCAATTTGGTGCCATGCTCTTTGACCTTCGGAAGGTATCCGATATTTTTTAACATTGTCTCATACTGAAAAAATGTAAGCATACGGAATATAGCACAGATTTTTGTTTGGTTTCAGGAGTTCGTACTCTATAAAACTTACTACGTCACTTATAAAGGGGATAAAACAATAGACGTGAATGTAGCTTCGTGTGTACCCCCCCCCCCCCCCCCCTGCCTGCACATATGATGTTTAAAGAGACGCTCCATTAAAATCTGAGCTTCCTTGAGGTTGTTTGCAGAGGATGATGCTGTACACAGAGAAGCCACAACGCTGGAAAACTGTAGCGAAATGCGGGAAGTGCTGCGATGGACCAACACTTGGTGCAATGCTTGTCCGTTGAACTTCGACGGATGAACAGGCTGTAAATAACTAATTTTCCAAGCAAAAGCCTATAGCAAGGAAGTAACCGATTAGCAATTGAGTCCTCTTTGTTACAACCAGTGCACTGCGAAAACATTGTTGAAGTTGTTACGATTCTGTAGGCTCTGCAGGCTGAGCATCCAGGAAGCCCGCAAGGTCTGTTATCGGTAGTCATAATCTGTAGGGGACGGGCTTCCCAACCTATGCTGTATGGATCTAACCAGCATTTTTTGGTACAGCACTAGGACTAGCCACTACCAGTTTGAAAAACAATAGTAGAAATCAACAATTATAAAGAAGATGTTTGTCGTTATTTAAATCCGCGTGGGAAACAGTGCAGATTCTTCCTCATAACACTGGTAAAAAAATTCATGCATATTCTGGGGCAGCTTCACCTCAGAGCCTAAGGACAGTGTCTGCTACAAAGTTTAATTCACATTATAGAAACAGTGCCGTGCGCATGCGACTAATATCGATAGTATCTACGCTAGGTATGCCTCTGGCGCGTTGCAGGGAGACCAGCGGACGCTTCGTCGCATGAGTGCGCGTGTATACAACGGCGGTCGGGATATAAGCCCGTCCTTGGCGAGCTATAGAGATGACTAGTTTGCAGCAGTGGCAGTTGGAGGTCGGTACTGATTAAGGACATGTGAGTTCTACCCGACCGCTTCGGGAAGGGAGCCTGCTTGGGGAACTGTCGCCTGCCCATATTGTTGCACTGCGGTGACATAATTTGGTATTAGGATCTAAATTTGCCCTCTTTTCCAGAATCCTGCTTCTCTCCGCAACTACCTGATATTTGAGTCATTGCTCCAGTTTGGTGTTCTGAGCTACTTGGTGCTTTGATACTGGTTGTGGCGAAAGTGCATTGAGTTAAAGTTTTGTTATCCACTCACCACGTTATTGAGTAATGTTGCTGTTTTGGGGTGTGCAAGATGCACTTTCTATTATCTTATTTTGTAGATTGCTTGCCCAGTTCTTTCGTCTCATGTTTGCGGTTGGTTTGTGGGGGATGAAGGGACCAGACTGCAAAGGCCATCGGTCTTCTCATGTTTGCCAGTCTCTTAAGGAGTTTGGTACTTTGTAAGGCATCTACAGTTTACATTACCTGTAATTTGCTTGCCTCACATTTTATCCACAATCTTGAATTTTATGAAAATAAAGATTATTTAGCTTATTTTGCTAGTGCTTTCAATGCTTTGTACACTTACTTCATACGTTGGTTTTAAAGCTAAATAGTGTCTAATTCTGTCTATAGGTGTACTTAATGTTTTTTACTATCAGGGACGTCACTGTAAAGTCACGAAACAGATTTTTTAATGGATCCGTCAAAACAATTGTACTCTGACAAGACAGCTGGCCAGCTAAGTATATTAAATGAATTTCATTTCCCATTTGTGTTTTTTTAACTAGTCCTCTGTCTCCTTATTACTTCTCAGTTGTTCACTTTGTCATGGTTCCTGCTGGGTCTTGCCCACTCTATGTATTCGATGCCTACTGCTGTTGTCTGCTACCCCTGAGATTCAGTGCAGGTCTCGCTAAGAATTTTATCACCTGTTCAATTGATAAGTGGCTTGTTTTAAAAGGTATCCTTGAAACTTCACGAAAATCAAGGAGCACCTCCTAAAGACTTCCTTTAATATAAGTTCAGGCTACTCTTATATAGTTACTTATCGAGTTGTCGTACTTTCAGCCAAATTTGAGAGGATATCTTAAGGGATCTTCGCCAGTTGCAACGTTTGCTTCCTTGACAACCGGCAATAAAATGAGTACATGCCTTTCTCTTAAAATATTGTTAAAGGTCTTGTAAGAGAAGCTTTTAACTTTCAGTTCGGGCTATAATTTTAGCTTTCGTATATTCATTCACAATCTGTAACTGTTCTCTGTATTCTCACTGCAACCACTCACTCCTCTGTGATAATCCGTTGTTGCAGTTGCTAAGAATAATTTTGGATTTTCCTTGCATCGTTACCTTTTTATCTATACTGTAGTGTATTGCACTGTACCTACTTATATTTTGGCTTCCCGATGAAATATCCCTTTAATTGGACCTTAAATCAGTTTACCAGTTTCTTAGTTTCCCAAACTATTTAACAAGAGCTGTTGTTGAGTAATTTCGATTTGATTGGTCTTGATTGTATCTTATTTGTACGGTGACGGTGAAAGACACTTGTCATTCGCCCTAAAGCCGTTTTATTATTATTTATTTTTCTTTGAGTTGTTACGCTTTGACCATTAGGCCTACTTGTGCATCAAGTTTTATGAACCTTAAAATTTTTGATTCCTGTCTTGTAAATTTTTCTAATTGTAAAGATTTTGAGTGTTTTTGATAAACTATTTTTAAAATATACTTCACTTTGTGGTGTAATTACCTTTCCACACCCAACCTCTTCTGCAAGTTGGTTTCTGTTAGCTGTTACGACTGATGTTAATGTCAGAACATAGTGAGTAATTGATCTAATTTCTGCATAAAAAGCCGCCCGCCATCGTGTTATATTATTCAGTAATGTCCAGTTGTAAAATTATAAATCATTAGCACAGGAGAATTGAAAAGAAAATTGAGAATGTGTTAGATGACTATCAGTTTAGCTTCAGGAGAAGTAAAGGTACCACAGAGACAATTCTGACGTTGTGGTTGACAATGTAACCAAGACAAGAAAAATCAACACACGTTCATAGGAAAAAGCGTTCCCCAGTGTCAAATTGTGCAAGACGTTCGAGATTCAGAGAAAATAGGGGTAAGCTATAGGGAAAGATGTGTGACATACAATGCGTACAATAGCCAAGAGGCAACAGTAAGAGTGGAAGACCAAGAACGAAGTGCTCGGATTATAAATGGTGTAAGAAAGAGGTGTAGTCTTTCGCTCTACTGTTCAGTCTACACATTGAAGAAGCAATGGCGGAAATAAAAGAAAGTTTCAAGATTGGGATTAGAGGTAAAAGGATATCAATAATTACATTCGCTGATGACATTGCTACTCTCAGTGATAGTGAAAAAAAATTACAGGATCTGTTGAATGGAGTGCATAGTCTAATGAGTATGGATTGAGAATAAATCGAAGAAAGACTAAGGTAATGAGAAGTAGCGGAAATAAGAACAGCGAAAAACTTAACATCAGCCTTGAGGATCACGAAGTAGATGTAGTTAAGGAATTCTTCTACCTAGGCAGCAAAATAACCCATGACGCTCAGAGCAAGGCGGAATAAAAAACAGACTATCACTGGCAAAAATGGCGCTCCTGGCCAAGAGAAGTCTATTAGTATCAAACATAGATCGTAATTTGAGGAAGAAATCTCTGAGAATGTACGTTTGGAGCACAGCTTTGTACGGTAGTGAGACATGGACTGTGGGACACCTGGAAAAAATAAGAATCGAAGCATTTGAAATGTTGAAAATGAATCAGACTAATAAGGTAGAGAAACAGGAGGTTCCCCGTAGAAACGGCGAGGAAAGGAATACACGGAAAACACTGACGAGACTAAGAGACAGTATGGCAGGAATCCGTTAAGACACCAGTCGATAACTTCCATGGTACTAGAAGGTGCTGTACGGGGTAAAACCTGTAGAAGGAGACAGGGATTGGAAAACATACAGCAAATAATTGAGGAGACAGGTTGCAACTGGTACACTGAGGTGAAGAGGTTGGCACATGAGAGGAATTCGTGATGGGCCGTATCAAATCAGTCAGACGACTGGTGATTTTTTTAAGGCCATACATCGCTAAAAAACGACTGAATGAATGGTGGTTGAGTTCAAATGCACCATAGCGTATTTGACATCTTATTTAATGAACAAAATGTATGCTTTACCAACCTATGAAATTCCCTTCAATACTCCACCGTCGACAATGAACCGCTTCAATACACAGCAAATGAATGAAGTTAGCATAAAACTTATAGTATCTAGTCGATGCTCCCACAGTAGAAAGTTATGTTCGCTTGCATCTGAGTCATCAAAAGATCTCTTGCAATTTAGCCAACCGTTTCATTATCAACGGTTCCTTGGGAGATTCATAGCGGTGCTGCTATTGAAGACTGAAATTCAAAGGATGAAGTGCAGAGCCAAAAAATATAAAAAACTGCATCTGAATCGTAAGAAAAAACTCGCCAGCTCAGAAATGCTCGTGTCGAAGTCCAAAAAATGGTTAGTATGTTCCCCTTTATAAGTGTCTGAGAGAAAACTGATAACTAAATGCTTTTATCCTCATTCCGCCTCCTCACCAAATATTTTGGCATGCTAATATGTTAGCGCTCTTTCAACACAGAAATTTCTAGATTATTATTTTACGTCGGCAGCTCAATATTTCTTGGTGTGGGGGTGGTGGGGGTCGAATTTACTTTTTCAACTGCATTGTACAATCGTGGTCAAAATTTGTGTTGAAAATGCTCTCTCCCTTATACCTACCTATTAAAGTTGGTTGGTCTGGGGTGGTCCAGATCCCATAAGCCTACATAATGCCTCCAGTCATCTATAGTTTTCATTTGCACTGCCTCCTCTCTCTTTTGCTTCAACGGCACCGATCTCCATCTCTCTTTTAGTACCGCTGTCCTTCACTGACCATCAATATTTCATCTCTCTTTGGCTCCCACTGCTACTGTCTTCTTCCATACCTCTTTTTCTTTCATTGGCACTTTCTCTCTCGTGCTATCACTGTCTCCTCTTCCATCGTCACTGCCCCTCTGCAACTCTCTATCAGCACAAAAATGCTCGAATATACTCGCTTGCCAAAATCTTTTGGTGAGGAAGGCGGAATGAGGACTGAGACAGTTGTTTCTCCAGTTTCCTCTCAGAGTCTTTTAAAGAGGGATATATTCGTCTTTTTTGTGTTCTGACAGGAGTATTTTTCAGCTGATTCCGTTCGTATCCCTCCTAGAGCAAGGTATGTTGCTTAAAGTTTTTGGTGAGAAACGGCGATGAAAAACACAGTTTGGAGATCTCAGAACCCTTGCGGTGACTCCAAAAATCTCAGTCAAAAGAGAAATTACATCTCAGACCAGATATTATGTGCGTAACTGTGGTAACTTTTAACCTCTGAATGTTGGTAATGGATAGCGATATCGAAAAAGTTTCAAGGTTCCCTGAGAACATCATCTGAAGAGCACATCGCACTCCGGCTAGAAAAGTGACACAAGTCATCAAACAGCAAATTTTACGTTATGTCACTGAAAAACAACGTGTAAAGTGCCCCAATGTGCACAAAAATGTGGTTTTTAAGCATGTTTTCCCACATACTTCATTTCTAAGTTGTGTAACTGGTCTTGCTGTGGTGCGATGTGGTAAAAATTTCGACGATTTGCTGTAAACGTGAATTATAGGCTTGGCCATCCTCAGAACTGATACTTTTGGTATCCAAAAATCATGGGTTCGAGGGTGTATACTGACAACTGATAAATATTTTCGAAAACAGGAAAATGACGTTCCTAGATGAATGTCTAAGGAATGTATAGTTAAAATTTGAACTATTTGTTATGATTAGTTATTTAGATAATTACGCCCCAAGTTGAAAAAAGGCTAAAAACCGGTTTTTGTTTTTTTAAGTACGGTAACTTTGAACCTCTGTGCCTCCGTAATAGAAGATGATGGTATCGAAAAAAGTTCAAACTTCACAGACAATAACATCAGGGTGAGTCGCTAACTATTTCCACCAAGGATAACTCCGAAAGTATGGATTGGACGCGGAGGAGATGTGTCGTGGCCGGCTCGTTCGCCAGACTTGACAGCACTGGGTTTTTTCTTATGGGGATCCGTAAAAAGCATTGAAGATATGCGCGAGAGAAGTGTCAGAGAATGTGCTTCGATAAGTGCCGATGTGATAAGGAATACCACTCAATCCATTACAGTATTGCATTGATACAACTGGTCATCACTTCGAATACCTTCTGAAAATGGACGTTCGTGTCACCTTTGTGACTTTCGTTGACCTTCAAAGACCTTAATGTTACAGATCATCGGATTCGTCTCGATAGCCGCTACCAGAAATAAGTACCACCCCTCCTAGCTACAAATAACCAACGTCATATTATGGCCCCCGTTGTCCCGTGCAACTTCTGTCCCACAAACTTTTCAGCTCCTATCGTACTTTCGGAGTTATTTTAGGTGGCAACAGTTAGTGACTCACTATATATATATATATATATATATATATATATATATATAGCTGACAATCCCCAAAATTTGTATTTGTTGTACCCAAGAAGCATGGTTTTTCGGGTTTTTAAGGAACCGTTCATGAGCAACTGCTGCATTTATAAGCTGCCTAAGATCCAAACGCAATAACACCTAATGCAAAAATCCAACCGAATTCCTCAATTTGCATGATCTGGAGGCGATGCGTATTGATCGGCTCAGCTGCACCAGGGAACCCAAACTATTCCACATAAACACAGCTCACACCATTATAGAGCCACCACCATCTTGCACGATGCCTTGTTGACAACTTGGGACCATGGCTTCGTGGGGTCTGTGCCACACTCGAACCCTACCATCAGCTGTTGTCAACTGAAATTCGTACTCGTCTCTTCAGGCCAGTCCTATAGGGTCCATCCGGTAAGACGACGAGGCCAGGGGAGCCGCTACAGGCTGTTTGAAAAGGCATTCGTGTCGGTCGCCTGCTGCCATAGCCCACCAAATTTCGCCGCACTGTCCTAACGGGTATGTTCGTCGTGGGTCCCGTATTGCTTTCTGCGGTTATTTCAAGCAATTTTGCTTGTCTGTTCTCTACATCTACATCTACATCCATACTTCGCAATCTGCCTGACGGTGTGTGGCGGAGGGTACCCTGAGTACCTCTATCGGTTCTCCCTTCTATTCCAGTCTCGTATTGTTCGTGGAAAGAAGGATTGTCGGTATGCTTCTGTGTGGGCTCTAATCTCTCTGATTTTATCCTCATGGTCTCTTCGCGAGATATACGTAGGAGGGAGCAATATACTGCTTGACTCTTCGGTGAAGGTATGTTCTCGAAACTTTAACAAAAGTCCGTACCGAGCTACTGAGCGTCTCTCCTGCAGAGTCTTCCACTGGAGTTTATCTATCATCTCCGTAACGCTTTCGCGATTACTAAATGATCCTGTAACGAAGCGCGCTGCTCTCCGTTGGATATTCTCTATCTCTTCTATCAACCCTATCTGGTACGGATCCCACACTGCTGAGCAGTATTCAAGCAGTGGGCGAACAAGCGTACTGTAACCTACTTCCTTTGTTTTCGGATTGCATTTCCTTAGGATTCATCCAATGAATCTCAGTCTGGCATCTGCTTTACCGACGATCAACTTTATATGATCATTCCATTTTAAATCACCCCTAATGCGTTCTCCCAGATAATTTATGGAATTAACTGCTTCCAGTTGCTCACCTGCTATTTTGTAGCTAAATGATAAGGTATCTATCTTTCTATGTATTCGCAGCACCTTACACTTGTCTACATTGAGATTCAATTGCCATTCCCTGCATCATGCGTCAATTCGCTGCAGATCCTCCTGCATTTCAGTACAATTTTCCATTGTTACAACCTCTCGATACACCACAGCATCATCTGCAAAAAGCCTCAGTGAACTTCCGATGTCATCCACAAGGTCATTTATGTATATTGTGAATAGCAACGGTCCTATGACACTCCCCTGCGGCACACCTGAAATCACTCTTACTTCGGAAGACTTCTCTCCATTGAGAATGACATGATGCGTTCTGTTATCTAGGAACTCTTCAATCCAATCACACAATTGGTCTGATAGCCCATATGCTCTTACTTTGTTCATTAAACGACTGTGGGGAACTGTATCGAACGCCTTGCGGATAGGTCAAGAAACACGGCATCTACCTGTGAACCCGTGTCTATGGTCCTCTGAGTCTCGTGGACGAATAGCGCGAGCTGGGTTTCAAATGACCGTCTTTTTCGAAACCCATGCTGATTCCTACAGAGTAGATTTCTAGTCTCCAGAAAAGTCATTATACTCGAACATAATACGTGTTCCAAAATTCTGCAACTGATCGACGTTAGAGATATAGGTCTATAGTAGTGTTAGCACTGACAGCTCTACGCAAACGCCTCTACTTCGGGTCGGCCACTGCGTTATCCATGGTGAGAAGTAACGCCTGAAATGTGATATTCTCGGCACCCTCTTGACACTATGACTAACGATTTCCGAAGTGAAATATCCCTTGAGTTTGGCTACAATTACCATTCGGCGTTCAAAGTCTCTTAATACCCACCTTGCAACCATAATCAGGCCGGAAAACTTTTCACATTATTCACTTGAGTACATATGTCAGCTCCGCCAATGCACTGCCCTTTTGTATATTGTGTACGCGATACTACCGCCATATGTATATGTGCATATCGCTATCCCATGAGTTTTGTCACCTCAGTTTATCTCAGGTAGCGAACGTGAGAATAACAACAAGGTGCGAACTGATATTATAGTTATGTGGCCTGGCTATTGGTGACGGATGCTCGGTATTAGATTCGTCGTGAGCATCATACAATTAGACTGCAGCCCGATCACAGAAAGATTCTCTGAATGCCTCTTACATGTGCTGTATTTCTACTGCGAAAGATGAGCGAGAGAAGATCAAAAGCAGCGACAGTCTCTGTAATTATACTAGTATTAATCTACAAGAAGATTACCGTGAAGAAAATAGCAAAATGACTAAACTAAACACATGTTAATTTAATGATAACTAGTGCTTGATCGTGTAATAGTAGTTTTAATGACTACGCAAACCATCCGCTAGTTGCCACTGATTCAATTCTACTCTTAATTTGGAAGAGAGTGTGGATTTACTGATTTTTTTAAATTGTTTAATTTTTACATTATGTCTATTTCATGCTATTGTAGAACACCACCAAGACTGAATGGAAATTCTTTTCCATTACAAGATCTTATTTATCGTTTCCACAAACTGTGCGCAGTTGGTGCATATCTGAATTGCATCAATGGACACTATCGGCTGGTTTGCTTTGTCATTAAAACTACTATTACACGATCAAGCACTAGTTCTCATTAAATTAACATGTGTTGAGTTTAGCCATTTTGGTATTTTCTTCACGGTAATCTTCTTATAGATTAATACTACCATACTTACAGAGGCTGTCGCTGAAAGGTATTTTAATCAAAATATCAAATAGAACGTTGTAGCGTTGAGTGTTAGTGTTTAGCAGAAGCTGCAGCTGCACTGTATCCTAAGCGCATGTATCAATCAGAACACACACACACACACACACACACACACACACACACACACACCGAGGCAGCTTCCCCACGGCAGCCAGTGCAGGACCACTGGAAATTTACGCTAACAATCTGGTCTGTTAATCACACTTAGAGCCGGCCATTTGTGGTCTCACAGACTGATGAGTCGACTGCTCACTGACACATCGGCGGCATCCCGCTGCCCGGCCGTGTAAATCTCTTCCACGTCGCCTGCGAACACTGCACTGGTTTGCTTGAGAGCTCCTCTGTCAGGATACCGCTTTACCTTGCAGCGTGAAGTACGTATTAATATTATCAATTTGATTTTAGTCCTTCCGATTTTTCAGCTGGATGGTCGTGTCTGACTGGCACAATATTTCCTCGACGTATCTCACCAACTTCATCAGCATCTTCTGACGTTCGTCAGAAGCCAGCGCCGGAAGAACTTGAGAAGCTACATTACAAATTCACATTTGTGTTCACAAATCTGAAGACTGGTTAGTTTGATTCCTACATCTAAATCTATCTATATCTCATAGGGTACTTTCGGTAGTAACGTCACTTGCCTCCTTTCCAGTGGTCTGCCGGAAGAATAAATGTTGGTAAGCTTCCTTGTCAAATTGAACCCCTGGAATGTTTCCTTCGTGGTCTTTTCTCGAGATACACGTACAAGGACGCAATATCGGTCGACTCTTCTAAGGACCTACGCTTGTGGATGCAGAGTGTCTCTCATGTAGCTTAGTTAGCTGAGCATTTGCGTGACGCTTTCGCACATATTAAATGAATCTGTAATCAAATGTGCCGTTCCTCTTTGAATCTTTCGTATTACCTGTATCGGACCTACCTGATATGTATCCCAGATTGACGAACAATATTCAAGTGTAGGTCGAACGAGTGTTTTCTAAGCTCTTTGCAGGTGCAATGCACATCTTGAGGATTCTTCCAATGAATATCAGTCTGGCATCCGGCTCACCTGCGACTGGTTTGTTGTGGTCGCCCTGTTTTAAATCTCTCCGGAGACATATGGATGTGATGTTTCCATTGATGTTCTGCATCTGCCGAAAGGTAAGTGATATGACATCTGCACGAATAGAAACGTCATATCCTCATCTACCACCAATTACTGATCTATTTCTAAAATTAGATTCCACAGTCGTCATTATATTGTATGGCGGAGGATACTTCTGATAGTCGTGTTCTGGCGACTTACGGTCTTGTACATTGTCAAGCTTAAAGTTGTTGGAAGCCAGCTAGGGAACTCCAAGTTAGGAAATCAGAGACATAATGCAGAAAGGAGGCAAAAGTGTTAGCGTTTACGTTATCAGAGGTAAAAGTAACGGTAGAAGTCTGCGGACTTGCACACGCTCCAGAGAGTTGCTCCAGGACAAATTTAACTTCAAACATTTAATTGGTAACTTCATACACCACCTACTCGTTGCTGTAAGGTGCCGAGTAGAGGATGATCCCAAACAGGGACGTCTTAGCACCGACAGCAAGCCTGATACTTGCTCTTCAGGACAGCAAAGTCAATAGATTTACACAGTTTATAGTCAGAAGGGAAATGAGTTATATTGCTGGAACAGAGCCCCCCCCCCCCCATCAGGGTGGTTACAAGTGACGTAAAACACTACTGTATCTAGGCAGAACAGGAAGCGCAGCGATTAGCGACTTTTACTTTTCGGTTGAACACTGTTCCTACCAAACGGAGTTTGTTAATGTAAAGGCCAGAAACATCCGTACCTACAAAGTAGGAAACCACCTGAGCGTAAATGAGATCCCCACGTCAAATAGCTCTGAGCACTATGGGACTTAACTTCTGAGGTCATCAGTCCTCTAGAACTTAGAACGACTTAAACCTAACTAACCTAAGGACATCACACACATCCACGCCCGAGGCAGGATTCGAACCTGCGGCCGTAGCGGTCGTGCGGTTCCGGACTGAAGCACCTAGAACCGCTCCGCCACTCAGGCCGGCGAGATCCCCACATCACATAGGCCAATGTCTGTAAAGTGCCAGTGGAATGGTGGGTCGATTATAAATAGGGTGAAATAGTGTGCCCCCACAATCCCTAAAAAACCTAAATTCTTTGTATTCAGAAGTGTTCTCAGACCGTTGGGACGTCAGCCCCGTTTTCAATATCATTTTGCTCGTTGCTCGCTTCGGGTAATCTCCTACATATCTATTTTTCTTCCCTGTAGTGCTGCTCTCAATATTTCCATTTTGCAATGGTGATAATGGTTTTTACTCACCCCAGGGAATCACTGACTTCTGCGTGTAACTAGCTGCATCCATTGCTTTTCTATTGCTTCGAATAAGCCTGCAAGGTAGTAGGTAGTCTTAAGGAAATAAATGAGCTTATTCAGACCATTGAAATAGAAATAAGCGTTTGGCGTCATTGTCCGAGAGGCCCCTTACGGGGCAGGTCCGGCCATCTTGGTGCAGGTCTTATTACATTCGACGCTACATTGGGCGACCTGCACGCGGGATGGGGATGAAATGATGATGAAGACAACACAACACCCACTCCCTGAGCGGAGAAAATCCCCGCCGGGAATCGAACCCGGGTCTCTTATGACGGAGTGCAAACAGTTTACCGCACAGTTTTGGAACTTCGCAGCAGACGACACTTACATATTTCCAACTGATCCAACGATGTCGTCAGTTACGATTGTAAAGAACACTCATTACAGAGATTAGACCGTGGATCAACGAAACGCGTCGCCTGATCGGTTGCAGCACGTTTTCTGTTACAAAGGTCGATTTTCGTATCTGGATACTGACGTCTTTAAGTTGGCGACGGTCTGCAGTTTTCCATCAGACGTCGACAGAAGTAGTGCGGGATCCGATCGATCCAATGGAGCACACCCACTCATCCACATTTCCAGCGGCTGTGGACTATGAGCGCCCACTGCTGCCGCCACATAGCATAATCGGCGGCAGCCACTCACCTCACTCGGGCCCGGGTCCTCTTCGCTATGACACGCTAAGCAGACGCCTCCCAGTCGCGGCTGCAACGCTATCGTTCATGCTTCAGTTCAGACAGTCTCCTCCTTGTTGACATTGAGAGCTGGATGCTAATTCTTGCTGCATTAATTGTAATGAATCTTCATTTGCTTGGAAAAACACAAGTAAATCTTCTGTTTGTTGTGTAACTCGTTAACTAATCATTTCCGCTGCTGTCCAGCTTTGCTACGTTATCAGTTACCGCATCAAACTGTAACTTACCTCTCCTTACTGTTCTGTACAAAGTCGTGCACAATAAAAAGCACATACACGCAATTCACTGCCAGTGTTCAACGTCGTGACATTATTGTTGATATTTGAACACAGCTTATTGTCCAAAATATTCAAACTAATTTCAAAAGAAATTACCAGTATCAGGCAGCAAAAATCATCCTCAGATCAAAAATTACATCGATATCTTCTGTCGATTTAGAGCGTCGGGATGTAAATAGGTGGTCGAAGGGCTCCAGCACTTGCTCAGAGGACAACCATGGCCCCTGTTTCGTCTGCCAAATTAATGCGCTTTAGGGTTTTGTTAATATTGATCTGGGACCAGGGAGTCTGCCCACTGTGGTGAACCATACATTTGCCAAACTTATCTTACCGTTAAGGAGAGATGTTTGGATTCTCGTCACAACACAATCTTACAGCAAACGGAAAAGTCTGCGATGATGTAGTGCTTAGCAGAGACACACACAGTGAAATACGAATATACCTGCGGTAGTGAAATTCGAATATAGCTTCTGGCACTTCTCAGTACTTGCCTTGTGTTCTAGTCATGGAATTCTGCGCTAATGGTATTATAACATGATGCTCACAATCATTAAATTTTGACTGCTGCATCCTCAGCTCTCACGTATGTCACAACTTCCGACTACGCAGCGATATGGCACCACCATTTCACCACTAGGAGAGTGATGAGGCGTTTATGACTGCCTCCTTATGCTCCAGCCACAAGTCACACAACAGAATGCTACAGATTGGTACCCTGTTAAGGCATATGCGTCTCAACTGCAGCTTAGCCTGTAACAGCTACCGCAGTATGTGGAGGCACCATATCTGCCAGATATAGGACTGCTGTTGGCGCCCCGGAACCCCCCAAGAAAGAGCCGGTGGACCCTGAACCCCAGACCCTGATGACTCCTGCACCATCTACATCTACATACATACTCCGCAATCCACCATACGGTGCGTGGTGGAGGGTACCTCGTACCACAACTAGCATCTTTTCTCCCTGTTCCAAACAGAACAAGGGAAAAATGACTGCCTATATGACTCTGTACGAGCCCTAATGACTCTTATCTTTCCGCGAAATGTAAGTTGGCAGCAGTAAAATTGTACTGCAGTCAGCTTCAAATGCTGGTTCTCTAAATTTCCTCAGTACCGATTCACGAAAAGAACGCCTCCTTTCCTCCAGAGACTCCCACCCGAGTTCCTGAAGCGTGATGATGAAACCTACCAGTAACAAATCTAGCAGCCCGCCTCTGAATTGCTTCTATGTCCTCCCTCAATCCGACCTGATAGGGATCCCAAACGCTCTAGCAGTACTTAAGAATAGGTCGTATTAGTGTTTTATAAGCTGTCTCCTTTACAGATGAACCACGTCTTCCCAAAATTCTACCAATGAACCGAAGACGACTATCCGCCTTCCCCACAACTGCCATTACTTGCTTGTCCCACTTCATATCGCTCTGCAATGTTACGCCCAAATATTTAATCGACGTGACTATGTCAAGCGCTACACTGCTGATGGAGTATTCAAACATTACAGGATTCTTCTTCCTATTCGTCTGCATTAATTTACATTTATCTATATTTAGAGTTAGCTGATATTCTTTACACCAATCACAAATCCTGTCCAAGTCATCTTGTATCCTCCTACAGTCACTCAACGACCTTCCCGTACACAACAGCATGATCAGCAAACAGCCGCATATTGCTATCCACCCTATCCAAAAGATCATTTATGTAGATAGAAAACAACAACGGACCTACCACACACCATCTGCTCCAGCGCCACCAGCTCCAGTGCCAGCAGCTTAAGCGCCACTGGCTCCAGTGACACCTACTGCCTGTGATGCCTGACGCTCCTCTCCAGCCTACTTCCGGGCATGGATGTGTGTGATGTCCTTAGGTTAGTTAGGTTTAAGTAGTTCTAAGTTCTAGGGGACTGATGACCACAGATATTAAGTCCCATAGTGCTCAGAGCCATTTGAACCAGCCTACTTCCGCTTTGCCAGTGTCCTAGTCACTGCCCCAGGCACCTCTCCTGATTCCAGCACTGCCGGTACCCTCGTCGGTACCTCCAGTGCCTCTTTGTGTTACGTATATTGGTCATGCTCATCTCATGCATTTAGTTTCCCAACAACCACAAGTCTAATGCACAAAGCTCCAACTCCAGGACTCCATGTTACTCCACCCTAATTGCTGGCCTTAGACGTCTTCACTCATGATCACCTCCTGCATCCTCCACGGCCTTCTTGTCTCTGTGCAGTGTCTTGCTTTTCCCCTCGGGGCACCTGCTGCGAGTCTTCAGTTGGACTTCCCTGGCGCTTCAATTCGCCACAGTGGAATTCTTGCTGCAAGGCCTGACTGCACCAAGTCTCACAACCTTCTTCTGCCTCCTAGTCCGACGACCACCTGGAGCAATCCACTGACACATTAGTATCTGGAATTGGCTGCTACTGTATCCTCTTCCACCAATGTTGCCTGTCCAGCTCCATCGACGCCCTCGCATCCTCGTAGCCATCTCCCATCAACTGCTGCTGCCCTACCGCCGTCCTCCTAGCCAGCCTGCGTCGACGCCACATGGCATGCCTTACGGACCCTGCATTGGACGTCTGCAGCAGCTCCTGTACTAGCATCACCTCCTCAACTCTTTACCACATAGGGAGTCCCATTCTTCTGACAGGCCCTTGTTTCCATCGATGAGGTGCCACATTCGCTGCCGCCTTCTACGGCGCAGCCGATTGTCTACAAGAGAAAGGATTACAGTCACCGATTACTCCATGAAATGGCTCTGCCATCTCCTCCGTAGGAAAGAGGAATATGGCTTCCTATCTGACTTATTGCATTCCAGCCACAAGCCACACAATAGGAAGCTGCGGGTTCCCCTATTTCATGCAATAAAAATTACAAGCCCTTTACCCATATTTAGCGATGTCACCAAGCAATGAAATACGAAAATGTGCAGTTCGTAGCCAGCCGCTGTGTCCGAGCGGTTCTAGGCGCTTCAGTCCGGAACTGCGCTGCTGCTACGGTCGCAGGTTCGAATCCTGCCTCGGGCATGGATGTGTGTGATGTTCTTAGATTAGTTAGGTTTAAGTAGTTCTAAGTCTAGGGGACTGATGACCTCAGATGTTAAGTCACATAGTGCTTAGAGCCATTTGAACCATTTTGCAGGTCGTGTGAAGAAACTGAAGGCTTTTGAAAAAGTTGCTTAGGAAACGGACCATAGTTAGATTGTATTGCTTCTACGAACACCGGCTATAAGAGTTGCAAAGTCGCGATGTGACACACTATGTAAATCAGGAGACTTGCAGTACAAAAAACGACTCTTCAACAATCTTCGCATGAGAATAGTGATTGAGCCCTTGGTATATAGCTCTGCGTCGGATACAGCATTCCACTATATTTGAGTCTATGAGACTTCTCTTACGTAGTATCAGCTCTTGATAGTACAGGACATTTACACAAATCGTTCATAATACATTGTAATACTCTAGACTTACGAGATGTCGTGCTTGTGGTTTTTAGTAAACATTTTTCAGTTCCGTCATCATCATATGTGTCCACTCGTTACTATAATTTATAGTGAAGATATCTTCATCCAACGAAGGGATTTGTTACCATCCTGCTTGTTACTAGCAGTAGTGATGACCCACTTGTGGCAGAAGGATATACGGTTCCGTGCCGCGTCTTCCATGCTGACGCCGTATGTGTACAAAAATTACGGTAATGATCCCAGAGGCAGTCAGCCAAATTGTCTAGAGACCAGTAGCTGCTCCGTAATGTCAAGATCGTAGGTTCCAGCCCCAAATCGGGCATAGATGTGAATTTTGAATATAACTATATAGTGTATGTTCTCTGCACAATCAAATGAAAGGCAAGAAATTATTCGTATGTGAGATGCTCAAATACATATATTGTTACAGTGAAATGTAACACTAAAATGTGTGATGCGTGGATACTAAGATATTTGAGACATCAATAAAACTGAGGGTACCTGGCTGCTAGGAAATTGTATTAGTTTAAAAACTGCTTTAAAAAACTGTGAAGAAAGAGGAATTTATCACTATTAGATTCAATGGTTATTGTGTGTGTGGGTCTGTGCGCGTGTGGGTGAGGGGGTGGGTGGTTAGGTGGCTTTTTATATTTGTGCCCATGTGTTTCTCTGTGTGTTCCTTTCTCCCAGTCATCTGTATACGCAGTTAGTAGCATTACAAACTGGTTGCAATACTACGACAATCTACGTTCATTACAGTTGGCTGCATAGTGACCGAGGGCTGTAATTGCTTTAACATTCCGTTCATTAAGTCCATCACTCATCTCACTTAAAACCCAATGATCGACTATCTCGCCTTAGTGTGACATAACGACCTTTCGATAACAATTCAACGCTGCTGTAATATGGCGTGACACCTCTGTTCAGAGAGCACTTTTCAGGTGCTTTCACATCATCGTCTTGTAATTCTCATCCAATATACTTTATATGGTACGTTATATGTCCTGGAAGTTTATGCCTTTTAAAGGTTCTACCTGCAAGGTACTGTGGCTCTCATAGATGAAGTTACTTTTTTTTAATTCACGGTAAAGGGATAAGAATGATACGATGCGCTGATGACATTGCTATCCTGAATGAAAATGAAGAACAATTACATGAACTGCTGAATATAGTGGACAGTCTAATGAGTAAAGAATACGGATTGAGAGTAAATCGAAGGACGACAAAAGTAATCAGAAGTAGCAGAAATGAGAACAGTGAGAAACTTAACATCAAGATTGATGGTCACGAAGTAGATGAAGTTAAGGAATTCTGATACCTAGCCAACAAAATAACCAATGACGGACGGAGCAAGGAGGACAGCAAAAGCAGACTAGCACTGGCAAAAAGGGCGTTCCTGGCCAATAAAAGTCTTCCAATATCAAACATGCCCTTAATTTGAGGAAGAAATTTATGAAAATATACGTTTGGAGCACAGCATTGTATAGCAGTAAAAAATGTACTGTGGGAAAACTGGAACAGAAGAGAATCGAAGCATTTTTGATGTGGTGCTACAAACGATTGTGAAAACTAGGTGGACTGATAAGGTAAATAAGGAGGAGGTTCTGCATCAGATCGGAGAGGAAAGGAATTTGTGGAAAACACTGGCAAAGAGAATGGTTCAAATGGCCCTGAGCACTATGGGACTTAACATCTGAGGTCATCAGTCCCCTAGAACTTAGAACTACTTAAGCCTAACTAACCTAAGGACATCACATACATCCAATCCATGCCCGAGGCAGGATTCGAACCTGCGACCGTAGCGGTCGCGCGATTCCAGACTATAGGGCCTAGAACCGCTCGGCCACTTCGGCCGGCGACAAAGAGAAGTAACAGGATGATAGGACATCCGTTAAGACATCAGGGACTGACTTCCATAGTACTAAATGGAGCTATACAGGGCAAAAACTGTAGAGGAAGACAGAGAGTGAAATACATCCAGCAGATAATTGAGGACATAAGTTGCAAGAGCTACTCTGAGATCAAGAGTTTAGCACAGGAGAGAAATTCGTGGCGGGTCGCATCAAACCAGTCACTAGACTGATGACTCAAAAGAAAAGGAAACACTTGTACCTGCGCAGTCACTGTTCTCAGTCATCAAATTACCCAGAGAGCGTCCCTTATCCCACTTTACAGAGCAGACTAGCCTTCGGCTCCATGTTCTATGATGAGGCGACTTATAACACTTGTCATCTGCTCGTGGTTTCACTGTCGTTCAACCACTTTCCATAGATTCTTATGACAGCAGCGCATGAACAGCCGACAAGATCGTCATTTCTGTGTAAGTTGTTTCCAGATGGCAAGGCATAGTAGTTTCCACTTTGACAAAATCACTTTTCTCTGTTTGAGACATGGGTCTTCTGTCTGTTTTTACCCTCTGCAGCTCCCTCCTGTAACGTGGAGGTCGTTCCCTGACGTCTTAACAAATGTACTATCATCGTGTATCATCATCTTGATACTATTTTCCATATGTTTCATTCTTCGTCGACTCTGTGGAGTATCTCCTCATTTCTTAGCTGACTAGTCCACCTAGTTTTCAACATTCTTCTGTAGCACCACATTTCAAAAGCTTCGATTCTTCTCTATTCCGGTTTACCCCACTGTTCACGACACACTACCATACAATGCATTCATCGAAATTACTTCCTCAAATTAAGGACTACATCCGACGTCAGTAAGTTATCTTTACCAGAAAAGCCCCCTTTTTCTGTGATAGTCTGCTCTACATGTCAATCTTGCACTGTCCGTCATGGATTACTTTGCTTCCCAGATAGCAGAATTATTTACATTTTGTCTACTTGATGATCAACAATTTTGATGTTAAACTTCTCAAATTGTCATTTCTGCTGCTTCTTCCGGTTTATTCTCAATCCATAATCTATACTCGTTAGACTCTTTATAGCGTTCAGCAAATCATGTAATTCTACTCCATTGTCACTGAGGGTAGGTGTACCATTAGTTACTCTAGTCATTGATAGGTTTACACCCTCAATTTTAATCCCGCTCTCGAGCTTTTCGTTTGTTTCCATCATTGCTTTTTCGATATATACATTTAACAGTAGGGGTGAATGACTGAGTTCCTGACTTACACCCCTTTTAAACCGCTCACTTTCTTTTTGGTCTTCTAACTTTATCGTTTTCTCTTATTTCTTGTATATATTCTAAATTACTTCTCATTTCCTATTAGTTTAGTGCTATTTTTTCCACAATTTTACAATGTCTAAACGCTTTTTCTCGGTCAACATATCCAATAAAAGTCTCTCTTTGTCTTCGGTCTTGCTTCTGTCACCAAGCGCATCAGTACTGCCTCTCTGGTGCCTTTACGTTCCCTAAAGCCAAACTGACCGTCATCTAACATATCCTCTATTTACTTTTCCATTCTTCTTATACTATTCCTGCTAGCATGAGCTGTTGAACTGATTGTGCAATAGTTCTCGCACTTATCTGCTCTAGCCATCTTTGGAATTGGTTGCATTATATTCTTCAGAAGGTGCAATGGTACGTCGCCAGCCCCATATATTCTACACAACAACTTGGGATTGTTTGGTTGCTACTTGCACACATTACGTTACAAATTCAGATGGAATATTGTATGTACCTTCTGTTTTATTTGAAATCGACATCCAGAGCCCTTTGAAATTGTAGCTAGTACTGTAACCCTGTGTCTTTCACATGGACTCAGATTCCTTTGTCTGTCAATCACACGACAAGTCCTCCCCCTTATACAGGCCTTCAAAGCTCTATTTGCAATGTCCCCTCCCTTTTAAGCGTTTAATGGAATATCTATCGCACTCTTAATGTTACTAACGTTGCTTTTAATTTGACCGAAGGGTTATATGCTGAGTGAGCCTTCCCTAGCGTCATTTATTTCTTCATATCATTCCTGCCGCCATTTCGCCTAAGAGATTTATGTTACTGTATTTCTGTCTCCCCTGGAACATTTTAATGCTTCCTGTTTTCGTCAATCAACTGAAGTATTTCTTACGTTACCCACAGTTTCTTGGCATTTACCTTCCCTCTACCTAGGTCTGACTCTCCAACACCCGTGATTGCCCTTGGAGGGATATACACTCCTCTCCATCTGAGGTACCTAGTCTGGTATTCCTTATTGCAGTATGTCAAATGTATTCGCAGTTGCGAATACGAACAACCATTGTCTGCATAATGGAATGACGACAATGAAAATTTGTGCCAGAAACGAGTTCGAACTTGGATTTCCCACTTTCCGAGAGCGTTCGTCTTATCAGTGCACGACTCACGGCCGAACTTAGAACTTCCTTATGTCGTTGTTTATGCGGCACTACCTATGTCCCTACACATTTCGTAATTCCCGTACAAGGAAGGGTCATTTGAACTGAAAGTCTTTGCACGATATCGGTGGATAAGTACTATATTACAGTGCCTGTCTTGTTAAGAACTACGATGCAATGTTTTTTCAGACATGCTTCAGGGGACGGATTTCAATCAAATATCCAGTTTCGGAATCTCTGTCTGTTCATGATGTGACCCATCTGGAATTCCAGATCTTTTCCAAGTATAACTTCGCCTCTTGCGAATGGAGTACTCGCCACTGCCAACTAATCTTTACTGAGAACTCTATCTACTCTCTCATTCCTACTGCCAAACCCATATTCCCCCGTAATCGTTTTTCTATTCCATCCCCTACAACCGCATTCCAGCTTCCCATGATTATTAACTTTTAACCTCCCTCTAAATGCTAAATTACTCTTTGAATATCCTCATATACTTTCACTGTCTGTCCATCTTTTGCTTGCAACGTAGGCGTGTGTACCTCAACTATGGTTCTCGGCCTTCGTATTCAGTGTCTGTCACTCAACTATTCATGACAGCTCTCTCTCTGCCGTACTTTCCTATTCGTAATGAATTGTACTACCGTTATACCGTTATACCATTTTCTGCTGCTCTTGATATCACACTATATTCATCTGACCATCTTTCCTTTTCAGATTTTCCGCTTTCCCTACTACCTTCAACCTTCTTCCATTCCAAGTTCCGGCTCGTGGAATGTTACCTCGTCGTTGGTTCTTTCATCTTTTTCTCATTATGGTCACCTCCCCATTGCCAGACCCCTACCGAAGATCGGAATGGGGAACTAATATGGAATCTTTTGCCAACGGAGAGATCAGCATGACACTTTTTTCAATCCACAGAATGCACATTATGCGTCTTTATGCATCAGCTTCCATTGTCCTCTGCATTATCATGACGTTGATCATTGCCGATTCTTCCGTTTTGTTGCGGGGGGGGGGGGGGGGGGCAGTTTCCCACCTTACAGGCAAAAGGAGTGCTGCGAAGCTCCGTACGCTTCTCCACGCACCCTCTTTGACAAGACCGCTGGTAGATCGAGGGTGACTTATTATGCCGGAAGTCTTCAGCCGCCATTGATGATGATTAATCAAAGCTTCAGCTGTGGCTTGGTTCCAACGCTGGACCCAGGACGTTTTGATTACTAGTTGAAGTAATTTATCTCGGATGATTTCAAAATTCGTGCCCCATATCGTTGTCAGAAATATTCCCCCTTCATTTGTGCTCCAGTTACATATTTTCTTATAGTGACACCTGCCCGCATCACCACCAGGCGATACAGACTCGCAATGGCCAATGGTCATAATCTTTTGGCTGATCAGTGTAGGTGCCAGAGAGAAAAAGCGCCTTGTTTGGCATGGAACCCTAGTCTAGGCTTTGACCAATGGTGCCTCCGATCTTAACATATATCACCATCAACAGCGTCACATACTGACTCTTTGTGCGAGTCTGTAGTAATGTTTGGAATTTATTCCTAACGAATGGCACGCTACCTAGAGATCAATTACACCTGCATGTTCGTCGTCCTGCCCCTAAGTCCACGAGGAGTCTAGCTGCTTACCTTACAACTGTCAATCTGTCATCAGAGATTACCGCTTGACAGCCAGATAGTAAGGGGTTAATGGTAAACACTAAGCAGGAATGCTGCAGGCCACTATGTTTACAGCGGTACAAACTTTTCTGTGTTACTTCGACGTTGTATTGAGAGCAAAGCGATTAAAATAGACCTGCTTAGTCAGTCATACCGAGCCGTGACCGGCTCACGTTGATACCGTTTGTTCTTTGTCATTTTGTCGCAATTGGGTGGCGTCTTATTTCTCCCTGAGTTACTACCATAACGAGTTTCTGACTTGCTTCCATCAGTGGCCGCAGCAGCGCTTATCGATACTAGTACTGCTGTACCATATTTGGTGTGTCAGCCATATTTCCGTGTGGTAGTGTGTGTGTGGCAGTTGGTCAGTTGAGAGAGAGCAGCGAGGAAGTCTCTGCGGCGCGCCGTGAGGCCGGGACTGCTGGTGGCGTGCACACTTGGTCTGATTGTGAGGCGCTATCTGCGAGAGCTACAAAGTTCGTTGCCCACCGAACCTGCACACTGAAGTTGAGTAATCAGTTAACCTGTCATGAAACCTCAACTGCTGTGAAATCTCTTCGTTCATTGCTGGTGGTTGTTTCCTGGGCTGTTCCAGCTAGCAGCCATCCGATTATTTAACCTTACTCTTGGCTGCCTGTCTCACCTCACCTTACGTTAGAGCTACCTCTCAGGCCGAACCGTCAAACCACCATTGTCCTGTTGGTTTGAGATTGTGATTTTCATTTTAGTCTGAAATACTATGTGAGGTCTTCAGCTGTCTATTAATTTAGTTTGTTTTAATTTTAAAATAAGGCCTTCAGCCGACTTAAACTACAATTTGAAGATTGATTTGTTTAAAAACTAAATTTGAAAGTTAGTTCTTTTTGAGATTTTTGTTATCCAGGCCTTAAACGCTGAGTTGTTCTATGTCTTGTGTGTGGCCTTCAGCCGAGTATTTATGTGAAATACAGGGTGATTCAAAAAGAATACCACAACTTTAGGAATTTAAAACTCTGCAACGACAAAAGGCAGAGCTAAGCACTATCTGTCTGCGAATTAAGGGAGCTATAAAGTTTCATTTAGTTGTACATTTGTTCGCTTGAGGCGCTTTTGACTAGGCGTCAGCGTCAGTTGATGCTAAGATGGCGACCGCTCAACAGAAAGCTTTTGTGTTATTGAGTACGGCAGAAGTGAATCGACGACAGTTGTTCAGCGTGCATTTCGAACGAAGTATGGTGTTACACCTCCTGATAGGTGGTGTATTAAACGTTGGTATAAACAGTTTACAGAGAATGGGTGTTTGTGCAAAGGGAAAAGTTCTGGACGGCCGAGAACGAGTGATGAAAATGTAGCACGCATCCAGCAAGCATTTGTTCGCAGCCCAGGAAAATCGACTCGCAGAGCTAGCAGAGAGCTGCAAATTCCACAATCAACCACATTGGCACTTATCTGTCCGTAACTACCTGAACGTCAACTACCCGAGGCGATGGATCGGCAGCCAGGCAGCCCGTGACAGAGCACTTCATCACTGGCCTCCAAGAAGCCCTGATCTTACCCCATGCGATTTTTTCTTATGGGGGTATGTTAAGGATATGGTGTTTCGGCCACCTCTCCCAGCCACCATTGATGATTTGAGACGAGAAATAACAGCAGCTATCCAAACTGTTACGCCTGATATGCTACAGAGAGTGTGGAACGAGTTGGAGTATCAGGTTGATATTGCTCGAGTGTCTGGAGGGGGCCATATTGAACATCTCTGAACTTGTTTTTGAGTGAAAAAAAAACCTTTTTAAATACTCTTTGTAATGATGTATAACAGAAGATTGTATTATGTTTCTTTCATTAAATACACATTTTTAAAGTTGTGGTATTCTTTTTGAATCACCCTGTATTTCTTAAGTAAGGCCTTCAGCCATGTGTGTTATTTAAAGCAATTTTTTATAACTTGTGTTCAGGCCTTCAGAAGTTTTTGTTTTTGGTGTGGTTTCGGGCCTTCAGCCCAGGAGGTGTCTCAAGTTTTCTTAACTAGGCCTTCAGTCATTTTGTTTTTATTTTGATCCTTTTAAGGCAATGTGTAATTAAGTGGTTCTTAGGAAAATAAAAGTTTGTGTGTTTTGGGCAACTGATAGTAACTGCTTCGGCCCCCTCCGCAACCATAAACTGATCTGCTCTATTCTGCGAAACCAGATTTCACATACTAGATTTTAGAAGTATAAATTTTCTTGTGTCGCTGTTTACCCTTTTTGACTGTTCGTTTGATACGTGATATGCAACCATGAAACGGAGTCTAAATGCTAACGTGTGTTTACGTCCGCACGCAGGTGTGGAGCAATAAGTGCTGACATTCCAGAACATGTACATCTAAATCATACGTCTCAAGGCACTTAACAGTGTGTGGCGGAGGGTACTTCTCGACCACTACCTGACACCCCCCTTCTTTTTCTACTCGCAAATGGCTTGCGGGATGAATGATCGTCGGTAGTTCTCTGTATTAGTTTTAATTTCTCATATCTTCTCGTCGTGATCATGTATGTATGTTATCCGATTATTCAAGGAAAGTTCTCACTCGAAATTTCAATAGAAAATCCCTCCATGATGCAAGATACCTCTCTCGTAGCGTCTGCCAATGGAGTTTGTTGCGCATTTTTGTAACGCTCTTGCGCCAACTAAACGAACCTGTGAAGAAACGTGTCGCTCTTCGTCGGATTTTCTCTCTCTACTCTATCAGTATTACCTAGTAAGGTAGAACAAGTGCCTTGTGAACCACTTCCTCTGTGGATGATTTACATTTCCTTAAGCTTCTCCCTATGAATCTCAGTCTGGTATCTTCTTTTCCTACTATTGGTTTTCTGCGGTCATTCCACTTAAGGTCTCCTCTAGATAGCTATTCCTATGTTTTTACAGTTCATACTGTTCCCAGCAATTTGTCGTCAATAGTGTAGTTAGACAATGATGGATGTATTTTCGTGTGCATCTACAATATATTACACTAACTTACATTCAGAATCAACTGCCAGAGCCTACATCATTTATCAATTCTCAGCAGGTCATTCAGCAAATCGATTCTGTCTTTGGGCATTGCTAATTTCTTGTAGACACTGCATCAAACTAGATCATTTAGATACATTGTAAACAATAAGGATCCTATCTCACTTGCTTGGGGTACTACGGAAATACCTTTAAAGTGCTTGAGAGAATGCACATGGACACATAGACGGTACAAGTCGTGCGACTGAAGTATCCGAAATTACTTCGTGCGTCTAGACGACGTATAACCAATGAATCAGCAAGACGCTGCGAAGCCCCGTAAAAAATGGAAATTTCGAATGACATTCTTATCGGTAAACCAACAGAAAACGAAACTTCCTCACAGATTAAAATTGTATGCCGGCACGCGACTGACCGAACATTGCTTGTGAATGCATACCAGTCTCCTCTGGATAGTTCAGCGGGTAAAACCACATCCTGCGAAAGCTGGAAGTTCCGAGTTCGATTCCGGCGCCCACTCACAGTTCAAGTTTCAAACGAACGAACACTCCGCTGCAGAGTGACACATTGATTCTCTCAACGTAAAACATATAAGATGGATGAAAATATATCTTTACGGTGTTGGTACTATCGTAATAACTTTTGTACCGAAGGATTTGGTCCAGATTTGTTTTCGAAAGAAATGTGGTTCAAAACCCTGACTAACATTTCTCTAAATGGCATTACTTGACATGAAATAGTTACTTCACGAGATGAAGTTCATCTCATACAGAACTGCGGTTGCAATCGCCTTTCTGTCGAAGGGACATGAAATTCTACTTTTCATTCCTTTGAACCTGTCGTGAGATGTAACAATACTGTATTCTTCTCTAGGTTTTGGACGATGAAACTCTGGGGAGAAGTAGGGCAGATGAAAGTACTCGCTCCCGGTTTGCATGTTAGGCAGTGACGCACAGCGAGGTTGGTCAGGCGGTGGGGAGATGCGACGAGGTGGGGCAGCTGGCTGTGTCAGAGATGGATGTGATGCGGCCGCTGCCGCTGTAGTGGCAACCAGCTACACGCGCCATCTTCTTCATTCCGGCGGCTACACGTGAGGTCAGCAGCTGAACAACAAATCCTGAAGTCTTCGACAGCACACACGTTTGCCGCAATAGGGGTTTTGAGCCGCTAGTAATAATTAATAAGAACTGTATTAGCCCGCTAAACATCTGTACAGCCTCAACATCAGAAATTAAATATTTTTCATTTGTCGAATGCGAGATAGCGTTGTTATACTTTATCAGTAACAGGAGGGGACTTTAAAAAAGGATGTTACACATTATTATGGCAGGCCAAGATCTTTGATTGAAAGCTGCACTAAACGTGAAAATGACAAAGGTACATCACACTATTGAAATTTATTACTGAAACTCGGCTGTGACAGGTATAGAGTACCAACTAAACAGAGATGTGAAAATTTGTGCCGGACCAGGACTGTAAACCGATAAGCTATCCGAGCACACTTCTCGGATTGACCCAAACGTTCGTATGTCAAAAATCTACATATTCCTCCTCACAGATTATTAATTCTTAAGAATTAGAATTAAGGAATAGATAGGTGTGTGACATATGTACGTTTGAGTCGTTACAAATGTGCTCAGATTGTCTAAGTGATAAGGCGAAGGTTCGAGATAAGCGGGAAATCTTGGTTTGAGTCTTGGTTATGAGTCGTTGTAGGTAGTACATCTATAGTTATTCCAGTTAAGTTGAATTTCAGGAATAAATTTCAATACATGAAACTGTAGTTTGTCAACAAAATATAAACATCGCGCTACGTCTCTGTGAACAACGATTGGAAGTCCGTTACTTGAACACCCAGTCATTCAAGAACCACTGCGTGAATGTCCTCATAGTTGGAAAATCTCTTTCCCCCAAGATATTCTTGCAGTTTTCCGGTAAGATGAAACTTGCCTTGTGAGTAAGATCTGGACTTCTAGACCAGCATCAGCCATGTCTGTGCAGCTTCGGTCAAATTGCTGACAGCATTCCCCTACGGCTGGACACGACATTGCATTTGGTACACGTATCACGGTGAATCTGTGTGCAGTTTAGACGTTATGCACACAAGAATCGTATCGTCACACATATTTCAAGTCTGGAGTATGTTTCCTACTGCCGTTCCGCTTCAATTGCAAACGCTCCTTTCACTCGTACGTCAGCAAAACTGTGTCTGCAGGAAAACATGAACATAACTCTCTTCTGACGATGTATCGCACTTGTTGCGATGTGGGACGAGATTTGTAACTTAATTTCTAAAGTCCCTACGTAACTGGCACCATGCAGTACGCTCTGACTGTATTTCACGTAATACAACAACGACTTTCGAGAGACAATGCTCTTATCGGCAGGTTAACTACATTCAGCTTACGCAAACAAAGTACGAAAAACTGTAACAATGTATTTACGTCGTTCACACTGCACGAAAACCATGGTGGTCAATGGTTCTTCACGCTATATTAAAATCGTTCTGTGTTTGTCAGTGTCATGACAGACCGTAAGAGCGCATCAGACCAAGTAACCATCTCGCCGTTTAGTCGTCCATTACAAACATTAGTATAAAAACTCCCAGAACCATCATTCAAGAAGAAGGTTGGAAGGGAAACGCTGCAATTCAACCTGGAGTAGTGACGAGGTGTCTTGTATTGTGTTTATGAAACCGGGGCCTAGAAACGACGGAGAGGCTTCGTCCCGCCGTAGCCCTCACCGGTTCACAGCCACGCAACAGGCCACAGCGGTCCACCCACCTCACCGCCGCTCCAATAACCCAGGGTTATTGTGCGGTTCGGCCCCCACTGAACCCCCCCCCCCCCCCTCCCGCTTCTCCCGGTAACATCTCATACCAGACGGTTAGACGGGTGTAGACCCATACGTTTGGGGGGTAATGAAGGTGTACGAGTACGAGGAGACAGTGTTTGCGCATCAATCGCCGACGTGGTGTAACTGAGGCGGAATTAGGGGATCCAGCCCGCATTTACCGAGGTAGACGGGAAACCGGCCTAAAAAGCATTCACAGGCTGGCCGGCATACCGGACTTCAACACTATTCCACCGGGCGGATTCGTCCCGGGGACCATCACGCCTTCCCGCTCGGGAAGCAGCGCGTTAGACCGCACGGCTAGCCGGGCGGATTAGTGTCGGGGTACTGAGGAACTTTCTGACACCTGATGATCATCATAGAATGGAGAGGAGAAGGCAAGGTACCAATGCACATCTGCCTTTTCATCTCAGTAGAGAGGAGCGGGTCATGTGTTTCGCGGGTACCAGGTATGCATGATGGACGTTCTCTTTGATAGAGAGGGCAATGTGGGAACATGATCCTTTAGTTTACTGTCCAAACCTACAGCCAAAATTTCAGCGTTAGTTTCCTCATTCCCAACACACAAGTAAACAGCGTCCACCTCGGGAACAGCATCCTCCAGGCGTCCGGAATTAACCGAATGGGTTCTCCTGCGGTATCTGTTGAAACGAGTCCTACTGAATATACTAGGCGCCAGTTGAAAAAGTTTCTGTACATCACTGCAGAAACTGTCTTCTCTTACTGGACAACCTCAGGAGCGTCGCCATTCAAGTATGGGACAAGCTTGAGCATTTTGTGGTCATTATGTCGAGGGGGATCAGGGCGTTTTACAACACAGATGGCAGACTAAAACAGTACTGAACTTTTAAAAACAACAGATGTTGGTTTCGGATATGTGCAACGTTGTGCACTGTCGAACAGACTGTCCGTTTTTTGTTCCGGCAGCAGTATTGCTCGCTACGTAAATGTTTGTTTCTCTAAGGTGGCTACATAACTAAAAGAGACAGTATTAATTAAAGTCACCACTTGTATCAAGACACAGTATATATAGTTTCAGATATATAAAGAGACTGAATGAAGTGCACAAATTCAGGAAAAATCACTGATGAGCAAAGTTCAAGCTGGATAATTTGTGTGTTGCTGATTTGAAGTCCATTCCAGACTAACCGGCTAGCTGGCGCAGTCCAGCCTGTAAATATTCGTGTATCACAATAAAAATGTGGTCGGCCACTAAAAGGATACTCGATGCCCACTACTAGTCAACTCGTTGATAACTGATCGTAGATCTCGGTGGCAACTTCTGACTGCTTCACTTCACTGGATCCATAATTATTTTCAGCCATAATGTCTATGTTTGTGAACCGTGACTGTGTTGGACAGTTATTTATTTCTAGTTTCTGCTACCAGTCACTTTTATTTTGTGTTTAATCTAACATAACACAACGCGTTTAGAACATGTTCTGTTCATCTTCAGGCGTTTATACATACATACATACATACATAGAGAGAAATGTTACTTAAAAATGAACAAACTAGATTAATCTAGAACTCTTTGTCCATGGTTTGTTACTGTAGCGGCTGGTGTCGCATTGTATTTTCTCAATGTGCACTGTGTAATAGTGTAATGTCAATCAACAGCTCCGCCATTACAGCATTGATGCGAGTGAAGCAGCAAGATGATGAAATCGTTAGTGATCAACTGTCATATAAAAGCCTTTCACACTATTTTCGTAACACATAACTGATGCAAATCTATCTGCATCCTCTACAGGCTGTGATATCATACGTAGTCAACCACAAGGAAGAAGGCCAGCAGAAGACATCACTGATTTCGATTTCTAGCCAAACACTGCCCCCCCCCCCCCCACAAATGCGACACCAGCCGATACAGTAACAAACAATGGACAAAGGGTTCTAGATTAATCTAGTTAAAGGCTGTTTTTTTAAGTAATATTTCTCTGTATGTATGTATAAACGCCTGCAGATGAACAGAACATGTTCGAAACGCGTTGTATTATGTTAGATTAAACATAAAATAAAAAAGTGACTGGTATGAGAAACTAGAAATAAATAATCACTGGATCCAAATTCAACTATTTATCATGGGGCCAAGTGACTCCCAAAATACCAGCCGAGAATCCCTTCTGTTTTCACACATGTGACAAGTGTAAGGAAATGTAAGGAACTATAACGATGTTGGCTCTGCCACTTCGACTGGCGCCTTCCGCACGTTCAGCCGTAGACGTGTGATTGTTGTTATGGTGTCGGCGTCTGCCAGTTAGGCAACCTGGCAGACCTGGCTGTAGCGTGGTAGTGCCAAGATCAGCACTCCGCTAGACGTGTGCAGATTACTGTTCAATTCTGAATCATTGTACAGCTGGGCATTTGTCACATATTAATTGTTTCTATTCGTGAAAGGAACGTAAGTGAGAGAAGAGTACCCTGCAATCGACCAAATACTGAACCTCGAGCCTTTCGGTGTTGTCTGACAATCACAGAGCGAAATCCAAATCACATAGTATAGATTATAATTGCAAGCAAGCTGCATTTAAAATACTAGGAAAGGATTTTATAAGCTAAATTGCGTAAGATGCTCAGGATGTAAGATAGATGTAAGATAAAGTGTATACGACAAATATGTAGATATTTATGCTCAGCGCTAAAAATCTTGATAAGAATTGTCTTCTTTATAGTCAAAGCGCAAAATGGTGGGTCGTACATCTGCGAATGGCCTACTTCCGTTAATATGGCACCATTTTCAGTTATATGCAAGAACTCGGATATTTATCTTGCTATTGTTTTTCATAGTGGTTGTTTCAGTTTAGATGCTTTTCATTTTTTAATGCTTCAGCCATTCGTTCTTTACATGTATAAACTTTATGACGGATAGGGTGAGCAGTAGAGTTGTAAAACTATCGTAGGGCATCGTAAGTAAGCGTAGACTACGATACAATGGCCCTGATCAGTTAAGAGCGTAATCGCCGTATCTCTACGTTAGGTGTGTTGCATACCTATGGGGCGTTACCTAATTTCGAAAGCTTTGTTTGCATATGCGATCAGTGTCTTCCGAGTTTCCTCTACCAATCGAGTGCGGTAAACCGTCTAGAAGTTAAGTGAGGTTATATAAAGTACTGCATAACCTACCAAACATTTCTGTGCACATAGTTCTCCTTCTGTCTGTTACTTAAAAATAAACAGTATTTATAGTAAAACTGATAATGCAGATGTTTAATTCAGATTCTATTCGAAAATTGTTAATTTATAACGAGGAACAGTGGACTTTTTTTTAGCAAAAATAGAAAGAAAAAGTACAGATTGATCACATAGCCTTAGAAACCGCATTTACCCAAAAAAGTGCAACTGAAAAACCGTAGATCAAAAACATACCAAATATCGCTTCAATACAGCATAGATCTTATACCAAACATAGTCCTGTTATTCATAAACAACTTTCGCACTTGTGAATAATAAGAAGAAACTTTTGTGTTTGATCCTGATGAACGTTCCACTGAGTATAAAATAACAACAATAATTATATAGATTTGTTATGTTTGTACATGTAAACTGTACTTGCATCAGAAGTAATTGATTCGGTTACAGAAAGGTGCAGAAGTTGCGCGTTCAAATAAATTTCATTACTTATGAAATGGAGTATTAAATACACAGTGGACTAACACCGAACGATGTGCGGTTCTAATTATGTGCCAGACAAACAAACAATACGAACAGAAGTCGTCGGATTCCAGCTTCTCTCACACATTCATTTATGTTTCTTTCCCTCCCAATGCTACATATACTACCGGTAATCCTACAGTTTACTACGCCATTTATATGCCGTACCGGAACCACTCAAGTGAGCAGTAATCTGCGACTGTTTGTAGAAATTGACTCGCGCAGGGTACAGGGTGACTTGGGCAATATTTTTATTTGGTGTGATGAATAGTAGCCAGCTCTAAATGTAGGAAAATGAGAGTTAATCAATAACAGCAGGAAAAAATCCATTAATGTTCGAATACAGATAAGAAAAATCAAGGTTTGCACGGAAGCATGTAGACAATCGTTTCCCCGTCACTCCGTTTGCGGATAGAACATGAAACGGAATGACTATCAGCTTCACAAGGTGCCCTCCACCGTCCACCGTCTAGTAGCTGGCGAAATAGGTATGCAGATTTAGGAGAGTGAGCGAGCAGGCTATGCTAATGGCATTACATGGCTAGCATTCTCTGGCAGCACAATATTACTTGCAATTATCCTTGACACAAGACAGTGAGACAGTGTTATGATTAATTAAAATTCGTAACTGATTGACAGCAAATTTTTCCAACGACATTTACCACACTCATATAAAATAATTTGAATTAGAAAACTGTTTCCATGAATTTAGAAAAAAACTTGACACAATATTTATATAATTTTATAGTGGAATATTTAACGAGCCCTGGTCTAATGCCACGTATCATTTATGGCTGATTGCACCAACCTCGTTTAGAAGCTAACCACAGTAAAGTCAGCATTTAAACCTGTTCAACACAAAATTCTATTGCACCCACTCTACCAAACTTGAACGAGGAAACTGATCGCTGTTAAATTTGAGCGTGGCTCACGCCTAGTTTCCGCGTGGCGGAGACTGCCCTGTACCACTGTTAGTCTTTTACTTTCCTGTTCCACTCGCAAGTAGAACGTAGAAGAACTACTGTCTATATGCCTTCGTATCAGCCCTAATTTCTCATATCTTATCTCGTGGTCCTTAAGCGCAATGTACGTTGGCGGCAGTAGAATCGCTCTGCAGTCAGCTTCAGATGCTGGTTCTCTAAATTTTCTCACCAGCGTTCCTCGAAAAGAACGTCTCCTTCCATCCAGGGATACCCATTTGAGTTCCCGAAGCATCACCATAACACTCGACGTGTTGTGTTGAAACCGCCTATGAATTAACTCGATGTCTTCCTTTAATCCGACCTGGTTCAGATCCCAAACACTCGGGCACTACTCAAGAATAGGTCGCACTGGAGTCCTATATGCTGTCTCCTTTGCAGACGAACCAAACTTTCCTAAAATTCTCCCAGTGAACCGAAGTCGACCATTCGCCTTCCTTATCACAAACCTCACATGTTCGTTCCATTTCATAGCGCTTTGCAACGTTACGCCCAGATATTTAAACGACGTGAATGTGTCAAGTAGGAAACTACTAACGCTACATCCGAACATTACTGGTTTATTTGTCCTACTTACCCACATTAACTTAAATATTTGTTCATTTAGAGCTAACTGCCATCCATCACACCAATAGGAAATGGTATCTAAATCTTCATGTATCATTCTAAAGTCAGTCAGTTTCAACAGCTTACTGTACACAACAGGATCATCAGTAAACAACCACAGACTGTTGCCCTCACTGTCCGCCAAATCATTTATGTATATAGCGAATAAAGCTGTCCTATCGCACTTCCCTGGGGCACTCCTGACGATACCCTTATCTCTGATTAGCACTCGCCGTCGAGATCAACGTAATGGGTTCTGTAATTTAAGCCTCTCACGTATCTGGTACACTACTCCATATGCTCGTATCTTCGTTAAAGGACTGCAATGAAGCACTGTGGCAAATGCTTTCCCGGAAATCTTGAAATATAGAGTATGCTTGTTGCCCTTAATCCATTGTTCGCAGTATATCATGTGAGAAAAGGACCAGCTGAGTTTCGCGAGAGCGATTCTTTCTAAAACCATGCTGATTCGTAGACGTAAGCTTCTCGGTCTCAAGAAAATTAATTGTATAAGCATACGGTAGTAAGATTGCAGCGTGTTTCGATGTATCGAGACACAGCCAAGGTATTGTATACCGTAGCCTATACTTAAGATGAACACAAAAGTTTATTATTTTGTAAATCAAACTTACCAGGAGTAGAATTACTATATGCCTCCACATATAACCACATTGCCTGGTTTTCTCTAGCAAGAGGCTTAAGCAGCAATCGGTATTTTGTAATTTTTTATATTTATGGTACCTAAAGTTCAAAACTCAAGTATACCTCTCCAAAAGCCGTTCGATGTAATCCTCAGAAATTCTCGAGAAAATTGATGAGTAAGTTTTGCGATGATTTTAATATGCTAAAATGGGGTAACTTATTGACAAGTAGTGTAGTACCGTGATAGAGGGCTCGCTCGGAGCGTGAGGGGCCGTGGTTCAGTTCCTGGTGCATATTCTACGAGCATTTAAGTGAAGGGTAAAATACAGAATCATAGAAAAAATTTCATTTTTTCATTTGTGGATTTATTAATCATGTAATTCTGGTTAACAGCCGGCCGCTGTAGTCGAGCGGTTCTAGGCGCTTTAGTCCGGAACCGCGCTGCTGCTACGGTCGCAGGTTCGAATCCTGCCTCGCGCATGGATGTGTGTGATGTCCTTAGGTTAGTTAGGTTTAAGTAGTTCTAAGTCTAGGGGATTGATGACCTCAGATGTTAAGTCCCTTAGTGCATAGAGCCATTTGGACCATTTGGTTAACAATCTTTTACAAAAGATCGGTAATTAAGAACTTTTGTTTGCAATGAAAATTGGATTTTTGTGTATGTTAGAAATAACAACATGTGAAATACTCATAAAAATTACAAATAGATGTGTTAATTAGCATATATTTCATGAATTTTATATTTAATGGACGTAGGTATTCGAATTGAAAGGAAAAAAATAATAACTGCAACGAGTCTCTGTACATTTCTTCTTTTATATTGCAGCCGTTAGTTTTTCTATTTTCGAGAATTTATGCATTCGCACCGAGCAACTGGAGGTTCTATCTCGTGCTTTGAAAACAGCGGTGTTCTTCTTTTGTTTTCTTTTTGTCGAACATAAACAAACAGAATAATAGCGAATTATACATATATTTCGCATGTAGCAGAGACGTCATTCTCCAATAATTTCTAGGCTTGTGTATATGGATAGCCGTGTTCGAATCCATGTCTCTGTTAACATCTTTCCGTCTCCAAGGCATCATCAATTCCAGTACACTGAGTTAACCGCGGCCAAATGCACGATTGGCTTAGACGGTTTGCAGACTGGCGATAAACGTTTGTGAACCGCAGTTACATTTTAAAAGCGGTTTACTTGTAACCGTGCTTATAATCTTGCTTTTTGACCGAGGTTGGTGAACTAGGCCATTAGCTGACCAAGTAAAAATTCTGGCGCACAAGTTGTGTGCAGGTAGCTGCATCATACGGTTCTCAGACAATGAGTGTTGTCTTTGTGGCTACAGCTTTGACCAGCCCATTACCCCTTGTTTGCCTGCCTCTCAGTGACGCAACAACGAAGTCCTCTTCAATTAGGGCCTTTGTGAGAGTTCTTTGTCGCGGAACAGAAGCCCTTTTAATTTCTCGCGCATTCGATCTGGAGTCAGCACCTGTGCCGAGTTGACTTACTTTTTGTGTGGTCAGTGATTGTTTCCTCTTTCAGAAATGAAGACAACTTCTCCGTCAGCACATACATCTACAGTAAACTACCGCACTGAGTGTGGCAGAAGCACATATTGTAACAGAACCAGCTTTCGCCATCCAACCTTACGCATGCTGTTTTAGGTGATTTACAGAAGAAAGACTTTCGCCCTGCTTTATTAGTGCAAATGTTTTCAGTTTTACTCTCTTTATCATCACGCGAAACGTATGTCGGTGGACGTAGTGTGTATCTCGACTGTTTTGTAACGTACGCTCTCGTAATTCATAGGGTAAAGCTCTATTCGTGAGGCACACCACCTTTCGTGTGACGTCTCTACTACAGTTTGTTCAAATGTAGAGCACTATTTTCTGAGCCGACCGAGGTGGCCGAGCGGTTCTAGGCGCTACAGTCTGGAACCGCGCGACCGCTTCGGTCGCAGGTTCGAATCCTGCCTCGGGCATGGATGTGTGTGATGTCCTTAGGTTAGTTAGGTTTAAGTAGTTCTAAGTTCTAGGGGACTGATGACCTCAGAAGTTAAGTCCCATAGTGCTCAGAGCCATTTGACGTGGGGATCTCATTTACGCTCAGGTGGTTTCCTACTCTGTAGGTAGGGATGTTTCTGGCCTTTACATTAACAAACTCCGTTTGGTAGGAACAGTGTTCAACCGAAAAGTAAAAGTCGCTAGTCGCTGCGCTTCCTGTTCTGCCTAGATACAATAGTGTTTTACGTCACGGTTCTAGGCGCTACAGTCTGGAACCGCGCGACCGCTTCGGTCGCAGGTTCGAATCCTGCCTCGGGCATGGATGTGTGTGATGTCCTTAGGTTAGTTAGGTTTAAGTAGTTCTAAGTTCTAGGGGACTGATGACCTCAGAAGTTAAGTCCCATAGTGCTCAGAGCCATTTATTTTCTGAAAAATATCTATGTAATTAAAAAATATCTAGAAATCAAGAGCAAATAAATAGTAGCTATTTACCATAACTGAGCAGGCTGCAGCGGTATTTCCAATTTACCTGGTTAAGCATGTATTGCATTACGCATTATAATAATGATTTATTGTCAATTCTGTACAGAGACTACATTTCTAAGATTTGTTTATCTTTTGAAACTTCCTGGCAGATTAAAACTGTGTGCCCGACCGAGACTCGAACTCGGGACCTTTGCCTTTCGCGGGCAAGTGCTCTACCAACTGAGCTACCGAAGCACGACTCACGCCCGGTACCCACAGCTTTACTTCTGCCAGTACCTCGTCTCCTACCTTCCAAACTTTACAGAAGCTCTCCTGCGAACCAGGCAGACGAGGTACTGGCAGAAGTAAAGCTGTGGGTACCGGGCGTGAGTCGTGCTTCGGTAGCTCAGTTGGTAGAGCACTTGCCCGCGAAAGGCAAAGGTACCGAGTTCGAGTCTCGGTCGGGCACACAGTTTTAATCTTCCAGGAAGTTTCATATCAGCGCACACTCCGCTGCAGAGTGAAAATCTCATTCTGTTTATCTTTTGTTAATGCGCTCCTTGTTTTGTTCGATATCTCTAAAGGATCTCCTTCTTGATGACTGTGGAAAGAGAGGAATGAACGAATGAATGAATGAATGAATCAATCAATTAATCTATCAATCCAAATCCATATATAGTGTTATAAAACTGTGTGGCTGCATGACTGTTTCACATCTCCTCCTAAACCACAGGACCAACTTCAACCAAACTTGCTGCACTTATCACTTATTGTCTGGCAGGAATCACTGTGGGGGGTAAGAACCACCTGCCTATGATACGAGTATGGCGTTGGGGTGAAAACGAAGTGTAGCCCATAACGCGCGAATACAAGACTTCATTCATCTAGTATTTTACAACGCGAACACTTACTGGCTTGCAATACCTTTATACATACCCGTAATTTCAAGTGGTAACGAAAATTTTTCTCGCTGATGACCCCCACAAAATGATGGAAGGAAAAAATTTCATCGCTTAACAAATTTTATCTGTTCATGCAGTAAAACTGCCGCATGAAGCACGACGTTTTAATTTATTACGTCTTTCCTATTAACTGTATTCGCGACGCTTTTTGTAGACAGTATTCAAATATTCGAAATTATATCTTTGTACGACACACAGTTCAGGACATATGATGTCACGAACATTGAGCTTCGTGAAAATGCAACAGTATGGATGAAATCCGTACAAATACGAGGGTCACTCCAAAAGAAATGCACACTATTTTTTAAATCCATTGTTTATTCTACGTGTTTGAAAGTTTTACAGTGTGTAGATACATCCTTTAAGAACAATATTTTCATTTCTCCACATAATTTCCATCCCTCTCAACCGCCTTACGCCGTCTTGGAACCAGCGCTTGTATACCCACACGGTAAAATTTTGGACCAACGTGTTGGAGCCACTGTTTGGCAGAGTGCACAAGGGAGTCATCATCTTCAAACCTTGTTCCACGAAGAGAGTCTTTCAGTTTCCCAAAGAGATGATAGTCACATGGAGCCAGGTCAGAACTGTAAGGCGGGTGTTTCAGTGTTGTCCACCCGAGTTTTGTGATCGCTTCCATGGTTTCTTGACTGACATGTGGCCGAGCATTGTCGTGCAACAGCAAAACATCCTGCTTTTGCCGATGTGGTCGCACACGACTCAGTCGAAGCTTGAAGTTCCTTCAGTGTCGTCACATATGCATCAGAATTTATGGTGGTTCCAATTGGTATGATGTCCACAAGCAAGAGTCCTTCGGAATCGAAAAACACCGTAGCCATAACTTTTCCAGCAGAAGTGTGGTTTTGAATCTTTTTTCCTTGGGTGAATTTGCACGATGCCAATCCATTGATTGCCGCTTCGTGTCTGGTGAAAAATGATGGAGCCCTGTTTCATCATCTGTCACAATTCTTCCAGGAAATTCATCTCCACCATACTCGTACTGTTCCAAAAGTTCGCTGCATACCGTTTTTCTTGTTTCTTTGTGAGCTACTGTCAACATCCTGGGAACCCACCTGGGAACCTTTTTTTAACCCCAACACTTTCAGTAATCTGCAAACACTTCCTTCCCCTATCCCAACGAGTGTGACAATTCATTCACTGTGATGCGTCTGTCAGCAGTCACCAATTCGTTAACTCTCTGCACATTGTCTGGAGTGTGTGCAGTACGAGGCCTGCAGCTGCGAGGACAGTCCTCAATATTGCCATGCCCGTTTTCATCAAATAACCTGCTTGCCTACCGACTAGCTGTACTGCGATCGACAGCAGCCTCTACATACACCTTTTTCAACCTCTTGTGGATGTTTCCCACTGTCTCGTTTTCACAGCATAGGAATTCTATGACAGCACGTTGCTTCTGACGAACTTGAAGTGTAGCAGCCATCTTGAAGACATGCTGTGACGGCGCCACTCACAGGAATAGGTTGAACTAAGTTTGAAAACAAGCGGGAAGGATGTATCTACACACTGTAAAACTTTCACACGTGCAGAATGAAAACTGTATTTTTACAAAAATAGTGTGCATTTCTTTTGGAGTGACCCTAGTACATTTGGTATATACTAAATATGTGTGAAATATATTTGACGTTCATATACCCTTGTTCTCCAAATGCGATTGGGCTTCTGGCTTCTAAGACGGACTTCAGGTCACAATGGAATGTTGCAAACAGAGATGTACTTAATATGCGTACACAGATATTATTTTTACAGAAGACACAAAAATGACGAAGTTTACGTAGGAGAAAATGACTTCTTTAGTCAGATAGCAATAATCGCATTAACTAAAAAAATGGGGGCAAACGAAATTTTTACTTGGAGATACGTTTAACAATTGACAAGAAATACGATTGATTTACAGTATTTGTAACGAATATTAATCTAACAAAGGGAAGGAGGAAACTGAGTCTGATCATTTAGCACTAAGCTGGCATTGTGTGTCATGTGTTCTTTGTTTTCCAGCATTTTCAGTTGAATCATATTTCTGCTTTCCTCAACAGAACGTAAGGCTTCACATATTCCACCGTGTGAGTGGTTTTCTGTTTAAAGATGATCGGGAGAGGTTGAATCTTTATTTCTTAGTGTGCATCTTCTCTTTGTTCAGATAACCTAATTGCCACAGCTCCGTGTGACTGACTAATACAATATTTTTCACACTTCTAGCTTGTGTCAAGGGTTGCAGTTCGTCTTCACTAGTGAATGAGAACTTGTATATGCTCTTGGTGTTATAAAATGCAGGTCTTTAGTTGCAAGACATTAACTTTCTTGTAAGGTTGTCTGCAGTTTTTCGAGTATATAGGATTTTTTACAAGGCTTTGTAACTAATAACTGATTGCTGTTGGCCAGAGCACTGAGGTGTGTAATTTTACGCATATTCTTCTTTTCGTAGGATATTATTAATCAGGGCAGAGCCATAGCCGTTGCTGGAAGCGGTATCTTCGATGATCTTCAGTACTGTTTGAAAGGCTGATTCAGGTAATAGAATAGATATGAGGCTATGCACCATTGACTGGAAAGCCGCTTGTTTGTGACTGTATGGATATTGTGAGCTTGCAGGGATCACGGAATCTGTAACTGTGTCTTTTCTGTAAAATCTAAATAAGTGTCTTCATGTGCTAATATCTCTATTAAAGTCAAATACATTTACAAAAGAGGCTCTCTCCTCCATTTTAAACTGAATTTTATGATGTGGGTTTAAGTGTTGTTAAAACTAATTATTCTCTATAAATACTGTAAATTCATCTTACTTCTCATCAGTTGGTAAGTGTATCGTCACATGAAAATTGTTTCCCCCTTTTTTAGTTCATGTAATTATTGCCGCTTTATAATCTTGTGTAAAAATAATACATGTAAGTCGCGCATCGTGTTTGTGTGTGTTTTGTGACATTCAGTTGTCACCTTAAGATGACCTAACAGCCTGAAAGCCGCTTCGTGTCAAAATAAATATAGCTTTACGTAACATGTGGAAGTGTTTTTCTTTGTAATATTACTATCGTGTTCTGTCAAACACCAACAGAAAAATCAGTTAATGATACGACAAATAAGTCTATCCTAAGCTGGCTCTTCATCTCTGAATACTTATTGTAACTTGTATCCATTTTCACCTGTATGGTATGAGCCTAGGTCGACCTCTACAATTTTTATTCTTATCCCCTCCCCCGAAACACATTCGTCTATTACAAAATGACGATTCTCTGATGCCTCAGAATTTGTGATATCAATCAGTCCCTTCCTTTAGTCAAGTTGCGGCCTACATTTTTTCTCCAAAGAAAATGTTAAGAATTCTGTAGCACCACGTTTCTAAAGCTTCCGTTTACCGTTCACGTTTCTCTTCCATTCAAATCTACATTGCACGCAAATATAAGAGCCATTGAAATGAAGTAAGTAAAAGGGCACTGTATCTCAGGCTGACGGAATGGATTAAGGACACACTAAAAATCTTTCTGAAACTTGGCTCGGGCCTGTCGACAAAGAGTAATTTTAAACTGTGTGCTGGACGAAAACTCGAACTCGTGACCTTTCCCTTTCACGGGCAAGTGCTCCGCCAACCGAGCTAGTCAAGCACGACTCACGATGCGTCCTTACAGTTTTACTTCTGCCAGTACCTCGTCTCCTAACTTCCCAACTTCACAGAAGTTCTCCTGTGAAACTTGCGGGGCTAGCACTCCTATAAGAAAGGATGTTGCGGAGACATGGCTTTGCAACAGCTGGGGATGATTCCAGAATGAAATTTTCACTCTGCAGCTGAGTGTGCGTTGATGTGAAACTTCCTGGCAGATAAAAACTTGGCGCCGAACCGAGGTTAGAACTCTAGACCTTGCGAAAGGCAGAGGTCCCGAGTTCGACTCTCGGTCCGGCACGTGGTTTTAATGTACCAGTAAGTTTCATGTTACCGCACATCCGAGTGGAAATTTCGCTCTGTATTCATTACTTATTGCAAAAAGCGTACCATAAAACTGACTAAAAGCTACCTCTTTGCTTCAACCGTTCGCCACACTTACTTTTTTAAACTATAAAGAACTGCGCTATTACTCCTTGTGCAATATCCTATAGATTGAAGTAAATCTTCGTTTTTTATTTCTGATAAGACTGGCAGCTTGCAGGACTTCCGTCATGGTCTTACCCCTTTTTGGGTAGAGAAACTTTAACTCTTGCGATGGGAGGCTTACTCATGATTGAATTTCTTTAAAAAATTAGGAAATGCTGTCGAAAAATCAGTAAATAATGTGGAAAAGGTTTTATGTTGATTGCTTCATTAGTCCTTCCAAAGGAAAAAAGGCTGTTAAAAACAGCTTATTTTATCGCCTGACTGAGGAGAATGGACCCTTCAGTAGATGAGTGACTCCTTACAATTAATAGTCTTTAATGAATTTGCAAGTACCAACGACTCATTTACGAGAGCCAAATCCTTCTCATTATTCATTGCATTGCGTGACAGATCAATTTCGGCATCTGGGTTCTGTCTCTCCGTTGGTCCAGTTGGGACAGATCACTAAAACGACAGAAAGGTTGGTTAATCCGAGTCCGCGTCTTGCAAGTGAGCCACCTCATAGAAAAAGCAAATCCTTGACTGCCGAGACAAACAGTGAATGATGTAGCCTGTTCTTCAAACATATAGGATGGTTCGTCCTCTACATTGAAGGAGCCGACAGCATGCACAAAGACTCGCACTGCTGCCCTAACAATGCACCACAGCACAGCGCCGCTTAGCCGTGGACTCAAAGAGCAACGCCATAGACTTGGCACCCGTGGGGCATGGATGCATCTGGGGCGACACCAGACAGCGCTGCCCAACGCGAGCGCGCCTGTAAATGGTACAGCTTGTGCGAGAAATAATGCACGTCGTCTGTCTTGCTGCAGCGACCTTGTGCAGATTCCAATAGCCCTTGCAACGCTTCGAACCGACGATGCCCAGATGGGAGAGCCATCGTTGTCCTGACCGCTAGAAGAACGGCTCTTCCACCCCTCTAAAGCAGTCACTGCACCCCAGATCCATTACATTTTGGTGCCTAACGTGGGAACAGCTACAGTATGATGAACAACGGGTACATGCGATACGAGGCGCCACACTTGCGACCGTAGAACTTGCTGCGTCGCCAATGGTGCTAGGATCATCTGCAATGCAAGTAAATGTTGCAGTAACTGCTCGTGGGGTCATCGTTTCTATTGTGTGTAGTTTTGCCTGCATCCACTTTTTTTTTCTTTTTGTGTTTAGAATATTTCGGGAATGAAAGCAAATGTATGTTGAGGAGGCATGGGCGAGTGTAAGTAGAACACAACTGTGTAAATGGTAGACGAGTGTATACGTGATTCATTGTTGTCATGTAGTTTTTAAGGCTAAGTGTTCTACATAGGTTAGTAGTTATGTAGTTTGAAGTCGGCAGAATGCCTGAACTGTGCGCGAAGCTCTTTGCTTTTCCGTTTTTGCATTGCACTGCTATTCCTTACTCCATTATTTTTAGGATAATGTGCAGCTGTGGTGTAGAAGTAGACTCTATGATTAGTAATGAAAATGTTTTGTGTCCCAAGATCCAATCTAGCCACTGCTTAAATGCTGAATAAAATTCATCATCAATGGCGGCCGAAGACTTCCGGCATAAGAGGTCACCCTTGGTCTGCCAACGCCTTTGTAAAAGAGGGTGGAGGAGCGGTCAGAGGTTCAGGGCTCTCTCTTGACCATCGGGTGGGGAGCTGCTCCTGAAAGGTGGAAGAATCAACAAAGCTGAATGGCATGAGGATGCAGAAGGAAATGGAAACCACTAGATTACAGACACATTCACACGACATGTGGCCTGTAGTTGAAAAGACGCGAAAACTGTTCTTGCACGGTTCGGTTCCTCTCCATGTATGATACATTTCAGCAGTCTGACATTTTTTTCAGCGTTGTCAACAGTGTGTTTTCGGAATCCCTAATGTTTCAGTACATCCCTTTTTTCACTCCACCTTCCACGGCTTCAATAAGATCCGTTTATCGACGTTTTTCTTCATGGGACCGGACAGCTATTTAGATTTGTCTAGAAATTAGATTAATAGAGATTTTAATTAGCAAGAGCGGGTTTTTATGTGACAAATTCTTCTTTTCATGACAGGACTACGTAGCAGCACATAAAAGAACATAAAAATTATTCCGTTCTATCATGGCGAGTAATAAGCGAAAAGATTGACAACAAATACAAAGTTAGAATGAAACAATCAAAATATAAAGTACGATAAAATAAATACCCAACGTCATTGCTATTAAACAACAACACAAGCTAAAAATTTTTTTAAAAAGAAATTGGAAACATTTAATAGTAGAAGACTTGATTTCTACAGGTTAACTCGTCACTAAGCATCATATACTTCTTAACGTACAAATATTTAAAAATTTCGGTGTCTTCAAGAATGTTGAGTCTCTTCCCTTTGTGAGCTTGTTGTAAAACTATTAGGTTCCCCGAGTGCGGGTGGTTGGTGGCCACTGGATTTGAGGTATTGTACAAAGGCGGAATCATGTTTAACTTGCTCCTTCATTGTGAGTAGATGTTCCTGAAACCTAGTTTTAAAAGTCCACCTATACTGGTCAATGTTTACCATTATAGTAATCTAGGATAAAACCACGATGAGTTAACCGTTATGTCGTCCTCCCCTCGTATTTCCAGATAACCTGAAGATGCACAAACGCATCGTTGTTGAGTTAATAAAAAACATTGTGCAGCCTATCAACGATTTAATATTAACCACAAAAGAACAGCTGTTTTTTATAAATAGTACACTACTGGCCATTAAAATTGTTACACCAAGAAGAAATGCAGATGATAAACGGGTGTTCATTGGACAAATATATTATACTAGAACTGACATGTGATTACATTTGCACGCTATTTGGGTACATATGGCCTGAGAAGTCAGTACACAGAACAACCACCACTGGACGTAATAAAGGCCTTGATACGCCTGGGAATTGAGTCAAACAGAGCTTGGATGTCGTGTACAAGTACAGCTGCCCATGTAGCTTCAACATGATACCACAGTTCATCAAGAGTACTGACTGGCGTATTGTGGCGAGCCAGTTGCTCGGCCACCGTTCACCAGACGTTTTCAGTTGGTGAAAGATCTGGAGAATGTGCTGGCCAGGGCAGCAGTCGAACATTTTCTGTATCCAGAAAGTCCTGTACAGGACCTGCGGCATGCGGTCGTGCATTATCCTGCTGAAATGTAGGGTTTCGCAGGGATCGAATGAAGGGTAGAGCCACGGGTCGTAACACATCTGAAGTGTAACGTCCACTGTTCAAAAAGCCGTCAATGCGAAGAAGAGGTGACCGAGACGTGTAACCAATGGCACCCCATACCATCACACTGGGTCATACGCCAGTATGGCGATGACGAATACACGCTTCCAATGTGCGTTCACCTCGATGTCGCCAAACACGGATGCGACCATCATGATGCTGTAAACAGAACCTGGATTCATCAGAAAAAATGACGTTTTGCCATTCGTGCACCCAGGTTCATCGTTGACTGCACCATCGCAGGCGCTCCTGTCTGTAATGCAGCGTCAAGGGTAACCGCAACCATGGTCTCCGAGCTGATAGTCCATGCTCCTACAAACGTCGTCGAACTATTCGTGCAGATGGTTGTTGTCTTGCAAACCTCCCCATCTGTTGACTCAGGGACCGAGAAGTGGCTGCACAATCCGTTACAGCCATGAGGATAAGATGCCTGTCATCTCGACTGGTAGTGATACGAGGCCGTTGGGATCCAGCACCGATTCCATATTCTGCTAACAGTCATTGGATCTCGACCAACGCGAGCAGCAATGTCGCGGTACGATAAACCGCAATCGCGATAGGCTACAATCCGACCTTTATCAAAGTCGGAAACGTGATGGTACGCATTTTCCCTTCTTACACGAGGCATCACAACAACGGTTCAGCCGGCCGGAGTGGCCGTGCAGTTCTAGGCGCTACAGTCTTTAACCGAGTGACCGCTACGGTCGCGGTTCGGATTCTGCCTCGGGCATGGATGTGTGTGATGTCCTTAGGTTCGTTAGGGTTAATTAGTTCTAAGTTCTAGGCGACTGATGACCTCAGAAGTTAAGTCGCATAGTGCTCAGAGCCATTTGAACCATTTCGAACAACGCTTCACCAGGGAGCGCCGGTTCTGTTTGTGTATGAGAAATCGGTTGGAAACTTTCCTCATGTCAGCACGTTGTAGGTGTCACCACCGGCGCCAACCTTGTGTGAATGCTCTGAAATGCAAATCATTTGCATATCACAGCATCTTCTTCCTGTCGGTTAAATTTCGCGTCTGTAGCACGTCATCTTCGTGGTTTAGCAATTTTAATGCCAGTAGTGTAAATCTTTTGCCAAAGCTCTGCTAACGGAGTGGCCGAGGATGAGAAGAATTCAAGGAGAAAGGCAGTACCCTCATTGTTTGACCCAATGCCGTTCACAAAGGGCGACGCCTCACAGCAGCTCTACAGACGTCGGCTGTGTGTACGGCCTGGCGTCGTTTATCAGAGAGCCGGCTGCTGTTGTGTCGGACGCCTCAGCGAGCCGGCAGCTGCCTCTGTGTGCGCAGCCCGGCCAGACGGCTTTGCACTCCAGAAATCGAACTCGCAGCATTTTGCGCCGGCAGCAGGCAGCGAGAGTCGAGGCCAGCGCAGAAAAAAAGTAACACTCGACGACGTCCGGTATTACAGGTGTTTTCCTCACAATGCATTTTATTCCCTTTAGCCGAGAATAGGCTGCAACGGATGCATCTGACGGACTAAAATTGTGTACTGGAACAGAAGTCGACTCGGATGACTGCCTTCCAGGAATAACTCACTACCAACTGCGCTATTGCTCTGTTGTTGTATCCATAACTAAAATAAATGTGTCTTAAACAAAGTACGAGGTGCGACAGTAAAGTAATGAGACTGATTTTCTTTGCAAGATGTGGCAACCCTGCAGGCTTGCATAGGCACAATATCTTTGACCTTCGTCTGTAAGCTGCTTCTAGTCCAAGCGGCACATCGATGCAACTGCTCAGTCCTGAGTTGTGCTGTAATACGTTAACACGTGTTTGTGTCTCTCGTCACGGAAATGGAACCGCACAATATTGCGCAACTGTATGCCATTTCTTTTTGCGTTAAATTTGGTGAAAACGCGACGACAACTCACAGTAAGCTTCAGAAGGCTTTTGAAGATGAGGTTATGTCAAGAGCTCAAGTTTTTCGTTGCCATAAAATGTTTAGTGAAGGCAGAACGAATATTGAAGATAAAGACCGCAGTGGATGACCATCAGCCTCACAGACGGATGTCAACTTGGCCAAGATGCGAGAGATCGTACGATCTGATCGAAGACTATCCGTGAATATGATTGCAGAAGAACTGAACATCAATCGAGAAACGGTTCGTCTAATATTAACTGAACACTTGGTATGAGAAAGGTTTGTGCAAAAATGGTTTCCAAAAGTCTCACACCACAACAGCGAGAAAAACAGAAAAATGTGGCAGCCGATCTGTTAGAGTAAACGTAAATCAATCCAGAATTGTTGAGCCGTGTTATCGCTGGTGATGAAAGTTGGTTTTTTCAGTACGATCCAGAGACAAAACGCCAAAGCTCGCAATGTAGCTCAAAAGGCTCACCCAGACCAAAAAAAGCTCGCATGTCAAAGACAAAAGTGAAATGCATGCTTATGTGCTTCTTTGATTCCAAGGGAATTTTTCATAAAGAGTGGGTGCCTCTTGGACAAACAGTTAACCAATATTACTACAAAGAAATTTTAGAAAGACTTCGTAAAAGAGTTCTTCATGTTGTGCCAACATTGCTGATAATTAGATTCTGCACCACGATAATGCGCCATCCCATGCTGCTCTGTCAGTACAGCAATTTTTAACCTCAAAACAATTTTCAGTACTACCATAGCCACCTTATGCACCAGATATCGCTCCGTGCGACTTTTTTCTATTTCCAAGAGTCAAAACGGCGGTCAAGGGACATCACTTTCAAACAACACAAGACGTCCAAAAAGGCTGTGACGAGGGTCTCGGAGGATGTTACAGAAGATGAGTTCCAGAAATGCTACCATCAATGGCAGAAGCGCTGGAAGAAGTGCGTGCAATCAGAAGGGAACTACTTTGAAGGAGACAACACTAAACTTGACTAAAACGGTAAGCAACTTTTTTTTCACGTCAGTCTCATTACTTTATTGTCACACCTCGTAGAAATAACATTTATCCTTCTTTCATTTAACGTGAAGTCGTTTATAGATGTAAGTTAGAGAAATTAAAAGTAAGTTTGCAACAACTGCCACGAAATGTATGTTATCAGTAACCCCCTCCCCGATTTTTCAAAGAATGGATCTGCCTTATGTCATGTAGCTTCAAACTTCTGGTTACTTTACAAATGAGTTAATGCATTAAATATTTGATATTACGCATGTACGCCAGAGAAAATTTAAGAAACGTTGAAATTATGTTTGTAGCTACTCGGAAATCGCGAGATACTGGAAGCGTATAGCTGGTTAGTTTGCGTTCCATTTTAAACAAGAGCTAGATTTTCACGCTTCCCAAAGTTTATGACGCCATATCTCGTAAACCGAGCCCCACGACAAAGACAGGCCGCGGCGCGTACGTCACAGCACGAGATACTACAGTTCTTACTAGTGCCAGCAATCGTCCCCTGTGGGGAGCAAGTAATTATTTCACACGAGGTTAATAATTCTTGATTGCGTGTTTAAATGCATGCAAGTTCTCGGCAGCATACGAGAAAATTAAGACATTTAGGGGGTACCTTTATAATTAATTACTGATTCCCTGCGGGTCCTCCATGGAGCCGAGCGTTCGCGAAGTGTGGGGGACAAGTCGACTAGTGTGACGTCACATGTTGGTTGCGGGGTCCGTATATCTCGCTGGCCCCGTCCTAAACTGTGAGTCGTACAATGATCTACACTCATGCTCATAAATTAAGGATAATGCTGATACATGTTGAAACGCCACTCTGGTGGGCGGTTTGCGGGTTTAAATCATCTCGGGGTATGAGCATGCGGTGCATTTGACCTGCGGTTGTCGCACGGTGGCGCTGGCAGCAGTCCACAAACGCAGAGGTGTGTTGGTGCATGTCAGAGTACGGTGCAGCGAGTAAGTGTGCAGACGTTTTCAGACGTGATAATGGCGACTGTGTGTTGAAAATGACTCAAAGAATACATATTGATGACGTTTGAGGGGTAGAATACTAGGGCGATTGGAGGCTGGTCAAACACACCAGGTTGTAGCACGAGCCATCCGTGTGCCACAAAGTGTGATCTCAATGTTGTGGCAACGATTCCAGCAGACAGGAAACGTGTCCAGGTGCTACAGTACGGGACGTCCACAGTGTACAACACCACAAGAAGACCGAATCTCACCATCAGTGGCCGCAGACGGCCAGGGAATACTGCAGGTAGCCTTCCTCGGGATTTTTCTGCAGCCACTGGAACAGTTGTCTCCAGACACACAGTCTACAGACGACTGAACAAACATGGTTTGTTCGCCTGGAGACCTGCAAGGTGCTTTTCACTGACCCCTGGTCACAGGACAGCCCGTAAAGCCTTGTGTCAGGAACACAGTACATGGTCATTGGAACAGTGGTCACAGGTTATGTTAACGGGCGAGTCCAGGTATAGTCTGAACAGTGATTCTCACCGGGTTTTCCTCTGGCGTGAACCAGGAACCAGATACCAACCCTTTAATGTCCTTGAAAGGGACCTATATGGAGGCCGTGGTTTGGTGGTGTGGGGTGGGACTATGATTGGTGGCCGGCCAGGGTGGCCGAGCGGTTCTAGGCGCGTCAGTCTGGAACCGCGCGACCGCGACGGTCGTAGGTACGAATCCTGCCTGGGTCATGGATGTGTGTGGTGTTCTAAGGTTAGTTAGGTTTACGTAGTTCTAAGTTCTAGGGGACTGATGACCTCAGAGGTTAAGTCCAATGGTGTTCAGAGCCATTTGAACCGTATGTTCGGTGCACGTACATCGCTGCATGTCTATGACAGGGGAACTGTAACAGGTCAGGTGTATCGGGACGTCATTTTACATCAGTATGTCCGCCATTTCACGGGTGCAGTGGGTCCCACCTTCCTCCTGATGGATGATAACGCACGGCCCCACCGAGCTGCAATCGTGGAGGAGTACCTTGAAACAGAAGATATCAGGCGAATGTAGTGGCTTGCCTGTTCTCCAGACCTAAGCCCCGTCGAGCACGTCTGGGATGCTCTCGGTCGAGAGGCATCTGCATTTCTCCTTGGTGTAGCAATTTTAATGGCCAGTAGTGTATTATTTATCAAAAACAACTGTTCTTTTGTAGTTAATATCAAAATCGTTGATAGGCTGCACAATGTTTTTTGTTAACTCAACAACGACGCGTTTGTGCTTCTTCAGGTTATCTGGAAATACGATGGGAGGATGACATAACGGTTAACTCGTCGTGGTCTTATCCTAGATTACTATAATGGCATACATTGACCAGTCTAGATGGGCTTTTAAAACTAGGTTTCAGGAACATCTACTCGCAATAAAGGAGCAGGTTAAACATAATTCCACCTTTGCACAATACCCCAAATCCAGTGGCCACCAACCACCCTCACTCATGGAACCTAATAGCTTTACAACAAGCTCACAAAGGGAAGAGACTCAACATTCTTGAAAAAACTGAAATTTTTAAGCATTTGTACACTAAGAAGGCTATGATGCTTAGTGACTAGTTAACCTGTAAAAATCAAGTCTTGTATTATTCCATGTTTCCCATTTAAAAAAAAAGATTTTTTTTAACTTGTCTTGTTCTTTAATAGCAAGGACGTATTTATTTTATCGTACTTTATTTACATTTTCATTGTTTCATTTTAGCTTTGTATTTGTTGTCAATCTTTTTCTTTATTACGGTTTTCACCAGCTTGCCATTTATTTTATTGGTCTGCGCTTGCACCTGTGGCCCTTTCTGTTTGTTCCTCCAGACTTAGTTTTCGATTTTATACGTTCTTAACTGTGTAAATTTACATTTCTGTTCTAATATGTTATAAATTTGTTTTCAATCTATTCATTATCATTTTACGGTTTTTTCGGCCACTGGAGACATAGGCGAGACCGGCAGGCCGGTAGCAACGAACATACGAAGCCATGAGCGCTACATTCTACTGGGGCAGCGCGGTAAGTCTGAGATGGCTAAACACTGGCAAGACCGCGGCAAGGAAATCGATTTTAACGAAACTCGCGTACTAGATAAGCAACCGGCTTTTACAAAATGCAAGATCAGAGAAACCACTGAAATAACGAAACACCCTAACAACATGACCAGCGAAGGTGGATACCGGCTTCCCTATTCTGACTGCCAGCCCGCGAAGTCCAACAGGCCGAAGCTCGAGCACTGCCGGTGAGTAACTCCCGTGCGCAGCTTGAGCCCAGCAGGAGGAAAACTGCAGCCGAGGCCTCATTCGCCAATGAGCACCAATCATAGCAAATAATGCGAGAAGCAATAGACAACAGCACGACCACACTATAACCGATTTTAAAAAAGTTTTCGCTCCTTCCACCTTAAGTGACAAATTAATAACTACCTTTTACAATTATGACGTAACATCTTGCTCAGTGAGCATCAATGACAAAATATAAGCGTTTCCACACAGCTGAAGTTCATCAGTAGACCCACGACAAGGCCACTGTAAACGTATGCGAAACGTTGGTTTCTCCATAATAGTTTATTTTTATTTTCATTTATTTATTTATTTTTCTTCTACATTATGACTGGGTACGATATTAAGAAAATGTCGATGTCAACTGACTCTGCCCGCTGAAGCCTACGCAGTTATATTGATCACGTGAGTAAGCCCAGGATAGCGTTAATCGCAATGTCGTCTTTCACTTATATTTCCAGACAACTTGTATGTGTCCTACCCAGGTGAAACGCGTCGTTCTTGAATAATAAAGAATATGGTGCAATCTACAGTTTTTTTAACATCAGCCAAAATAAGATTGGTGTATCATTACGCCATGATGGAACGGTTCAAAATTGGCTCTGAGCACTATGGGACTTAACATCTGTGGTCATCAGTCCCCTACAACTTAGAACTACTTAAACCTAACTAACCTAAGGACATCACATACATCCATGCCCGAGGCAGGACCCGAACCTGCGACCGTACCAGTCGCGTGGTTCCGGACTGAGCGCCTAGAACCGCTAGACCACCACGGCCGGCCATGATGGAACGGAATAATTTTTATGTTCGTTTATGTGATGCTATGTAGTCCTGTCATGGATAGAAGAATTTATCACATAAAAACCCGCTCTTGCTAATTAAAACCTCGATTAATCTAATTTCTACACAACTCTAAATAGCTGTCCGGTACCATGAAGAAAAACGTCGATAAACGGATATTATTGTGGCCCTGGAAGGTGGAGCGAAAAAAGGGATGTACTGGAACATTAGGGATTCCGAAGACACACTGTTGACAATATTGAAAAAAATGTCAGACTGCCGACATGTGTCATATATAGAGAGGAACCGAACCCTGCAAGAAGAGTTTCCGCGTCTTTTCAACTACAGGCCATATATCGTGTGAGTACACTTTATGTGTCTGTAATCTAGTGGTTTCCATTTCCTTCACCATTCTCATGCCATTGGTCTTTGTTGATTCTTTCACCTTTAATGCGCAGCTCCCCACCCGAAGGGCAAGAGAGAGCCCTGAACCTCTGACCGCTCCTCCACCCTCTTTTACAAAGGCGTTGGCAGACCGAGGGTGACCTCTTATGCCGGAAGTCTTCGGCCGCCATTGATGATGAATTTTATTCAGCGTTTAAGCAGTGGCGAGATTGGATCTTGGGACACAAAACATTTTCATTACTAATCATAGAGTCTACTTCTACACCACAGCTGCACATTATCCTAAAAATAATGGAGTAAGGAATAGCAGTGCAATGCAGAAACCGAAAACCAAAGAGCTCTGCGCACAGTTCAGGCATTCTGCCGACTTCAAACTACATAACTACTAACCTATGTAGAACACTTAGCCTTAAAAACTACATGACAACAATGAATCACGTATACACTCGTCTACCATTTACACAGTTGTGTTCTACTTACACTCGCCCATGCCTCCTCAACATACATTTGCTTTCATTCCCGAAATATTCTGAATACAAAAAGAAAAAAAAAGTGGATGCAGGCAAAACTACACACAATAGAAACGAAGACCCCACGAGCAGTTACTGCAACATTTACTTGCATTGCCGATGATCCTAGCACCTTGGGCGACACAGCAAGTTCTACGGTCGCAAGTGTGACGCCTCGTATCGCATGTACCCGTTGTTCATCATACTGTAGCGGTTCCCACGTTGGGCACCAAAATGTAATGGATCTGGGGTGCAGTGACTGCTTTAGAGGGGTGGAAGAGCCGTTCTTCTAGCGGTCAGGACAACGATGGCTCTCCCGTCTGGGCATCGTCGGTTCGAGGCGTTGAAAGGGCTTTGAGAATCTGCACAAGGTCGCTGCAGCAAAACAGACGACGTGCATTATTTCTCGCACAAGCTGTACCATTTACAGGCGCGCTCGCGTTGGGTAGCGCTGTCTGGTGTCGCCCCAGATGCATCCATGCCCCACGGGTGCCAAGTCTATGGCGTTGCTCTTTGAGTCCACAGCTAAGCGGCGCTGTGCTGTGGTGCATTGTTAGGGCAGCAGTGCGAGTCTTTGTGCATGCTGTCGGCTCCATCAATTAAGAGGACGAACCATCCTTGTCAGAGACTATATGCTTGAAGAAAAGGCTACATCTTTTGCTGTTAGTCTCGGCATTAAAAGATTTGCGTCTACTGGGAGGTGGGTCACTTGCAAGACACGAACTCGGATTAACCAACCTTTCAGTTGTTTCAGTGATCTGTCCCAACCGGACCAACGGAGAGTCAGAACCCAGATGCAGAAATTGATCTGCCACGCAATGGATTGAATGATGAGAAGGATTTGTCTCTCGTACATGAGTCGTGGCTCCTTCCAAATTCATTAAGGATTATCAATTGGAATGAGTCACCCATCTACTGAAGGGTCCATTCTCCTCAGTCGGTCTATAAAATAAGCTGTTTTTAATAACCTTTTCTTTTGGAAGAATTAATGAAGCAATCAACATAAAACATTTTCCACATTATTTACTGATTTTTCGACAACATTTCCTAGTTTTTCAAATAAATTCAGTCATCATTTAGCTTCCCATCCCACTAGTCAAACTTGCTCTGCCAAAAAACGGGTAACACCATGACGGAACTCCTGCAAGCTGCCAGTCTTATCTGAAATCTAAAAACGAACATTTTCCTTAATCTATAGGATATTGCGCACGGAGTAATAGCGAAGTTCTTTATAGTTTAGAAAAGTAAATGAGGCGGACGTTTGAAGCAAAGCTGTAGCTTTCGTGCATTTTTGGTACACTTTTTCAATAAGTAATAAATACAGAACGAAATTTTCGCTCTGTAGCGGGGTGTGCGCTAACATGAAACTTACTGGCACATTGAAACTACGTCCCGGACCGAAAGTCGAACTAGGGACCTTTTGCCTTTCGCAAGGGTTCGAGTTTGAACCTCGGTCCGGATCACAGTTTCAATGTGCCAGGTAGTTTCAAACCAACGCACACTCCGCTGCAGGGTGAAAATTTCACTCTGGAAACATACCCAGGCTGTTGCAAAGCCATGTCTCCGGAGCATCCTTTCTTCCCGGAATGCTAGCCCCGCAGGTTTCACAGGAGAACTTCTGTGAAGTTTAGGAAACGAGGTATTGGTCGAAGTAAAGCTGTAAGGACGCACCGTGAGTCGTGCTTGACTAGCTCAGTTGGCGGAGCACTTGCCCGCGAAAGGGAAAGGTTCGAGTTTGGGTCCAGCATAAAGTTTAATCTGTCAGGAAGTAACAAACGACAGGCCCGAGCCAGGTTTCAGAAAGAATCCAGTCCGTCAGCTTCAGATACAGTGCACTTTACTTACTTTTTTCCAATCAGTCTAGTTTTCATTTCATGCCCCTAACACTTGCATGCAATATAGTTTTGAACGGAAGCGAAATGTGAACGATAAACAGAAACTTGGGTGCTACAGAATTCTGAATATTCTCTTTGGAGGAAAAATGTATGCCGCAACTTGACTAAAAGAAGGGATCAGTTGGTAGGACAAATTCTGAGGCATCAGAGAATCGTTATTTTGTAATAATCGTATGTGTTTAGGAGTGGAGCAATAAAAATCGTAGAATCAGACATATGCTCATATTATTCAGGTAAAAATGGATACAGGTTGGTATAAGTATCCAGAGATGAAGAGACCAGCGTAGGTTAGACTTATTTGTCGTATCATTACCTGAGTTTTCTGTTGGTGTTTGACTGAACACTATAGTAATATTAAAAATAAAAACACTTCCAAATGTTGTGTAAAACTGTATTTATATGGTCACGAAGCGGCTTTCGGCTTCTTCGGTCATCTTCAGGTGACAACCGAACGTCACAAAACACATATAAAAACATATGCGCGACTTACACGTATAATTTTTACAGAAGATTACAAAGCAACTTAGAATGTTTGAATAGGAATACATTACGTTTTTTGTCATACGGAAATAATTACATAAACTAGGAAAGGGGGAAACAATTTTTATGTGAAGATACACTTAACAACTGATGAGAAGTAATACGGTATTTACAGAGAACACTTAGTTTAACAACATTTAAGCCCACATCATAAAATTCAGTTTAATACGGATCAGGCAGGCTCTTTTTTAAATTTATTGGATATTAATATAGATATTAGCACGTTAAGACACTTATTTAGATTTTACAGAAAAGACACAGTTGCAGATTCCGTGATCGCTGCAAGCTCGCAGTATCCATACGGCCACAAACAAACAGCTTTCCAATCAATGGTGCATCGCCTCATATCTATTCCATTACCAGAATCAGTCTTTCAAACAGAACTGAAGATCTCCAAAGATACTGCTTCCAGCAACCGATATAGCTCTGGTCTGATTAATAATATACAGCGAAAAAAAAAATGCTCAAATTACACATTTCAGTGCGCTAGCTAACGCCTCTGGCTAACGCCTCTCTTGGAACTCCTGAATCTCTGTAACAGTGAAGTGTCGGTCGTTACATGGCTAGTGATTACAAACATAAAAAGACATTTATGCTGAGAACAAATGAAACATGACGCTTCCGAGACGATATTCTTCTTATTTAAACTGTTACCGAAGATTTTAGAAATAGACCTACTCTGATAATTTAGAACCACTTTAGTTGAAAAACTGTGACGTATAGGAAGTTTTCTTGAATATTATGTAATTCATACAATTAAGACAGAATACTTAAATCAACATACCGAAAAATAATTAAGTCTGTACAGAAATATTAATATACAAAGTGTTTATAAAGCCGGCCGGAGTGGCCGAGCGGTTCTAGGCGCTACAGTCCGGAACCACGCGATCGCTACGGTCGCAGGTTCGAATCCTGCCTTGGGCATGGGTGTGTGTGATGTTCTTAAGTTAGTTAGGTTTAAATAATTCTAAGTTCTAGGGGACTGGAGACCTCAGAAGATAAGTCCCATAGTGCTCAGAGCCATTTGTTTATAAATGAATACCGGGGTTTTAACGCTTTATAATACTTATTATATTAAACTTACAGTTATAAATGATATGTAAATTGAAAGAGCAACTCAAACAGTTTTACCAAGAACCTTATAAATGTTCAATGTGAGCACCATTTGTCACACAGCACCCATCAAGTCTAAAGCAGAGTTCTTCCCAAACGTTGATAAGTGTGTCTTCAGTGATTGTAGCAACAGCTGTTTCAACCCTGTTTCTTAATTCAGGGAGGTCTTCTGGTAGCAGAGGCACGTACACACGATCCTTGATGAAGCCCAAAAGGAAAAAATCGCATGGCGTTATGTCGGGTGAACGTGGAGGCCATGCAAAGCAAGCCCCTTGCAGCCTATCCAGCACTTGGGTACAGTGAAGTTCAACCAGTCGCGTACTTCGCTAAGCCAGTGAGGTGGCGCACCATCTTGCTGGAAAATGAAGTTCTCTGGCCCATCTTCTTCCAACTGGGGGAAGAGGCATTGCTCTAGTGTATCAAGGTAAGAAGTGTCTCTTACAGTAGGTTCACCAAAAAAGAAAGGCTCATAAACTTTCCGCCGGTATACGGCACAAAAACACTTTAGGGGAATCTCGTTGCATTTGTACCACCTCGTGAGGATTTTCTGCGCCCCACGTCCGCACATTGGTGAGTGTTAACATGTTAATTAAGGTGAAAGGTCGATACATCACTGAAGACAACATGATCCAGAAAATCTTCATCGTCATGAAACAACATTTCGTTTGTGAAGTTGGCACTTTAGTCTGCTACCCGAGTCTGACTACTGGCTCTGATTTGCAAATTTCTAACTTCTCATCTCTTTCCTCTTCATACCATCCAAGTTCCACAGACGCATTCCTATCAAGTCGGTTGACTAAGGCCTCTTTGAGCACAGGATGAATTCCTTGCCTGGCTTGTCGCTATGCGATTATTTCCTTTGGGGCTTCATCAAGGATCGTGTGTACGTGCCTCTGCTACCAGAAGACCTCCCTGAATTAAGAAACAGGATTGAAACAGCTGTTGCTACAATCACTGAAGACACACTTAACAACGTTTGGGAAGAACTCGGCTTAAGACTTGATGGGTGCTGTGTGACAAATGGTGCTCACATTGAACATTTATAAGGTTCTTGATAAAACTGTTTGAGTTGCTCTTTCAATTTACATATCATTTATAACTGTAAGTTTAATATAATAAGTATTATAAAGCGTTAAAACCCCGGTATTCATTTATAAACACTTTGTATATTAATATTTCTGTACAGACTTAATTATTTTTCGGTATGTTGATTTAAGTATTCTGTCTTAATTGTATGAATTACATAATATTCAAGAAAACTTCCTATACGTCACAGTTTTTCAACTAAAGTGGTTCTAAATTATCAGAGTAGGTCTATTTCTAAAATCTTCGGTAACAGTTTAAATAAGAAGAATATCGTCTCAGAAGCGTCATGTTTCATTTGTTCTCAGCATAAATGTCTTTTTATGTTTGTAATCACTAGCCATGTAACGACCGACACTTCACTGTTACAGAGATCCAGTAGTTACAAGAGAGGCGTTAGCAGTTACGTAGACGATTAATATTGACGTTTCGAGAGCGTACGTTCCACGAACAGCCAGGTAAAATACTAACACTTTCTGGCAGATTAAAACTGGCTGCCGGACAGCGAACTGGATCCGAGACCGTTATCTTACGCGGAAAAGAGCTCTACTGAATTAGCTATCCGAGCAAGGCCCACGATCCATCCTCAAAGTTCTACTTTCGCCCGTACATCTCCTGCCTTCCAAGCTTCACAGAAATTCTCCTGCATAATTTTCGGGACAAGCACTCCCGGAAAAAGTAACAGCCTGATAGAATGTGTCCAGAATTCATTTCTGTTTCAGGAGGTTACTGCAAGTATTGCAACGTAGTGCGACTCCGATGCGAGCATATAAGCACCGACATGTGGGCAATGGGTTAATGTGCCATTCGTATGTTTCCGGCGTGCTAGCGACAAATGTGGAAACGTGGACTATAGCAACGTACTTAGTAAATCCGTCCAAACACAACCAATCTGCTGTTTTTCTTGTCTTTGATGGTGAGGAACAAACAGCAGTTGACACCCACCGCAAAATAAAGAATGTGTTTAGGGCAACATATCTCCGAAAAACAGCTGTGACAGGGGATGCTGTTGTTTCATGATGACACACGTCGCCATGTCGCAAATGTTGTCACGTGTAAGTTGCGCCAACTCAAATGGGAGACACTCTATCACCCGCCATATAGCCCTCGTCTCTCCACATGCGGTTATCACGGATTTCTTTACGTAGCAGTATACAGTGTTTTAACAGCTGGATATCTTCAACCTGGATCATCGGCATCATGAATTCTCCAATGTTCATGGCAATGTTGCCTGAATATCATATGTGTGTAAAGCGAGCAAGATGGGGAAGCAAAAACAGAAAAAACAAAAGGTGTAGAGATATGACACGGAAGGGTCACAAAGACGTACTCGAGTGAAAGAAAATGTTATGAACAAATACTAAAAGAAATTAAAAGAGACGGACATTAATGTGGTGGAGAAACGAAAAGTTAAATTAATTGAATCCGACACGAGAGCTTCATGAAATACCATCTTAAAAAGGAAAATCTGGAAAAAAGTACCAGGAGGTAGGCTCAGAACATAAATTCAAAGAAGCAGTGTCGGCAGCAATTGAGAGATTTATACCAAATAAATTAACAAATGACGGAGCTGATCCTCCTTGGTACACATATCGGGTTAGAACATTGTTGCAGAAACAACGAAACAAACACGCCAAATTTAAACAGACGCAAAATCCTCAATATTGGGGATCTTTTACGGAAGCTCGAAATTTAGCGCGGACTTAAATGCGAGATGTTTATAACAGATTCCACAACGAAACTTTGTCTCAAAACCTGGCAGAAAATCCAAAGAGATTCTGATCATATGTGAAGTATGTTAGCGGCATATTCTGCGCGATAGCAATGGAGATACTATCGAAGACAGTGCTGCCAAAGCCGAGTTACTAAACACAGCCTTCCGAAATGCCTTCACAAAAGAAGACGAAGTAAATATTTCGGAATTCGAATCGAGAACAGCTGCCAACATGAGTAACGTAAAAGTATATATCCTCGAGTAGTGAAGCAAGTTAAATCACTTAATAAAAGCAAGTCTTCTGGTCCAGACTGTACACCAATTAGGTTCCTTTCGGAGTATGCTGATGCATTAGCTCCATACTCAACATCATACACAACTGTTCGCTCGACGAAAGATCCATACCCAAAGACTGGAAACTTGCACAGGTCACACTAATATTCAAGAAAGGTAGTAGGAGTAATCTACTTAATTACAGGCCCATATCGTTATCGTCGATATGCAGCAAGATTTTGGAACACATTTTGTGTTCGAACGTTATGAATTACCTCGTAGAAAACGGTCTATTGACACGCAGTCAACATGGGTTTATAAAACATGGTTCTTGTGAAACACAGCTAGCTCTTTATTCACCTAAAGTGTTGGGTGCTATTGACAACAGATTCAAATTGATTCCTTATTTCTGGATTTCCGGAATGCTTTTTACACTGTACCACACAAGCGGCTCGTAGTGAAATTGCGTGCTTATGGAATATCGTCTCAGTTATGTGACTCCATTAGCGATTTCCTGTCAGAGAGGTCACAGTTCGTAGTAATTGACGGAAAGTCATCGAGTAAAACGGAAGTGATTTTTAACGTTCCCCAAGGTAGTGTTATAGGCCCTTTGCTGTTCCTTATCTATATAAAAGATTTGGGAGACAATCTGAGTAGCTGTCTCCGGTTGTTTGCAGATGACGCTGTCGTTTATCGACTAATAAAGTCATCAGAGGACCAAAACAAACTGCATAACGATTTAGAAAAAATATCTGAATGGTGCGAAAAGTGGCAGTTGACCCTAAATAACGAAAAGTGCGAGGTCATCCACATGAGAGCTAAAAGGAACTCGTTAATCTTCGGTTGCACAATAAATCAGTCTAATATGAAAGCTGAAAATTCAACTAAATACCTGAGAATTACAATTAAGAAAAACTTAAATTGGAAAGAACACACAGAAAATGTTGTGGGGAAGGTTAACCAAAGACTGCTGTTTACTGGCAGGACACTTAGAAAATGTAACAGACCTACTAAGGGGACTGCCTACACTACGCTTGTCTGTCCTCTTATAGGATACTGCTGCGTGGTGTGGGATCCTTAACGGTTAGAACTGACGGAGTACAAGGAAAAAGTTCAAAGGAAGGCAGCACGTTTTGTATTATCGTGAAATATGAGAGAGAGAGAGAGAGTCACAGAAATGATACAGGATTTGAGCTGGAAATCATTAAAAGAAAGGCGTTTTTCGTTGCGTCGGAATGTTCTCAATAAATTCCAATTACCAACTTTCTCCTCCGAATGCGAAAATATTTTTTGACAGCGACCTACATAGGGAGGAACGATCACCACCATAAAATAAGGGAAATCAGAGCTCGTACGGAAAGATATGGGTGTTCATTCTTTCCGCACCCTATACGAGTTGGAATAATAGAGAATTGTGAAGGTAGTTCAATGAACCCTCTGCCAGGCATTTAAATGTGATTTGCAGAGCATCGATGTAGATGTAGATGTAGAACATTTGTATTATTACAAAGCTTTATCATTGAGATGCTCTGCTGCAAAAGCAAATGGTAAAGATGATGAGGAACACAAAAGAATGAATACATCAGCAAGGCGTTACGTTACCTTTAGTGTTTGATGATGATCAGTAGTGTGTGACGTAAGAGGGAAAAATGGTAGGGTAGCTTGTGAGGAAAAAGAGGGAAAGGACAGTAATTGGAGAGCTGGAAATATTAGGGGAGTACCGACAACAATATTACAGCTGCCGCCAGCCAAGCGTAAACTCCCGGAGAGGGTTGCTAAAAGTGTCTCTGGTATTACATCTGATAAATCGGTAACAACGGTTACCAATAGAACAATATGCCGGGTACGTACGAGCACACGCCCCCCGGCTGCTGCAGTCGGTGTCTGTTTAATGGAGAGGGCGGTGGGGGGGCGGAGGTGCCCACCCAACTCAGCTCAACGCCCGCGGCTAATTCGCCACACACACACACACACACACACACACACACACACACACACACGCACACTGACGTGCCGATCAGCAGCACACCAAAAGAGCTTGCCAGCCAAAAACGGAGTGGAGTATGCTGTTTTTGTCTAACAAGCTGCTTCACCTGTTACACTTGCAGACGTGCCGAATGAAATCGACCATTACCATTTCCTGCACTGCACACACAATCGATAGCACTTGTAAGCCAGATCACAGTCCCTAGAAAGCTGATTCCCAACCTGAGGGATGAAAACAAAGGTTTCAGATGTGTTCCAGTCATCAAACTAAATTATTTTCAAAACATCAGTATTTCGTAACATTGCAATACTGATTACGTAAGTCAACAAAAATTACATTTTTAATTTCAAATACTAGCATTAATGTGTTAGACGACGTCGTGGAGGTTATAGCTTGTGAAATGAATATATGGAAATCTTCCTCACATAGTTCACCCTCAACGTACGTACTTCGTACTTTCACCATGCTCCTATGACATGTTCAGACATCTCATGAAAAAACCTTGCCCGAGCTGTAAGTATTTCTAACAATATACAGAATCTGCTTCATTATTCTTTTCGCAAGTATAAAGTAAATAGTTATCAGCACAACAGGAACTAAGTAATGACTGCTATACTTCTGTAGGATCTACACAGCCTTATTATTATTATTATTATTATTATTATTATTATTATTATTGTGGTATCATCCAAAGATCGCGACACCACACCAATTTCGGCAACACTCATTGATACCACAAGCATTAGCGATGTCTCGCTTCAATCCGTAGTGACGAATGGGAGAGTCTGAAGAAGACATGCCCTCTCTCTGAGTGCAGCAGCGCCTTCACACAGAAGTCAATACATACCCGAGCACGGGAGTGCCACCCAGTTCCTGGCCTCAGCTGCAGCAGTGATCACCATAGAGCAGGACAAGTGTTAGTTCTCACAAGTATATGTATTTTTGTAAATGTTCACCATTGTACTTCAAGAGAACAGTTTGTTAATTAGTACATCAAGTGATGCTTTAATACTCAGTGACATTTGTAAATTATCAGGCATATCTGTGGCACAGAATTGTATCAAGTGAAGTAAATCTTTTTTATTCATTCATGTAATAAATTGAACTAATATTTCGTATGTTGTAGTTTCAGTGAGCCATCACCCAGAGCAGTCAAAGAATCAGAACAGTGGCCACACGACTGCAGTCCCATCTGGTCATAATCCAGTTATCATTATCATAATAATAATAATTATTATTATTGTTAATGACAGGAGCCAGACACAAAGCAATTGCAGACTGATGTCGTCCAATTTCCGACATTTCAGATGTAAGGGGTCCAGCAGTCAAATGATCTATAAACTTTAAGCATAATGCACATATTTTAACGTGGTTTAGTTTAAACGGGGGCGCAGGATGTGAGTGAAGTAATGCTAAGGACAGGAGCAGTGCAAAAGAAGTTTATTTTGTAACAAGTGTGTATCCTCAATGTCGAAAGCTAACTTTCTTTTATAGTGGTGAGTTGTAGTTATCAGTCGCAATGCATTGGAAACGGCTTCACGAGTCTATAAAAAAGAAGGTTGTTAAAAATAAGCAGTAGGCACCTAATGTCTCACTGACTAATTAGTTCGTGATTTAATACAACACCTATAAAAACAAAATAAATAACTTCTTTCATAATTTTTAAAATAAAAGTGTTCAAAGAAAATTCATTTTCATTCTAAAATTTAGTTAGGCGCTAACATCCGCGATGGTAAGGGTGAGGTCAGGGGCCTGGTAGCTAATTTCACTCACAGATAATGGTATCGGAAAGATTTGGAACTACTTCTCTAGAAGCTCAAGTTAGCTCCTGCAAAGAGGCGTCAGAAGAATTTCACTTTTCAAACTAAGATTTCTAGTTCCGGAGAAACTGCAGTAGTCAGAACATACAAAGTAGACTTCAGCTGTTTTGAATATGAAACAGATTGTTATCTTAATCAGATGCCTGTGTGGTTATGCGAAATTGTGACGCGCTCTACCTTGACGCAGCTAAGTGAGCCTACTGACAAAAGCTTAATAGTGGAGCAAAGTTTAATTTAAAACTGATACTAATCACACTAGAATACATGTGTTTAGACCGATACACCAACTGGAAGGCAAAGGGTGTGGTATCTAAGGTTGATTCATTATTTAACGTAACTAGCTTGAAAGAGTTTTTAACTTTATATTTTATTATTATTGTTATTATTATTATTATTATTATTATTATTAAAATAACACATTTAAGAAACCATACTATTATGATCATAGTTTAAATTAGTCTCGAATCTTGATCCTATAGCAGAATGCTCGTTTTTCTAATTTTGTAAAGTAAACAGACAAAAATCGAATCTGAAACTGCCTGGCCGATTAAAAATTTGAGCCGTACTGGGACTCGAACCCAAAACCTAGTCTTGTGTGCGCAATGTCCGCGGAGTGAAGTACTGCCAGAAGTGGAACAGTGAGATCGAATTGTGAAATTATATACACCAACAATATTGTAAAAATAAACAGTATTTTAATTTTTGTTTTATTTTCCGCATTCCTGTAACAAATTTTGATGTATCGTGAGTACTTGTGATTTTATGCGATCAGCTGATGGCGACTGCTATGAGGGGGAAATGTCTTATATAAAACAAGTCTGGTAAATCTCCTAATCTTTTTTTTTTTTTTTTGGTTATCAATCTACTGACTGGTTTGATGCGGCCCGCCACGAATTCCTTTCCTGTGCTAACCTCTTCATCTCAGAGTAGCACTTGCAACCTACGTCCTCAATTATTTGCTTGACGTATTCCAATCTCTGTCTTCCTGTACAGTTTTTGCCCTCTACAGCTCCCTCTAGTACCATGGAAGTCATTCCCTCATGTCTTAGCAGATGTCCTATCATCCTGTCCCTTCTCCTTATCAGTGTTTTCCACATATTCCTTTCCTCTCCGATTCTGCGTAGAACCTCCTCATTCCTTACCTTATCAGTCCACCTAATATTCAACATTCGTCTGTAGCACCACATCTCAAATGCTTCGATTCTCTTCTGTTCAGGTTTTCCCACAGTCCATGTTTCACTACCATACAATGCTGTACTCCAGACGTACATCCTCAGAAATTTCTTCCTCACATTAAGGCTGGTATTTGATATTAGTAGACTTCTCTTGGCCAGAAATGCCTTCCTTGCCATAGCGAGTCTGCTTTTGATGTCCTCCTTGCTCGGTCCGTCATTGGTTATTTTACTGCCTAGGTAGCAGAATTCCTTAACTTCAATGACTTTGTGACCATCAATCCTGATGTTAAGTTTCTCGCTGTTCTCATTTCTACTACTTCTCATTACCTTCGTCTTTCTCCGATTTACTCTCAAACCATACTGTGTACTCATTAGACTGTTCATTCCGTTCAGCAGATCATTTAATTCTTCTTCACTTTCACTCAGGATAGGAATGCCATCAGTGAATCGTATCATTGATATCCTTTCACCTTGTATTTTAATCGTATCATTGATATCCTTTCGCCTTGTATTTTAATTCCACTCCTGAACCTTTCTTTTATTTCCATCACTGCTTCCTCGATGTACAGATTGAAGAGGAGGGGCGAAAGGCTACAGCCTTGTCTTACACCCTTCTTAATACGAGCACTTCGTTCTTGATCATCCACTCTTATTATTCCCTCTTGGTTGTTGTACATATTGTATATGACCCGTCTCTCCCTATAGCTTACCCCTACGTTTTTGAGAATCTCTAACAGCTTGCACCATTTTATATTGTCGAACGCTTTTTCCAGGTCGACAAATCCTATGAAAGTGTCTTGATTCTTCTTTAGCCTTGCTTCCATTAATAGCCGTAACGTCAGAATTGCCTCTCTCGTCGATTTCCTTTTCCTAAAGCCAAACTGATCGTCACCTAGCGCATTCTCAATTTTCTTTTCCATTCTTCTGTGTATTATTCTTTTAAGCAGCTTCGATGCATGAGCTGTTAAGCTGATTGTGCGATAATTCTCGCATTTGTCAGCTCTTGCCGTCTTCAGAATTGTGTGGATGATGCTTTTCCGAAAGTCAGATGGTATATCGCCAGACTCATATATTCTACACACCAACGTGAGTAGTCGTTTTGTTGCCACTTCCCCCAGTGATTTTAGAAATTCTGATGGAATGTTATCTATCCCTTCTGCCTTATTTGACCGTAAGTCCTCCAAAGCTCTTTTATGGTTCAAATGGCTCTGAGCACTATGGGACTTAACATCTTAGGTCATCAGTCCCCTAGAACTGAGAACTACTTAAACCTAACTAACCTAAGGACATCACACAACACCCAGCCATCACGAGGCAGAGAAAATCCCTGACCCCGCCGGGAATCGAACCCGGGAACCCGGGGGTGGGAAGCGAGAACGCTACCGCACGACCACGAGATGCGGGCAAAAGCTCTTTTAAATTCCGATTCTAATACTGGATCCCCTATCTCTTCTAAATCGACTCCTGTTCCTTCTTCTATCACATCAGACAAATCTTCACTCTCATAGAGACTTTCAATGTATTCTTTCCACCTATTTGCTCTCTCCTCTGCATTTAACAGTGGAATTCCCATTGAACTCTTAATGTTACCACCGATGCTTTTAATGTCACCAAAGGTTGTTTTGACTTTCCTGTATGCTGAGTCTGTCCTTCCGACAGGCATATCTTTTTCGATGTCTTCACATTTTTCCTGCAGCCATTTCGTCTTAGCTTCCCTGCACTTCCTATTTATTTCATTCTTCAGCGACTTGTATTTCTGTATTCCTGATTTTCCCGGAACATGTTTGTACTTCCTCCTTTCATTAATCAACTGAAGTATTTCTTCTGTTACCCATGGTTTCTTCGCAGCTACCTTCTTTGTACCTATGTTTT